>NC_071580.1:22997968-23313436 GCF_024509145.1 Vidua macroura
ACATTATTAAACTGTTAATAGCCAGGGATGGAATCCATTCAAGTACATCACACCTCACACAATCAGGAGAGCCTTGCAGCTGGGGAAGAACGTGTGTTACAGTCCACACACGATTTGAACACACAGTCATGAGCTGTTGGCAGCCTTCCCATCACAAATTAGAGGAGACTTAGAGCAAACTCTCAGGGGGCTCTTGGTGTATTGGCTGACCTGGCCTTGCCAGTCCTCATGACCACCATGAATGCTGGTTCTGTGGCTAAATTACTGCATAACTTTCTATCTCATGTCATCTGTTTGGAAACCCAGATGATTACATCTCCTACATAATTTTAAAATCTAGCATGCTAGCAAAGGCAGTTTCCCAATCTTGTGTTTATTTTGTAACCATGCACTTTAGATTTCCTTGGCACAGGGGTTGCGAATAGTTCTGTTCACACACACAGCTTGCAGTTGTCTGATTCAGCCTGTAGTCATTTGATAATGCTGGTGCAAGAGGGGATGACCTAGTTGTTTTTCATGAAATAGTCACATCTGTTATTTTGATAGTCAAGGGGCCAAAATGGTAGAAATTTAGTCAGTTTGAAATAACTGGGTGAGGGACAATGAATTCCAGGCTTTGGAAGATGTTATATTTTAATATAGAGCTTTATATTCTGAAGTGACAAAAACACAACCTGAAATAAGTGCTGACATGAGATCTGACTAAAATTTCGGTGCTTAAATTGCTGTTCGGAAGAAGTCTACGTAGCTGCTGTTGAACCTCTGGGAGGGATTTAAATACAAGAAGCTTGGCCACCTGGACTTGTGCTGGTGCCTTGGCAGGCCTGGAGAGCTGCACCCAAACCCCCCCAGGGTGGGGACTCTGGGTGCCTGTCCCCATCCATGCCCTGTGGAGCTCAGGGGCGAAGAGCTGTGCTGCTGGAGGGAGGCCACTCCCAGCCTGCCTGTGGCTCCTGCTTCCACAGTTTGCTGCTGCATATGTTTTTATTTTTGACATTTGGCTGAGGAAAGCAGAGGGACCTGAATTCACCTGCCTGACCTGCCTGATGTGTGGATTCATATCCCTGTTGTGCTGCAGGGTGCTGAAGCCACGAGGCAGCTGCAGTTTGGGCAGCAGGCATGCCCATCCCCCTCACTGAAGGGTTTGGGAAGAGTGGTCTAAATGTGCAAAAAGAAGGAGAGCAAATGCCTGGAAGGTTAGGAATGTGGGCTCCAGGACTCAAGTCAGGGTAATGTATATATGTTGGAACCCTGGTTGCTGAGAATTTCAGACTTTCTGTGCTGATAGGCACTGACCCCCAAGAGAACACTGCATTTCACCTGAGGCCGTGGAGAAGGCTTCCAAAATTGAATGATAGCGCTGGGATTGTGGGTCTGGAGTTTGAATAGAAGTGTGTAATGTCATATGGTGGAAAACTTAGAGTTTAAGGGTTTAGGATATAATAATATATACAGAGCTAAGATGGAGGTTTTAGCGCGAAGGCTGGTCCTTCTTCTTCATCTTCTTAATGGGTTTGTGTGGTTTTTTGTAATTGGAAAAAAAATCCACATTGTGGGCCACGGGTAGTTGGTTATCAGGTTAAAAGTAAAAATAATTTAGGTGTCATTTCTTAATTGGACAGTTTATCCTTAAAAGGCCTTGTAGAGAGAGAGATATGTCTCAATTTTTAGTTTGTTAGAATGAAGTGCTGTAGAACTCAGGGTTTGTGAGACTGTAACATAGATAAGAATTAACAAACATCTGAGTCTGAACAAGAAATTCCGTCTCACCCATTTAATCCCGACCCTGCCAGAAAAAAGAAGCAAAAGAATGGGCATATATATTCTCTGAAATGATTTTGTTAAAATCTTTGTCATCATCATCCCCTTGATCCCCAGAGACCCAGAGTTCCTCGAGCTCCCATCCAGGAGGAGCACACGAGGAGTGGAACCTCCTTGCTCCTGTTTATAAAGGAGCAAGGAAAACACCACCTTTCCCATCCTCCAGAGGCAGCTGGGCCGTGGGCTCCCAGTGCAGAGGTTCAAACACACTCTGGACATTTTCTTCTTCTGTGATCTGAAGGCAGCGAATATCAAATATGCTGATGCCAGCCAGCCCTCCACTGGGGCTGGGAGCAGCCTGCACGCTCCCTCTGCCCAGGCTGGTTTGGGAGTGTCTGTCTCTCAGGGTTGTGATAATTTCTGTCCTGTGATCAGACACCTGAAAGCTGAGGCACAGTCTAACTCCTCAGAGACTCGAACCGAAGATTTCCTGCTTTAATGGGCTGCATTGCCCTCAGCACTAACTTTTCTCCCTTCTAGAAACAATGTCGCAGTAGGAGTCTTGCTGGTTTAATAAACATGGAATTTTGAGACCATTAAAAAATCTTATTTTTAAAATTTTCATTAAATGATCAGTTTGAAATGACTTTATTTACCATCTTTAACAGCACCATCTGGTGGCTCTCAGGGAATGTTGACATTAGCCATGGTTAGAGCTGTTACTTGCATCATTACAGTGTGAAATACTTGGTTTGTTAAGAATGCCAGAGGAGATGTGTGGATTCTGTATGGGTAAATATGGCAAAAATAAGTAGATTTGACAACAGCATGTTGCTGAAATGTGTGAGGTAAAGTAGGGCAGAACTCCAGGGCTGTATGTGCATAAATATTTGAGTACTAGAAGAGCGGTATTTTCTCATTCCTGTAATATGTTTAAAGATGCCTACTTGCCATACAAAATCTATTATTAAAGATTATTTTATATTTGCCTCTAATCTTCTTACATATATGTGGAGTCAGGAGAGATCAGCAAAGTCACTGATTGGAAGAGCAGGCTGCTGAGCAGCATGGGGAATTTATAATATATTGGGGGCTTAGGAATGTAAACTTTCATTTTGATTTATTCAGTCTCAGCAAACAGAGGGTGGATATCACAGCAGTGAGCAAGGAGGTAAAAAGAGGATCCACATTCAGCCAGGGAAGCCTCGAAAGACAGCCAAAGGCAGAATCTCTTTCTGCTGTGAGCCTTTGTGTACTACACAGGACTGAAGAATGCTTTCTGGAGCTGATGGCCATAGAGATGCCATTAGATTTTCTGCACAGGAATTTCAGAGTGGGCAAAGTCTGCTTCTGGTCCTTCTTCCCCCAGCTGGAACTCAGCTCATCAGTGTTCAGTGTGCTGCTTCTCATTAGTGATTTATGAGTGCAGTAAGTGTAAGGTCACACGGATTTTGATCTTTGTTCTCACTGTAACAGCTGATGATGCTGCATGGAGCTCCTGCTTGTATTTTGGTCTCTGTGCTATCTCAAAGATCCAATTCCTTCAGTGTTAGGTGATCCCTCTGGCTAGGTATGTTGTGGGCAATTATGGCTGTGTACAACAAGCCTTGGCATCAGCAGCTTAGCACTGGCTTCAATAACCAGAAGCAGAATTTGTGCTTGGCTGTTTGTAAGGCAGGTAATGTTGATATTAGCCATGGCTAGAGCTGTTTCTTAAATTATTCCATTATTATTTGTAAGTCAATTCAGTTGCAGAGCAGAATCCTTTCCAGAGAAGAGCTTCCTATGTCTTCCCTTTGCTTTGTCCCCTGTTTGCTAACATGAAATAAAAGTGACCTGGAAAATATAAAATCAAGTGTTACAACTGCTAGTTATTATTTCTGAGGAATGTAGATTATTTTTTTTTAAAAAGTCTATTTGGAAAAAGTCTTTTTTATTGAGAAAGACCAAGTTAAATGATGGCAGGAAGCAAAAGTGGTGCCTGTTTTTTCCTCTGAAACAGTATTTTGTGTATTTCCACTGAGCTTTCTGCTTCATCTCTGGAATGAAAGTGAAATAGCAAGCGATGAAAATAGTGATGAAAGCGACGATGAGGATTTATGCGTATAATAATCATCTGCAGATATTAAAGCTTTGCAGTACCCTTTTTCAGAGATATTCGTATGAGTCAGTGAGATCTGATGACTTGCTCAAGGTCACAGAGCAAGTTTGTGGCAGAGACAGAAATAGAAATTGCATCTTGAGAGTCAGGACAGTCTCATATTCCTGGGCTTCCTCTTACAAACACTGTTATGCTGCATGATGTGGCATTGCCTCAGGCTGTGAAGGAAGTGAGCTTAGCTGTGCATGCTGGGTTTAAAAACTTACTTTTGCATCTTCAAAATTGCCTTGGCTACGTTAACTTCAGTCAAATTAACATGACACTAAAATCTACAGAAACAGTGGTTGGAAGGTAATCTGTTTTTTTATGTGTTGGTGAGGAAAGTGTTGAATGCTTACCCCAGGTACCTCCAATATAACCACCCTCCCTGATGGGTGATTATGGGTCACCACAACTAATTAATGGGTCACCCTGCTTGTGCAGGGCTGAGCCTGCCATGATCACAGCAGTCACGATGTACAGTCTGCCCTGTGGAGTTGAAGGGAACCACTGTCTGTGGTATCAACATCTGGAGCTGCCCTATTGCAATGTGAAAACTCTTCTCACTTTTGGCCCCACCATAATGCCCTAAATTCTGCTTTTCTAACCAAAAATGGTTCCTCTTAGTGCTGAATAATACACAAACCTGGTTCAGAGCATCAGTCCAAAATCAGAAATAGTTTAGTTAATTCCAGGGTCCATGGAGGAGAAACAGAAGCCAAATAATCTGTTGCAGCCATGTTCCACTTCAAGAGGTACGTGGAGATGGGGAAATAGCTCATGCCAGCTTGTTAGACAGGGGGCTGGAAGTTACGGATTGCATGGAAGTAATACTGGAGGCAGAGAACAAATGTTTCCCACCTAGTGAGAAACACTTCAGAAAGGAAGAGTCATTGCTTAATTGCAGCATGATGGTTGAAAGCAAGAGAGAGTCCTCTAAAAGCCTAAAGCTTTATCTAAATGAGCAAAATACACAGGATTTTAAAAAATGACAGCTTAAATGTAGAAATGCAACAAGACAGACTGGAAAAAAGGAGTTAGAGGACCATTTGGAAAAGACATCAAAACTAGTAAAAAATAAATCTTCAAAAACATCAGAATCATGGAGCCTGCCAGAAAAACCTCTAGGGCTCGTAGATGCTCAGAAATGGCAAATATATTTTTGCATCTGTTGCTCATTGTGAAGAAATGGCAGTTTCCTGTGCTGGTACACTTCTTAAAGAAGAATTCATCAGGAAGTCTCTTTCAAATTGATGAATTGGAAAAGGAATTTATGAATCAAATAGAAGTTGCCAAGTAATTTACTAACCCAAGCTTTCTGTAGGAATTCAAGAACAAGATAGCAAGACTAACTGTGGTGTTCCATAGAAGCACTCCGGTACTTGAGGACTGAAAGATGGCAAATGGGATATGGCTTTCTGAAATGTGCTAAGGGAAAGCACAGGCTGATGGGCTTGGCATATGCACAAGAAGAAATTGCTATACAATGGTGTATTGAGAATGGAATTACAGGCTACAGGAACAAGAGTCAGCCTGGTTTTTGTAATGAGTAGTCAGTATGTGCAAAATGTCAGAGCTTTTCTAATGAAATGGCAAATGCATCTGTTCCAGGACCCGTGGTAGTCGGCAGACGTATAAATGATTTGGAAAGAATTGAATACTTGTTGTTCATTGCTGTCCTCAATACCTTTGAATCATTGATGATGATGGAAAAAATTTTGTAAGAACCCAGTGACCCTGAGTGAGTGAGCAGTGAAACACAGACTGACTGTAGTTAAGCAGAGTGATACCTCACTTTGGATATGGGGAGTAGGGAATCAGAGTGGGGAAAAATCGGATGTGCTCTGTGTTGTTTCTTGCATAAGAACTTGAATTGTGAGAGAAATGCCATCTCAGTGCTCAGGAATGATCCAACAGGTATCTCAAATATTAGAGTTGTTAGGACAATAAGAGAGAGCAACTTGAGGAGGCTTTATGTGCTAATATCAATGCACAGAACTTCTGCCTCCTGAATACTGTATGTAGTTGTGGTTCCTCTGCTTCCAATCCAGACCCAAATACACTAAAACTGGATGAAGCAGTGAGAAGATAGCAAGGCTCTTTGAAATCTTGTAAAAGAAATGAACAGTGATGCTGAGGCCCTTCAGCATGCAAAAGAGACTCTTGAGGAAAGTGGTAATAAAGGCTATGAAGTCGTGTGGCATGGAGAGAGCAGGTAGAGTTCGATGTCTCTAATTCAGAACAAGACCTGGAGGACATAAAATTAAGCCATGAGGTTCAGGGTAAGTGTTGCTATTTGTGTGGCCCGTTCTTCTGTGGCTTCCTAGCTCCTGGTTTGGCCACTGCTAGAGGCTATCGGATAATCGACCCCCAACGCCTCGGGAGAATGAGCTCTGAACTCCAATGATTTCAGAAGGCTAATTAATTACTTTATTATACTATAACTATATTACACTAACGAGGACTATCACTAACTAACTAACTAGAAAACCTGTGGATCCAACTGGTCCATGAATCCAAAACACCATCACCAGAATCCAATCAAGCAATCACCTTGGGTAAACAATCTCCATATCACATTCCACATGGGCACAAACAGAGAGCAGCGAATGAGATAAGAATTGGTTTGATTCTCTTTTCTCTGCTTCTCTCAGAGCTTCTCTCAGGAGAAATCCTGAGAAAGCCAAGTCTCTCTCTGTTCAGAGGTCGTGTGAATACCACAAGAGGCAGCACAGTGGGTTGCGTGGGCCCTTCTGCCTCCTCTGTGGTTGTCTCGTGTTTGGCTTGAGGTAATTTGGGAAACCACTGCTGCAAGTGTTCACAGCAGAATTGGCCTCTCATCAGGATCTCTGTTCATTCTCTCTAGAGTTAATTCCAAATCAGAAATCAGGCAGTTGGGTTGACAGCTGCTTATCCTGACTAGACAACTTGTTTTTTTAAGAGTTCTGCAGTAAATTTGTTTTGTCATTATTTCAGAGCCACTCCATGTGTGTGGGACAGTGAGGAAGGTCTGAACAGCACCTCCACAGCCACGCTGAATAGCTGGACCCCAGGCCCAAGGCAGAGATCCAGGCTGCCTCTCACTGGGGCACAGGGATACAGAGGCAGGAAATTGTAGCCCCAGGCAATGAAACAGGAACGGTGTGTTTGGGTTTGCAGTGATTGTGTTTTAGTTTCAGCAGTATCATGAAAATCAAAACGTTGTGAGTAATTCTAAAAGACTACAGAAACCCAAAGATAAAAGTGAGAGTGTCCGATATGTTTTACAATGTTAAAACAACTCAGCTCAGGCTGGGTCACTGCCAGCCTCTTGATAAAGTCTGTGCTTTTGCATTCCAAGCAACAAAAGACTAAATTACAAAGAACATACTGACCCTTTATATGCAACTGTAGAGGGGAAGAGAAATCTCAGCAAGTATTGAAATTTTTCTTTGAAGAATATTTTCATGTTACTTTCAGAGATGAAAGGTAAGAGCAAGGTATGGATAGAGACTAAAGAGGTTAAGGGAGTAGTGGAGAGTACATATCCACACATGGAAGTTGCTAGAAATGGTGTGTTAATCTGAAGGCAGGGGTGTTGGGAATCTCACTCTTATAAAGAGTGATTTAGGGGAGAATGTTGTGTGGAATCAGTAAGTTTTAGCTATACGGAAAAACTTCACAAATTTTTCACTTCTGAGTGCCTGGCTCTCACAGCTGACTTAGTACAGATGTGAATAAGTTTGTTTTTGGGATACATGGCTGTAGTACTGGACTTCCATCTTGATGATATCCTTTAGTACCTTACTGGTCTTCCCTTTACTGAAAGATTCTCAGGTAAGGTGGATTAGGTGGTCTCTGGTTTAGGACACAGGACTGATCTTCTTACATAGTTACACTGAGAAATGCAATGCCATGTGGAATTTAAGATTTCCACAAGTGCAGCACCAAGTAGTTCTGTGTGGTGCCATATCAATAGGAAACCAGTTGAATTGCTCACCACAGGAGATGGGCACTTGACCATTCAGGTCAAACCACGGCCACACATGCTGCACATCGACCAAGCATAAACCCTTCCAGCTTTTTCAAGCACCTAAATCAATTTGAAATACTTAGTGTTGGTTCTCATGGCCTGCAGGCATCCACGATCAAATGCAGCAAGCTGGCTTTCCCAGGACAGAATGCAAAACATCTCACAGCAGATGCTCAGTGGAGCAGTGAGGTTACCCTCTCCCCCACATGCACAGTAGGAGGGAAGGGAGAATGTAAGTGGGAGAAGCCCCAGTAGCCATTACAATGCCCTGCAGATTCTTCAGAACAGGACAGTGGGCTCTCTCAAATAGGAACAACCTTGCTGTGGATTCGTAACCTTTCAACACAAGGTTTAAGGCCAAATGTCTCTGTCCAATCCCTCACACTGATTTCACATAGGTAAAGAAAGTTCTTATTCTTTACCTGGGTTGGGATTACTGAATTCAGATTCGTGTGCTGCTGTGTGCCTGATCTTTAGAACTGCTGGGACACCTAGACAGGTACTCCCTGCTAGCTGTAAGTGGAAATTAAAATAAGAAACACTAGAAATGCTGATAGATCCAGAACGATCAGATACAGTAATATGTGAACTGAGTGCTAAGACATTGCTATAGACCATACATGGCATGAATCATCCCAATTAAATGGAAGAATTTACTTAGCCACACGAAAAAATTATGCCCTGATGTTGAAAGCTACTAGTTTGTTTTACTTTTTTCTGGCACTTTATGTTTTCTGAAGGCTTAAAGAACTCCAGACTCTTAACTCCCATGATGAGTGTTCTAAAAATGAACATTAAAAATGCTTTCTGATTGTTTTGAGTTTGGTAATGACTTGATACGATAAATAAATCAAGCAGTTCCCAATCCAAATGTAGTGTCTGGCTTTGGAAATACAGTGTGCTCCCTTCTTTCCTGAGTGAAATAGGTCTGAACAGCTGGAACAAATGTTCTTGTCACTAAATTATAAATTACAGCTGTCGAGAGCAAAACATTTAGTTCCAGCACTCAAGAAATAGATTTTTAAGAAGCCTTCCTATTTATCAGTTTAGCCATTGATTATGTGTGTAAGGTCATTGAATCAGAGCAGTAATGAATGGAATTCTTGATTGCTCAAATGCCAGACTAAATGTACCCACAGTTTTACATCCAGGAGTTTGATAATCCCTAAGAATGCCTCAGAGCATTCCAGGAACTGATGCTATGTGTAAGCACTAATGTACTCCCCCTCTGATCACCAGGAGCATGTTTGCTGAGTAGGAGGGGAAGGTAAATTTACTTCCATGAGCTCCCTACTTGTGAGGTTTTCAGTCTGTCAAGAGAGCAGTTTAATTCCCAATGGTTAGGATTGCCTTGAGAGGCTGTGGAGTGGCAGGAGATCAGGGTTAGGGTCAGACTGAGCTTCCTGGCATTTAACTGACTGCCTTCTTTCCCTTGGTGCAAGAGGCAGGAGTAGGAGGATGGCCAAAGCTGTTCCAAAGTAAATATGATCTGCAATCACAACCTGCCGTGTTTTTCAGACTTGTCTTGAGGTGAAACCTGAAATTAGCATGTCAATTTGCCCCAGTGTTCATTTATTTTTAATATTGCTCCTGATACCTGGATTTGAACAGCTTTATTTTCCATGTCTGCTGACAGCTTCAGTCTTCACCAGTGTAGAGGGAAGGACTGGCTTCAACCGTTTCTTCAACCTTTTCTTCAACCTTTTCAGTTTTGTACCCTTGTTTTCACAAATCTCTGCTAATTACAGTTGGTTTTTGAGCAGAAAGTTAAGGAATATCTGCAGGGTGCTTGTGACTCTGCTGTGCTTGCACACTGTTCCTGTGTTCAAGATTTGTGTGAAATCATCACTTCAGCATCTTTTAGATGCCATTCTTCAATGGAAATAGCTCAGATGTGCAAGTAAGTGTTACAGATCCCTTTGAAGTGATGTGCAGTTGGGAAGAGCTATAATAAGAGAGGAAAAATTGTGTTCTTGTGCTTGCAGAAATACCTGAAAACCATTTTTCTTAAAGATATGTCATGGGGTTGACAGCTACAGGTTCTGATGCCTTTTATGCTGCTTCCTCCACAGCTCAAGTGTTCTTTCTGGGTGTCTCATGGAACGTGCATTGGGAAGTTTTTTTCCAGGCTGAACACTTACAGGTTTGTTTTTTTTTTTTTCTTTGCCTTTCATTCTATATAAAACTCACAGGAACCAAGTTATCTTTGATTCCTCTGGTGCTATTCAAAAGTATATGGAAAAACGAGAGGGTAGACTCAAGAGGGAGAGGGGGCACAATCTTTGCATAGGTTTCTTTAAACAGAAAGCCAAAAAACATCTGTACAGATCTGATCCACAGTCTGAAGCTGGCTGCTGTCCCCTCCACAGCCTGTTCCTTCTTCATAACTGCAGAATTTGCATTGAGAAGGCAAAAATTACCTCTAGAGAAGACCTGTAAAAGAATCCCCCAGCACAAACAAAAACCAGACAGCAGCTAGAGTAAGAGGCAGAAGCAGTTTCAGCTGAACAGGAGCTGGAGAAGGAAATAGGAAGCACTTGGGCATCAGGTGTGAACTGGTAACTCAGCAATCTATTAAATAAATTAATCCTTTTTATCTCTGAGGAATAACAATAAGTTTTGTAGCTCCCTTTGCCTTCTCCTCAGTGTATTGAGTAAATACCTTTCTGTAGGCTGCTGGCAAACTCTGCATTCTGTACTGTAGCAGGGAATCCAAAATTGTGCTATGAAGATTTTTTCTGCCTCTTTTGGAAAAGCACACAAATATTCTCTGGGCAGGTTATTTTCACTTGGAAATTCACTTTCAAAAAATGTTTCTTCAGTAAAGTAGGTTATTCAAATTGCAAGAAAAGGGAAAAGTATGTTGACCAAATGGGCAAAATGAATTCGTTAGGAAATTAAGTCTGGACAGAGCATCTCTGTCCAGATGGTGTCTCAGCTCAAAAAATTCAGCTTGAATAACAGAGTATTTTTGTTTCCTTAGTATAAACCATGAATGCTTTGCTTTTGGGGACATAAATATGTTTTAAAACTAGAGTGACTGCGGAGTTAGCACAGCTTGCAAGTTAAAGACTAGATCTTGCTCCTGGTAGGTATCTATTTCCCTTGCATTTGCTGTATATTGTATTCCTGTCCCTCTTTCTCTGCTCAGTCTGAGCTCAGAGTTGCTATGTAGAATGGCCATTATGGGGTCAGATGCAGCATTTACAACACTCTGGAGTTATATCAAATGCCTTTATGGAATGTATTTGCAATAAAATTATCACAATTTTATTACGGGCTAAGGAACCCTGTATTCCAATTTCTTATTGTCGAATTTACATTTTAAATTTACATTTTGAGCTCACTTAACTGGTGTATATATATAATTATACCTATTTATGTATATATATATATATATATATATATATATGTATATAATTATATACATATACACACATACATACATGTATACATGCACCTCTTTCCAGTGCAGCTGCAGTTTTATTCTGTGCTCTTCAAACAGTATCTCTTGGCCAACAATAAAAGAGGAAAAGACCACCAGAAACTGGGCAGTGCTCAATATCTCACTCTAAGCCCTCTCCTCCAGGGGCTGCAATATAGGAAGATGGATTTTTAATGTACACAGGCCAAATGTCAGTATATACTTCCTTTATTATATATTACTTTATTCACTAATTGTGGTAGGAATGGGGAAAGATGCTTTTTAGATTTAAAATAGTTTCCGGTTTTTAAACTCTTTGAGATTTGGAATCATTCAAAAACATGTTTGTGGAAGCATGTGAGTCAGTTTGAGGCCTCCTTCATGGCTGTCAGTAACTACATAATGGGTTCCAACGAGGATGGCTGTCCCAAATTGCCACATGTTAAGTACAAACCTATCAGTCTTTTTAATCCAAAATGCCATTTATTTTTCTTTCATCTCATGTACTTAGTAGACTCCTGAACCCTACTTAGAGGGGAAACTAACCTATGTCTATGAAACAGAAGAGGGCTTGGGATTTTTTGTTAGTATTACTTTTTAATATACTAAGAATTTCACATTTTTCATCCTCACAGTTTCTTACAAAGTCAATGATTTTAAATTGGCTCATGAAATGTTTTGAAGAATAAATTATTTCCTTTTTGCTTTGAACTAAAGGAAGAGTAATTAAGTAGTGCTGAACTGAACAAACAACCATTACTTTTAGGTACCACAGCCTTATTTCCCTATTATTTTTTATAGGTTAGTCAAGCTGTAAATTACCCAGGAAAGCCCTCAGGTAAACCTTTTTCTAATTATCTGATGTGGCTCCCTGCTTTTAAACCAAGAGCTAACAGCTGAAGACTTGTGCTGTAGTGAAGGATGAAAAATTGAAAGAGATTAAAACAGTTCAATATGAAAATAATCGTTTGTTTCACAGCTGCTCTGAACATGGTCCCACCCAGAAGGCAGATTGTGAGAAAGGCTGAAAGACTACAAAAAGATTAAAATAACTAAATGCTGAAATGGTGGAATATGCTTAGTGTGGGGGTAAGCAGATAGCTGAGTGGTGTTTCCTCTACACAAATCACTCTAGGTTCAAGTTCTTTGGGCATAGTCACACAGAAATAAAATAAATCATATACTGTGGTCATTTGCACTGTTATCTCATACACTCCTTCATTTTCTTTCTGTCCATCTTCACAGTCTGTGGCTTGGAAGACCTACAGCATATTTTATAGGTAGAATAACAGCTGGGAATACTGTGTGTACTGCATGTAACTTCAAGTTTTTGGGTTTTTTTGTTAGGGAGCGCCATTATCAGCTCTTATCCACTAATCATTTTTATGCCCTCTTATGCAGGCTTATCCTTGGAAGGCATAGATTTTATTGGAGCACAGTCTAGAAAATGTTCAGGTTTTGTTTAATGAGTAGAAATGTTGGTTTCACAAGTTCTTGAAATTCTCTTCTTTAGTTACACTATGTTGTTAACTCTGGTATCTGAAGGTAAAATATGCCTTAATGCACTAAAGGAGGAAAAACTGGCAGCTGAAAAAAACAGGAGAATTTTCCTGCACCAGATTCTTGTCTGTTCCAGCGCAATAAAAAAGAACTATTTAAATGTTAATTGACTTAATAATGCAACTTCACAAACTGAGATTCAGTCCTTGCCTCCTGCAGTGTCCTAAGGCCTGAAAAAGGTTCAGTGTGTCCATATCCCTCAGGAGCACTTGGAAAAGGGGCAGTGGCAGTCTCAGTGACCTGAGGCTCAGTTCTTTGCCCTCCCATTCTGAGGGGCTGTGTGTCCTTTGCAGCAGTTTTGCAGCTGGAGGTGTCACACAGCAGTGCAGGGGACGCCTGTCCCAGAGCAAAGACAGAGGCTTTACCACAGCTCTTGCCTGTACAGAATTCCTGCCTCTGCCCCATGTCTGATGGAGCAAAGGCAACAAGAGTGAAAATATGGAAATTAATTTTTGTGTCTCTGGGGCTATGGTTTTTTTTTGTTTGTTTGTTTGGTTGTTTTTGTTTGTTTGTTTGTTTGGTTTTTTGTTGTTTTGTTTTTTGTTTGGCTTTTTCTGTAATGCATCGTTGTTAACACTATTTTAGCTCTTTACTCCTCATTTTATGTGTATCTACCTCTCTGGATTTACTCTGGGTCTGGTGTTGCACTGCCCTTGGACAGTGGACAACGGGAGCAGTTGACCAGCTGTCCTGGTCTAAACCCGTGCACATGGAGTGAAGAAGTGTATGTAACCCCTCACTCACCTGAGATTCAGAGGGCCTCTGATCTACTGGCACAGGGGTCTATTCCATCCTCCCAGCTTTGTTAGCTTTTAAATCAGCAGGTCTGGTCATTAGCAGAGATTTTGTACTTATATGTCAACACAAATTAGAATTATTTATTTTTCTTATGGGAATAGTATTGACTGTTAACTCTGTTTCCTTGCAGTGATAGTTCCTGTTCCATGAGATAACTATTTTTTTTTTCTGGTTATAGCTACCTGTCCTAAGACTTATTTTGATATTTGCACTTGAGAAGCTCTGCCAGGACAAAATACGTTTTTTCCATAGTTTATATGTCTGATAAATTCTGGTTTTGGAGCAGTAATATTTTGGAGCAGTAATATATTGGTGGGATTTAAAGATATGCTGGATCTAATCTTCCAAGAGTTGAGAAAAATATTCATTAGAATGCATTGTCTCTTGCTGAGTTTGACCTTCACTACCCTGCTGGAGTGCAGTACAATTTTTTATCTGTTTTTTTTTCTGCTTTTCCTCCTTGGATGATAATGAAAGTGAAGCAGTTTGCCTGTCCAGCCTTAGTTCTGCACAGTCTTGGTGCCTTCCTGCCATTCAGTCTCCTCCTGAGGTCAGTGTCCCTGTGCCTGTGTCGTCAAATCTCCATTTTTTTGTCTTGGCTCCTGGCTTTGACAAGCAGGTAATGAAGTAGTTTTGTTTTCTGTACTGCCCTCACGCTCAGGAGCTTGTGCTGTGTGTTGGGCATGCATGGTAATGCTACCCTGGGTTTTAGAGCTTAATGTGTTGACAGTTCCTGCAGTCTGTGTTTACTGCAGAAGCAGAGACTCCCTTTTCATCATTTTGTTATTTCAAACGTTGTTCAGTCCTCTGGAGGAATACATAATATTAGCACTGGAGTAGCAATACTTTCAAAACTAACAATTAAGTGCAATGGTGCCACTGGTCTGATCAACACCCAGTCACCTGTGCAGGGCCAGGAAAGGGGGAGAGAGACACCTTTCCTCTCCTCCAGCTCTTACTGGAAGTAAACAGTGCCTGAACTCTGCTGCTACTGCATTTGCACTATTAAGAAGTGTGACTTAAGGAACGTGCTTGGCACAGAAATAAAAGACAAAAGCTGCTGTTGAGGTGTTATATCCCACACTGAGAAGGGACAGTTCATTTCCCTGTAACTACCATTTCATCAACATAAAAGTTTCACTAAATTCCACAGTTTGTGGTGATTTGTGCTAATACCATTCCATCAATATAAAAGTGTCACTAAATTCCACAGTTTGTGGTGATTTGTGCTGATATCATTCCATCAATATAAAAGTGTCACTAAATTCCACAGTTTGTGGTGATTTGTGCTGATATCATTCCATCAATATAGCAGTTTCACTAAATTCCACAGATTGTGGTGAATGGGCTACAGCTGTGAGCAGCAGGTGAGCAGCACTGACAGCAATGAGCCATGGGGTGCCCAGGGGCACTGACCAACCTCCAAAGGGAACAGAGGGCACACAGGGGCACTGCATGAACATGAGGGGATAAAAGGCTGGGCTAAAGAATAAGAAGGGTGGCTGCTTGCAGCTCTCTGAAGTGGTGTGGTGTTGCTCTGTATGGGAGAATGCTTAAAGCCTTCTGGGATTTTGTAGTGGCACTCTGTGTGTTGTGCTGTCTCAACTGTAACATCCCAAGAGTGTTAGAATTGGTGGAAAAGACTGCAGGTAAGCTTGGGGTTTCAGAGCAATTGCATGTAAAACTCTCCCTTGACCTCACAATTAACCTCTTAATACGTTGTGAGATTTTTCCAGCTCAAACTGAGGAACTCCAGCACGATGCCATGAATACATTTATTTGGGATGGAAAGTGGAGGAGGTGATTATTGGTATTGTTCATTCTGTTTTCAGAGAAGCCTTCCAAAGCCTGAATGCTGTAGTTTTCACTGAATTTACATGGCTAACAAGCAGATCCAGGGCTGACCCTTTCACATGTGGAAACATGATTAAGTTTTAGGGTGTTGAGGTGCCAGGCCTGTGTCTGAGTCAGTGACATCACAGGGAGCAATATCTCTGCAAGCAGCCACGCAGTTGCTTTTCCAGGGCTAAAACTCTCAGATTGGAACACCAGTTGTATATCCCAGTAACTGTTTTCTATCTTTCCAAATTCCATGGAAGGTTGCTGTGTTCATCCCAACAAGTGTGGCACAGTGGTTCATACCCTGGACAACTGGAAGCCAACTCTGAGCACATTTTGCACTCAAAAATTTTATATTGATTTGTGATCATGGTTCTGCATGCTATGAATCAAAGGGGGGCATTCCTGAGGGTTGCTGATCATCTCTGCAAGTTTTTGGCTGGGTCTGTTCCTCTCGTGAACCTTTTGAAGTGTTGCTCGTCACTGACTGATGGATGAGGCTCTGGAACAGTTATAATTAAGATAGTGTTCACCCTGTCATAATTACAGGATGCAGCAATTTTATTAGCTTGGATTATTTATTAGTCACAGCAATCAAAGCCACGTTTTGATCAGCCACAGGAGGACCTGACAGAACATGGATGTTAACATTAGGTGTCCAATGTGTTCATTTGCAGACCTGTCATATTTGTCATGCTGGCAGTAAATGGTGCTAAACTGCTTTTTCAATAGATTCATTAGTGTTAACCTTTTGGGTTGATACCTCTGTCACAATTTTTACATTTTTTTTCCAAGCGTATCAAATATGAAGATTTAAATTATGCTTATTATAAAGAAATGTGATTTTATTAAAATGGGATTATATTAAATGAATAAAAGTCTTTAATTGTTATGGTTTATTTATTTTGGCCTAATGTGTCTCAGCTGCTACCTCAAATTTCCTTAAGAAATGCTTGTTTTTATTCTTAAACAAAACTGGATCCTGTAGCTATTAAAAGAAGAGTTAAGAGATGCTCTCAGGAGTTTTGAATTATTCTCAGTTCTGAAGTTCTTTGCCATGCCAGTGCTCCACCAAAGAGGCCATTTTACATGTTTAGCAGAGAGGTCTGAATTAGCTGCATGAATTAGCAGATGATAACTTAGTTAATGATCATTAAAGCAGAGAATGTAGCTTATGATTTTATTTTCATTTGGACCTTCTTTTATTTGGTTACTTTAATGGTGGATCTTCATTGCCAGTGTAGGGTTCGTGAGATAAGATTCCTGTAGAAAAAACTTAAATTACAGTTTCTTGTCTGATGAATGGCTATAGCTGCTGTATAAAGAAACAATAGGGTTAATTTCAGCTGGCATTGACTATTACACTTTCCTGAAAATCTGTTATCACACAGGCTCAGGCAGCGAGGTTGAGGAACACACAAGAGAGGAAGTTAAAATATGCCAGTGCACCAAAGTGAAGCCGGCTCTAGCTCCAGTTGGTTTTCTAGCAGTGGCACAACACAGAGTAGCAATGGGCATGTGGCTGCAGAGCCTTGGCATGGCTTGTGCTAAATGTGAGCAGGGCTGGCACAGGAACCTTCAGCTGGCAGCTGTGGGGCTTGCCCTGCTGGGTTTGACAGGTAACTCTGACCTGGGTGGGTGCTGCTGTGAGTATCCTGCTGCACTCTGCCACGGGGGCAGCTGTGCTGGGGAGATGGGAATAAAGCTGCCTCTCTAAACCACTGCTTCATTCTCATCCCTGGAAAAAGGTCCTGGACTTACTTCTGTGCTATAAACCACTTGATCATGTTGGTGAGGCTTTTTGCTGCTTAAAAAATGTAAGTTTATTTGTACAGCTCTCTTGTCGCAACTGAGCAGTAAAGTTTTTCCTGAGGCCTTTGGTCAGTGGAACAGTTGCTGCTGTCTCTGCTAAGCATGAGAGTCCTTCTGGCACTTGGAATCTGTAGCAAATGGCTTAGATTTTACACATGTATGATGCCTTGTGAAGGCTGGCCTAGAACAGAGGCTAGACAGAGTTAAAAGTTAGCAATTTATTAAAAAATCTCAATGGATCCATCTTGGGCAGCACAAGAGCCCAGCCAGGGCTGCACCCAAGATGAACCAAAATGGTCCCAAAATGCACGAGCGCTCCCGGGGGCTCTAACTGTGATCAGTTCTGCTCCATTTGCACCTTGGAGTTCGTTGTCCCATTCCAGCTCCAGCCCATGCAGTCCCATCCTGCTTGTTTTTCTCTCTTCAGTCCACGTTGTTTGTGCTCTTGGGCCTGAGGTTTGGATCATTTGTCCTTGGTGCCCAGCTGGAGCAGGAATTGTTTTGTCTCCCTGCTCTGTGAAGAGAGCTCACCATCCCCTGATATGAAGCTCAGACCCACACACTAAAGCAGCACAGAATCTGAAATATACAAAAGCTAAACCTGAGGCATGAGGTAAACTAAAGCAAATGTTTGTAGTCTAAACTGAAACTGTAAATTTACAGCTCATGATTGCTGAACTCTGGCTGGTCAAGTGGTGACAGCACAGCAGTTTGTGTAGGAGCCAGAATGGTGCAGTATTTTCTCATGCTAATGTGGAGCAGGTCCCAGCTCTCCTGCCTGTGACCACAGCAGAGGTAGAATTTATGTTGAAGCTGCAAGCAGTGCAGCAGCAAAGCAGAAAATTTCCAGCCTTCAGTGAACACTTACTATATTAGTTCAATGTCTCTAATGCAATACTTCAGAGGATGAGAAATCAGGACTAGAGAGGATAGACCATGTAATTTGTTTCTTTGCCAGTGCAAGAGGGTGCAACTCTCTTTTAATGAGTCTAATTTCAAAACTCTCGAGGAACAGAGATGATAGTAGTTTTCTTGAGAGTGCCAAATGCTTTCCATTTATTGAAAGGCTTTGCTTGTTATCCATCCTCCTTTCTCCCTTCTAGCTGCACCTTTGTGCAGCCTGTTTCTTTATTGTTGTTTATATGCTTCGCTGATATTTTTGCCATCTTGCCATTTGACAAAGCTGTATATATTCATCCTGCTTTCTAAGAAAATTTCTCTAACTCGTTAGCAAATTGAAAGGAGTTTAGGAAAGGTTTTGTCCACATTGGTTTAGGGTAATGTGAAGCAAGAGAGGATATCACATTTGCTCTCAATGACACTTCTGAAAAGAAGAAAATGCTATGAGCAACTCTGGCTTCATAGTGGAAGTTGCGCAACAGTTGCAAAGAGGGAGTGATTTGGTTTGTTCTTACTGTGTTCCTATCAAAGACTTCCACCGTTTCTGTCTCAAATATTTAAATCTTGTTTATGGGCACAGAGAAATCCCCACCTTCCAAGTAAAAGCAAGGAATTTTGTTACTGTAAGTGAAATCTTGAGAGTCAAATTGTTAGTGTGGATCTAACTGTTGCAAAAAAAAAAAAACTCCGTGCAGTTTAGAGGGTGACACACACACCTGCCTGTCCTCTGGCTCTTTTTCTGAGTGCTCCCCTATCCACTGCTCCTCTGGGTTATTCATAGCAGAGCTGGAATCCCTTGCCAGGAGGAGTAAACCTTATGTTGTGTTGCTTGATTTTCCTTTCCTTCCCCTTCTAGGATACATTCTGTAAGGGGCTTTATTTGTTTGCTAAGACATTGTTAAATCTTTCTCTTCCACAGTGCTGGGTTAGACCCAAGTTATTGTATGCATACTTTGCATGTGTTAGATGCTATTTCTTTCTTCGCTTTGTTACCCCTAATTGTGGTTTTGTCCAGCTGCAGGTCTGTATTTATTTTGTTTGTGTTTAAGCTGGCCACTGGTGGGTTGTTTCTAGCTTGGGGTCTGGCAGGGTGTCACTGCTTTGCAGGGGTGGGATGAGGAATGCTGCTGAGGTGTCACAGAACTGCTGATTCAGCACCTCAATCCCCCTGGCAAGAGCAGCTTAGCTCTCTGCTGGGAGCTTGGGACTTCCCTGTGTCCAGCTGGGACAGCCTGGAGACTGCTTGCTTTATGTTTCAAACATAATTTGAAAGCTGAATGCTGATCACTCCCTAGTTTTGCTTTGCCTCTTGCTCTAAGTGTAACTGCATCTGAAGATTTTGCTTCTACAGGTTTCATGTTTGCCTGACGCTATTTTGGTTTAATCTTTTTTTTTCTTTCTTCAGCTGTACGTTTCTGTAATTCTTGTTTGTGTTTTTGTAGTCTGTTTGAAACAACTTTAATTTGCAGCAGAAAAAGTATTACTGCAATTGCTGGTTTGGTTAGACTGTATGGGCCTCTCCCAGACACAGGAAAAGTTAATCTGGGGGTGGTGAGGCCCTGGCATAGGGTGCCCAGAGAAGCTGTGGCTGCCCCTGGACCCCTGGCAGTGTCCAAGGCCAGGTTGGAAGGGACTTGGAACAACCTGGGGTAGTGGAAGGTGTCCCTGCCATGGCAGGGGTGGAACAGGATGGGCTTTAAGGTTCTTTCCAAGCCAAACCAATTTATGGTTCTATGAAATTAAAGCATTAATTACTCCACTGATTATGCTTCTGGTTAGCCGGTTGGGCACAATTTTTTGTGTTGTTTTTTTCAGTGTTTTAGTCTAGCTTTTTGATTGTTTGACTTCAATGATAATCAAAATAAATTCTGATATGGTTATAGGTAAAAATTGCAGCTATGGCAGAGCAATTACATAAATACACAAGTAATGTGATTTCTAATTATAAACATTGCAATTATAAACATTTGTAATTATAAACAGTTGGTTACCTTTATGTGACTGTCCACACCAAGGGAAGGAAGTGTAGCTGTGTGCGTGACATGAGTGGGTTTGGTTTGGGGATTTTATGTAGGAGGCATTGTTCTAAACTTGTGTGTATAGAATTACATATTATATTTCATACAAATAAAAAATGTGTTTATTAACTTACAGTGGTGGGAGTAATACAAGAGTAGTGGGTAAGGAGAGAAGGGTTGGGTCAGTCTCATTTCATGACTAGCCTGAAGTCCAGTGCCTATGCTGGGAAGTTTGGCCTTGAGCTCTCTTCGTAGGTGAGTATTAGTTTCTCAAAGTCTTTGTAAAGACCTAAGAATGCAAAGAAATTGGATATAGAACTGTTGACTTAGCTGTACAGTTACTGAAAATAGCACATGGAATTTTAACCCCTGACTTGTTCTCCCCAGGGAGCAAAGAGTGAGATCATCAGGAGATGTTTTTGAGGACGATTTCTCCATTCCTAGGGATTGTATGTCTCCCTGCTGAACAGCTCATCTGCTTTCTCTGGGATGTTTAGCCATGAGTGTGCTTACTCAGGCCTGTCTGCATGTTTGCATATGTGCACACATAATAGCACCAAGTGCTACCTTTCTTTGTCAGAGATATTTTACTCAGTGTAGCAAAAATTATCTTGTCCAGTTTGGCCGTGATGCCTTGGAGCAGCTGCCTAGAACAGAGGCTAGACAAGATTAAGAGAATAAAGTGGGTATTTATTAAAGATCTTCAAACAGGTTCACCTTGGGCAGTCAGAAGCCTCCCAGAGGCTGCACCCAAGGTGGACAATGGGCACCAGTTTTTCAGACAATTGTGAGTTTGGTCCATTCACATATCAGGGGTTAATCCTCCAATTACAGCTTCAGCTAATGAAGTCATTTACCCCCAGTTTGCTCCCCCCAACTCACTTTTGTCTGTACTTTTTGGGGCCTTTTTGAGGCTGTGGGGTGTCCTTGAATCTCAGGCCCAGAGGGATTGTTTTGTCTGACCAAAATGTGAAGGGAGTAACAAACACTGTATGGAGTTTGGAGTTACGCCCTAATGCAGCACAGGATCTGACAAATATAAAAGCTAAAATCCTAAGGCATCAGCAGCATGAGGGAGGATCTGTCCTATGAGAAGCACACAGGGAAGAGCCCCTTTAGCACATGGTGAGTCAGGGGTTTGCATTGTCCTGCTGCTAGCACATTGTAACTCCACGGGGAGGGGCTGAAGCCTGCAGAGCTGTTGTGTGTGGCAGGACACTTGCAACGGGTCCATGACCTCTACTTGTCTTTACAAAACAGATGTGTGTAGCAGCATGGATGTAGCTCATGGCAGTGCCTGGAATTCAAGTGTATCTGTGGTAATTTTTGAGGATGTGTGCTATCCTGGTTTATGTTGTTTTTTTTTTGGTTTTTTTTTTTTTCTAAAGCAGCAACTCAGATGAGCTGATGTATTCACCATTTTTCAACTTGCTTTTGCTCAGTAATATAGAATGCTAGACAAATGGCCTTGATTTAACATGCTGAAAAAAGGTATTTAATTATTCCTGTGAGGCAGTTGAACTGGGGAGTTACTGAAACAAATCTAATCTTGTAGAACAAATGCATGGAATTATCAAGGAAAGATTGCCATTCATTTCCTATGTCTCTTGCTAATGGAATATCCATCCAGTAATGATTTCAGGCTTCTTGGCCTAGCTTGAAGTAGATTGAAGCTTGGACATTTTGCAAGACTACAGAACAATTGAAGAGATTGAATTAGGAATATTCTAGGTTTGTCTTAGTGTTGCTCTGAACTCCAACACTCTCTTAACATGTGTTTCAAAGCTTTATTTGCCAAGATACATTTACACCCATAACAGCTTCTCGAAGGAAAGCACACCCCAGACAGAAATGCAGCATGGATACAGGATAAGGTGTCTTGCAAGAAAGAAAAGGGCCAGACAAGACAGTGAGGTTATCAAGAGCAGAATCAGGTGTGACTCACAGGAGAACAGGTGTTGCTTTGCTGAAAAAATTTCTCTGCAAGTGTCAGCATCAGGGGCAAGTGACCTGCTCAGGCCACACACAGATCTGTGCTGGAGGGGTGTGGTGCCTTGGGGTTCCCCCTGCCCTGTGTGCTCTGTCTCTGACTGCTGGTCCCCTGAGAGAAGCTGAAGCCAGCAACAGCTCACTTCTGACTCTGTTCTCTGAACTACTTGTCACTCTCATCGTGTCTTCAGGGTCTTGCCTGTGGGGATCAGAACAAAGTAAAACAAAACTGTCCCTTGGTCAAACCTGATTTTTCTCTCTGCAGGCTGCTTATGATGCTGTGGCCTCATCACATGTGTAGAGACCCCAGGCACAGGGTCTGTTCTCAAGAGATCCAGTCTTATTTTTGATCCATCTTTCCCTGCTGCAGGCAAGACAGTCCTGAGCTCTAGAGCAGCTTCCTTGGGGAGATTCTTAGTTGGTGTTTTTATTAAACACCCCTGTTGTTAAATTTGGCCTTATCTACATCCCAGTATATATGCAACATCTGGTAAGGAAATTTGCAACAGAGAAATTGCACAGGTGAACAGGCAGATCTAGCACTTGAAGCTCCACTGATAATGATGGGGGGTCAGTGAGACTTTGGACCCAAAGATACAACCAGAGTAACTGTGTACAGAACATCTATTTTCCTTTCATTTGTGAAATTAGTTGCAAAAATAGTTGTGACACATTTGTAAGCAGATGAGGCCATTAATTATAGCAGAGCATCTTGAGTGTTGTATTTAAGGAAGCTGGAGTTTAAAGCTTTGCACTTTTAACTGTGGCACAGCTGTGCTAGCAGGGTTTTGCTATTAATACACTACATTGTGATACTTGCTCAGCTTTCTGAATTTAAGGAAACAGAGTGAGAGCTCTGCCATTAGATCAAGGCTCTCTGTGAGAGGTCAGAGCCTGGTGGCTCTTGCAATAGGCCTCTGTGGTGAGAAAGACATTGTTCATCTTTCCAGTGTCTGCTTCTGTTGTATGAAGGTGGCTTTTGCAGTCCAGGTCACTCATAACCCACTTGCACATACTACTCTGAAGTGGCCAGAAGGAAAAGTCAGCAAAAGTGGGTGAGGCTAGAAGTATACAGCAATTGTAAAGTCATACCCTGGATCACAGAAGTGCTCCCTTTTCAGAGCAGTGGAGAGAGGATACGGCTTCCCTGACACACCAGTGGGCTTTGCCTGAACTGACTAAACCTTCATTTAAATAAATTACTGGCATCACTATTATCCTCAGTTTTCAAGAACTGACAGTTAGAGAATCAAATGCATTGTGAATCTTTCCCAATGTGTCTCAAGGATATATTTGAGGTTTGCAACATTTAGTAAATAAACTTGGATTCCAAAGAGCTACAATTCACTCATTATTTGGTTATGTAACTCCTGTACTAGGGCTTCCTCCTTGAATGAATTGCTTAAGTCACTCTTATTTTTTTTTCAGACAAAACCAGTTTCCCTTCTTCTCAGGCATTTGGAGTCATAGAATTGTTTAGGTGGGAAAAGACCTTCCCCAGCACCAAGCTCAGAGAGACAGGCCTGCAGTGCCCTGGATCCTCCCTCTGGGCCTTTTTCTAAATGGGCATCACCTTTGCCAACCTGCTGGGACCATTCCTGGTGAGCCAGGGCTGGAGTCTCCCCTGATTGCCCTCAAAATTCTTGTTGTCTTGGTTTGAACAGACAGGTGTCTGCTAAGGAAGGCAGGAGCCTCCCTTGAAATGGAAAATGTAAACCTCTCCCTCTGAATTATTAAGATTTTGAAATTAAGACACTCTCAGGCCAAGATATGGGAATATGAATGATGGTTCTTCATTAGGAAAACTAAAAATACAAATGTAATAGTACAGACAGAGTGAGAATAGGGTCTGACCCCCTGTGTCTCAGGGTGGTGGCAGCAGTGCCATTCCATGGTGGCTCAGCCCTCCTGCAGTGCCAGCTGTGCTTCTGCTGGAGCAGGATCCTGGACAAGGCTGGAGTTTTCCTCTGAAGCTCCAGGGCTGCTGGAGATGGGCCTGGGCTCCCTCTGGGAATGCAGTGGGGAAGAAAGCTGCTCCTCTGGGAATGCAGTGGGCAAAGGCTGCTGTGCTGTTCCAAGGTCAGATTGTATCCAGGTAGGAATGCTTGGCTCCTCCCCTGGGCAGAGCATCTCCCCATGGGATGATGGAATTTTCTCAGCCATGCAGGGACACTCACTGGCCATGGACAGCAGAGATCTCCTGGAGGGAGGATTGGCTGTGGGAGAGAGAAAGAAAAAACTGCCCCATGAACAGCAGAGAAGCGCCCCAGCTCTGACAGATGGGAAATAGAATGCACACCCCAGCCACATCTTGTAACCTAAGGCACTTGCTGCACCTTCACGGCTTTCTGCCTGAAGCATCAATAACAAGTAGTGCTCCAAGGGCTGTGTCAGCCTGGGGAGATTTCCATCACAGCAAACCTCCCTGAGTGGGGTCATTCTGCACATGGAGCCTTCTGTGCCCTCCTCAAGGTGGTCTCCTGTGGCAATGACCTGTCTGCTTTTCTTTATGGAAGCAATTTTTTACTTTTTTTTTTTTTTTTTTGTACACTTAGGAGGAAAGAAAGCTCTTTGGAGGTAGGAATTTCAAGGTGACGAGACTAAAAGAGGGTTAAGTGGCTGTCCCAGGGCAGGTACAGCTGAACAGGGAGATTTCCAGTCCTGAGGAAGCTTTAGCATCACATTATCTGTGAATGCCTTTGCTTTTGACACTTCCAGATTTGTAACATAGGGAGAAGTAAATGTAGTCAAATCAAGGCTTATTTCTGATTCTTAATAAATTAATTTTCTGCTCAAATAGGGCAAATTGCTCTGGGATGGAGTGACCTGAATAAATTCCTTTCCGAAGGCTCTTTTAATCTGTGAAGTCAGTTGGCAGTCCAGTTACATTTTTCTAGCAGAGATGGATTGTATTTGGATTTCATACAATGATATTCAGCTGGGAAAGAAAAAAACATGGGAAAGGTTTTAGTTTCCATACTACCTAGTTGCTGCAGTCCTCAGCTTAAGGAGATAGGTATCAGCAAAGCTAGAAGACAGTGCCATTTATCAAGGTATGGGGTTTTTCAAAGAGGGGCAAGGTTTCCAACTTGGTGCTTTTGAAGAACTCTGAAATTTTACCTTGAATCCCTAAGTAATGCTATTTATTGAAACAAATCTGCATCTGCTCCATTTTATGCATGTAACAACTACCTGTGTACATTTGAAGTTGATAAAGAAGGGCTGTACGTAGTTTATGAGCACAGATGCTAGAAAACTCTGTATCTCCTTTTTCATTTAAGCAGTGAAAATCAACAAAGTTCTTAACAAAATGCTCGTTGGTGTTTCAAATTTCTGGCTAAAAGAAACTTAAACATGCTTTCCCTTCTTTGTAATAATTGAAATGTCTTGCTAACATCTCTGTCATTATATTTCTCTGCAAAATGGGTTGGTTTAGTTTGCTAAAAAACATACAGCCTTTGAAAAGTCAGATATTTGTGTTTCTGTCTTGACATTTCTTTCCTCAGCTTTTACACGGAAAATGTGTTACTCATTGATTTGTGCAGCAGAGCTGTATCTTTTGAAGTGCTTACTAAACTGACTCTGAAATGCTGGCAGTGGATGTAGCTGTTGTAGACGTTGCTGTCAATCCTCCCCTACCAGTCTCAACACATTTTTGGCAAACTGTAGCAGAACTATCAGCATGTGCTTGTAAACTATAGAAATTTGATCATGCTCTGTGTTTAGTGAGTTTCTTTAAACATGGATGGCTGTGTTCTTTTGTGGGAGTATGGAATATCTAAAGCTATGCAAATCCAGTTATGATTTTGAGGAACTACCTTGTTGGGGCTGTTTTCTGTTGGAACTGTGGTTACTGAGAATTTTAGACCTTCTCTGATGACAAGCACTGACCCCCAAGAGAACACTGCATTTGACCTGAAACTGTCGAGAAAGCTTCCAAAACTGAATGATAGAACTAAGATTATAAGTGTGTAGTTTAAATAGAAGTGTGTAATATCACATAGTAGAAAACTTAAAGTTTTAGAATATAGTAATATATATATGTAACAAAATAAGTTTTAAGGCAGAAGCTAGTCCTTCTTCACCTTCTTCTTCATAAGTTTGAGTAGTATTGTATAATTAGATAAAAAAGTCCACATTACAAGCCACAAGTAATTAGTTATTAAGTTAAAAATAAAAACAATTAAGTGTCATTTCTTAGTTAGACAACTTATCCTTAAAAAGCCTTATAGAAAGGGAAATGCATCTCCGTGTTGTAGTTTGTTAGTAAAGTACTGCAGAACTCACAGTTTGTGAGACTATAATATAAACAAAAACTAATAAACATCAAAATCCAAACAAGAAATACCATCTCACACATTTAATCCCAACCCTAGCAAAAAGAAAGTAAAAATTCAACATTTAGTGATGAGAGGAAAAAAAAAATCTGCAGTTTTCCACTTGTATGTCTGAGGGAAGCATTCAGGTATGTGCAATACAGAAAGCAGAAGATGCCCAAATGCTTGTTGATGTTATAAAAAGGATGGAAAATACAGGGTGTTCTTTTTGCATTACCACCTCCTGTTTTGGGAGGGAAAATTGTGATCTGTGGGCTGGAATAGAGGAATCCTCAACAAGCCTTGCACATGCTCGTTAACAATAAGTATTGCTCTGTAGATCACCAGTGGACTCATAAGTGGTCGTTATTCAAATTAAAACCAACTGCCCCTGTGTCCATGAATGCATCTCAGTTTGAAAGGAGAATTCCTTGTGGTGGTTAACCTTGGGCATGCCTGGCTGAGTACCACTGCACACAGGTGTGCTTGCATTTCCTCCACAATCTGTAGGTTGTAATGAGCTTGCAGGACCAGGGTTTCCTGTGCTGGGGGAAGCATAACTTGGAGCCTGTAGCTTTTTTTCATCTCTTATGAGAGAACAGGATCCTGTCCTTTAAAGATTTTGTTTGGCTTTGAGGAAAACCTTTAACTTTCTTTTCCCCCAGTGATTATCAAAGAGAGTGAATGTGCTGCATCCACTGTGAAAATTGACAAAAACCTGAGTAACTGGGGTTGACTGAGGGCTTTGTGGTGAGTTCAGAGGCTGAGCCTGTGCTCAGCGCAGGCATGGCTGGAGGGTGTGAAGAAGCTGCCAGTGCTAACTAAAAATCATCAGAGCTAGGAAATGAAAGGCCTGGAGGCCAAGCACTGCCACTGAGGTTTGGAAAGTCCTGTAAATGCTGGTGTTTCAGTAGACAGGAGGAACATGATAGTGGTGCTTTTGGGCTGAGACTAGTTGCAAAACCAGGTGTTCCTAAAATGTGGGAATGCTTAGCAAAGAATTGGCTTTGAGTGTTTGGGTTTTTTTTTTTTCCCCTAAGATATACCTGTTCTTGCCAGAAAAACTGTTTTGTTTCAAATGGAAACAGGAGTTGGAAGACAGAAGAGGAAGAGAACAGCAGGAATGGAAAGCAAATTGGTAAATTCAGCCTGCTGTTGTGACGTGTTTATGGTGTGCGATGGGCCCTATGGAGCCTGATTAGCACATTCCCAGCAGACAGAGCTGTTTGCACAGTGGGAGCAATGGCAGGATTAACCTGAGCTCACTGTGGATGCAGAGTGCTGAAGAAGCCTGAGCAGGGGGCAATCATCAAGCTGTGTTTAATGAATCTGGTAGTGGTCACTCTCTTGCAGGGAGATCAAAAACAGAAGCAAAGAGCTGATGTGGTTTTAAGGCTTTTCAAGGAGCATCAGCTTGAACTTTGATTTAACAGAAAGAAAAGCATTAATTACATCACCCTTGTGCTGATGTTATGTATTTCAGCCCCTGGTTAAAAAAAAAAAAAAACCAAACCTAGCTACAAACAGGGTAAGAAATATTAATACTGGAAATAAGGTCTCTAATTACTGGAGGAGTGAAGGTATTGCATATCCTTTCTCTAGGGTTGGAACTAACTATCATGAAGACTTGATGAAAAAGGATTTAGGTGTATTTTTCATGGTAGAAATAGGGAGACCCTGCAGAATCCTCTGTAGCATTTTGTCCTTTTTGGGTATGGTAAATCTGGGAGGGAACAGAAGCTGAAGAATGGAAGGGTTATCTGAAAATCACCCACTTTGCACATGTCAGGAACACCAATTAAAAAAATAGCTCTGTAAAATAGTTGCTTTACTAAAGGTCCATTTTAGCTTGATGAAGTCAGTTGTTATTCAGCACGTGGAGAACACCAGCTCAGAAAATGGAGTAATGATTGATCTAAGCTGTGTGTTAATTTTTTCATACTATTGTCATTCCTCCTGCCAGTGTCCTGAACAAAATTAAGTGTACTCAGATCCTATTTTAGGACTGCTCTTGGAAATGAGTCAGAACAAATGGCTGGAACTGTTTTTTTTGTTTGTGGTTTTTTTTTGTTTGTTTGTTTGTTTGCTTGTTTTTAAGAGGAGTATTGTGAGCCCTTCAAAAGCATGTCTGTAATTATCAGTAGGAACACTTCTGTTCCTTTAGCCATTGATTAAAGGGGTCTGGTCTGAAACACTAGTGCAGGCACTGAACTGTGCATTTCCTGCAGGTTACAGTGTCCTCCATCCTGATATCAGGCATAAATGGCAACCAGGGAAGTGGTGCTGTAGCTCTTTGTAGGGGGCAAATCACAACTTTTCTGTGATAAATGGTAGCACCAACAGTGATGTATTTCACCTTTAGCACTGATGGCTAACTGGGAGGTACTCGTGTGGCACTTGTTGTCCAGATTTATCTGGTACCTCAGTCTGGAGTGTAACGTGTTATATGATGAGTGACTGGGAGTTGAGTGCAATTTTCCTCCATATTGAGACTGTGGTTTAGGTGCATTTGATCTGACAGAGCTGGAGCTGTGTAAATCCAGCAGATGAAGGATTGTAGTGGGAGTATTGCTGACCAGCCCAAAGCAAGCTCAACAGGACACTTCAAAAGCTGGGACTATGGCCTGCACCTTGGACAGTGCTTCATCACTTCAGCAAGCCATGGGCTGCACTGCAGAACTAAGAACTGCATTCATTGCACTGCAAAGTCTGGATGTACTGTATCAACAGCCTTCTTCATTACACTTGCTCTTTTCTAAGGAGTTTCGCTTTATTTCAAGGAACACTCTCTGTTTATTAGATTATGCAAATAGGAGAGTCATTCTGTGCTTCCCATAGAGCTTTCATCACAGAATTCCACTGATAGAAGAGATTGTATCTTTTTTCAGAGGTGCCACCTTTGGCAATTTCTATTAAGCCAATAGATATTTTAATGAATAGTGAAAATGATAACATTTCCTGGTTATGAATGAATATAATATCAGTAGGAAAAAAATTGTTACCTCTTTGCAAAGGAAGATGAAGTATTGTTGTTCTGTAAGAGGTGTTTGAAGGAGCACATTGAGAAAAAGGATCTGCTTGATGTGGTGTTTGTATTTCCAAAAGCTTGAAAAAAGTATTTTCACTGAAGGCTTCTAAAGCATCCAGAATAAGCATTTATAGAATAATGTAATCTAGATATCCATTGTAAATAAACAGGGTAACCCCCCCCGAGAGTTAGTTATTACTGACCAGATCTCATTAATAGTGGAACTAAGAGTTATAGCATTCACTATGCTCATAACTGACCTGGGAAATTTACTGAAGTAGGGAAGAAACAGTCTGAGTTATTCCAGAGTGTTGAAATGACACTGATGCTGTGTCAAGAGTTGTAGAGAACACCATGAAGGAACAATAAAATGCCAGATGAAACTCAAAACTGGAGGAAAACTATCCTGGCTAGCTGTATGTGTTGATGGATTTAAAATCAGCCATTGTTTAAAGAGATTTTTGAATAATTTGGGGTAATTCTTTAAAAGTCAGCTCAGTGGCTGGGTAGCATGCAAGAGAATAACAGAAGGTTAAGGGTTACTTGTGAGAAGACAGTATGCCACTGCTGGAATGCACAGCTTGAAGGGAACAGGAGAGGGCACAGAATTCCTCCCATTGTGTGTTGGAGCAGGGAAGGTGCAAGCAGGGGAGCTCAGCACTGTTAACCAGCCTGCATGGAGGAGAAGGGAAATGCCAAGGTCCCTCTGCTTCATGGACAGGCCAAGTGAGGAGAGCAGGGCAGACATCTATGAAATGTTGGGCTGTTGAGAGGAGGGGGATGAGGACAGTGAGTGCTGTAGGAAAACAAAGAGTATCCACTGATGTTTCAGTCCTGCAGAGGCTGAAAGATGGGGAAATGGCAGAGTGGTGCTCCCGTGTGGGAGTGCTGAACCATCCCAGACCATTGAGGGCTGGCTGGAAATGATGCTGCTGGTGCCTTGTGCAGGCTGACCTTGAACAGAGACTGGACAGAGCTAAAGTAGGGATTTATTAGAAAGTTTCAATGGACACACCCTGGGCAGCACAAGAGCCCAGCCAGGGCTGCACCCAAGGTGAACCCAAAATGGTCCCAAAATGCACGAGCGCTCCCGGGGGCTCTCACTGTGATCAGCTCTGCTCCATTTGCACCTTGGAATTCATTGTCCCATTCCAGCTCCAGCCCATGCAGTCCCATCCTGATTGTTTTTCTCTCTCCAGCCCACGTTGTTTGTGCTCTTGGGCCTGAGATCTGGATCATTTGTCCTTGGTCCTCAGCTAGAGAAGGAGTTATTTTGTCTCCCTGCTCTGTGAAGAGATCTCACCATCTCCTAGCACGAAGCTCAGAATTACACACTAAAGCAGCACAGAATCTGCAAATATAAAAGCTAAAACCTGAGGCATGAGTCTCTCCTGCTGACCTTGTGCATACCATCCTACTCCTCTCTCCAGCACTCAAATTGGAGGTCTTTGGGTATTTCCCCAGCAGCTGGGAGTGCCCCCACAGCAGAATGGTGCAGTGCGCTGTGTTTCACTGCTGGAAACCTTTCTGACTTGGCTCTGCCACCGTTTTTTTTTTTTTGTTTTGTTTTGTTTTTTTTTGTCAGGTGGTAAAGTCACTGCTTTTTGTCACTGTCAGTGTGAGATCTAGTGCATGAACGAGTTCCTGTAGTGCAGGAGGACAACAGGTTCTTGTTGGCTTTGGTACACCTGTAGTAATCATTGGTGATCAGCTGTTGAGTGTCCTAATTCATAAATACTGCACAGATTGCTTCCAGGACCTTCCCTATAGACCTCTTTGGTAAATCCCATGGGTGCTTTTTCATTACATATCAACATTGAAATGCCTAGGACCAACTTTTAATTTAGCTTTATTTTGTATTATATGATGGTCACAATCTCCTACTGTATCTTTAAGTACCTGTGCTTGGAGCTAAATTTATATCAATATCTGTATTCTGCAGAGCAATAGCATTCATGTGCCAAAACTAGAACTCATTCAACATCCTCTAAAACATTTTGAGCAGCAAATTACAGTGGCAACCTTTAACTTCTGCTTGTAAGATAGACTTTTTTTTTTTTTTGCCTTAATCAGTCTATTAAATTATTTCTCCATCATGTTAGAGTGATCATGCCAGCAGTGTTAATAATGCATTACATAAGGAGAAGCAGTTGCAAGGATATATTTTTCATGTGTAATTGATATTACAAGACTGACAAACCTCTTTTGTTTCAGGTTATCTTGTCATTTATGAGCAGGGGGAGGAAGGTTTCTCAGTAGTATTATCTACCCAATGGCCAAATGCATGCAGCAATTACTAGGATGACCTGAATTTTTGCCTTGAAAAAGCTCTGGATGGTCTTCAGCTGCTATCTGGGACTGTTCAGCATGTAATATTCTGAAAACTCCTGGAGGGTGGGTTCTCCATCACCTGGTACATTGGTCAAGTTGATTTCCTCTCCCCTGTCCCTGGCTACTGCTAATTAAAAATGTCCCTGATTTAGGACAGTGATGTGCTAGATCCTCTTGCCTGGCAGTGTCTTTCATGCTTTCAAAATCACTGGGTTAAAATTAAACCCACTGCATTCTGCAGTGGGTTAAATCTGTAATATCAATTACAGATTAATATTTGTATTTCTGATCAGTTAGAATTTAGAACTTTCTTAAGATACTTGCTTACAATTAAGCATTTCTGTAAACAGTTCCAGCAAATCCAGTAATTATTTCCAAAGTACAAAAGAGTAATGCAGCTAAGCTGAACTCTCCCTTTCCATCTTCTGTACAGATTCAGAGTTTTTGGGGGTTTTGTACCTGGTGACATTGAAACAAGGTGAAGGTGACTGGAGAGCTGCAGTCAGGGAACACCTCATTGCTTCCCTGTCTAATCTGAGGTAAATGATGAAATAACAGGAGAAAAAGTGAATTTGTGTTATACCAGCAAGATGTGGTGTTCAAATACATTCCTCATAGTATTATTGCATAGTAGTTTTTTTATTTCTCATGTTTCTGCCTTATGCTTCTTTCTGTGGTGCATATTTGATGTTGGGAAGAATCAGATGTTTCAAACTATTGGTGAGCAAAGAGAGGATGGTATTTATTATCTGCCAACCCCTTCAAAAACTCAGCACTGATCATGGAAAAGAAATTCTCTCAAAAGGCGAGAGCAGCCTCTGGAAGGGGCACCGTGACACAGGTGAAAGAGGGGAAAGCTCATTCACCTGAGAGAAAGGGGCAGGATTTGGGTCCAAAGGTTGTCAGGAAATGCATAAATGAATCAAGGGGGGTGCCTCTTTCCAGCTTATGTTTCAATGAACATTTTTAGACTTGGGAAAACCCTCTGCAAGAAGAGTATTAAAGTAAATTGTTTAAATGTTTAGGTCAGTTGTTGACTCCAGAGAAACTATCCATCCTCAGACACAGATGTCCTGAAAGCAGGGGAGGAGGAGAGGAAGATGGAGGTGTCTTCCTTCTCCTTAGCCTGTTCCTGCTGCTGTGCCCAAGCCATGGCTGCTGTGTAGAGGTGACTTAGTGTTGGAGTTCTGAATGCTGAGAATTTGAGACTTTTTGTGCTGACAGGCACTGACCCCCAAGAGAACACTGCATTTGACCTGAGGCTGTGGAGAAAACTTCCAAAACTGAATGATAGAACTGGGATTGTGGGTGTGGAGTTTGAGTAGAAGTGTGTAATATCACATGGTGGAAAACTTAAAGGTTTTAGAAAATAGTAATATATATGGAGAAAGATGGAGGTTTTAGGGCAGAGGCTGGTCCTCCTTCACCTTCTTCTCCATGGGTTTGTGTGTTTTTTTGTGTAATTCGATAAAAAAGTCCACATTGCAGGACACGAGTGGTTGGTTATTGGGTTAAAAGTGAAAATAATTTAGGTGTCCCTTCTTAATTGGACAGTTTAGCCTTAATAGAAGGCCTCGTAGAGAAAGATGGTTAGCCATTTTGTAGCTTGTTAGTAGAATGCTGTAAAGCTCATGACATGTAAGACTGTAATTTAGATAGGAAATAATAAACATCTGAGTCCGAACACTAAATGCCATCTTGAACACTTCAATCCCGACCTTGACAGAGGCAGAAAAGAAGCCAAGAGCCACAAGAACCAAAAATTTAGGATCATTTAATGTTATTCCTGCTTGCAACAATGCTAGAGGGATAATAGTTTAGACCCCTCTTGCCAGAGCATGTTTGCCATTGCATGTGATTGTTACCAGAACCATTTGTGGATGACAGCCTGTAGATTTGGGGATTTCTTTTCATCTGGAGATGTAAAATCTTCCATGTTGGGGTTATGCCACTGTGAGTTTAAGCTTGGTTTCCATGCTATTGGAAATAGTAGGTCAAGGTGAGTGCAGTAAAATAGATAAATGTGGGGAAATGCCAAAAAACCAAACCCCAAACTACAGAGTTTAGAATCTTAAACTTATGAAGAATTTAATTTCTGTTATTAATAGAGGGCTTACTTCAGTCCAAGTCGTAAGTATTGGAGCTTAATAAATCAGCTGTGTCCACATGCCTGTCCCTTCAGGAAGATGGAAGTCTGGTAGCTGCCTTTTTCTTGAGGGTGCTAAGGAGATATCTGGATGCAGCTGATAAGGCTAGTGTTGCACTATCATTATTAGCAATTATTAGATCATTATTAGCAACCTATTTGTAGGAGATTTTCACTAAAGTGTAAGAAACAGTTTAGATACCTAATGATTCATTATATTGTATGCATTCATTACCTGATAATTACTTTAACTTTCAATATAAAAGGTAGCCCTGAAGTATATTTACTTAAAGTGCTTCTTACAAGGCTTGTTTCTTACCAGGAATCTGTCTTTCTTTCTTCTGTTTTCAAGCAATTCAAGATTTTATTTTTTTTTAAGGAATCAAGGCAGAAGAAGGAGAAAAATTATCCCTACTCCAGCCTGTTTCAGTTGAAATACATCTTTATTTCTTTAGTGAAGCAACTTTATGCAAATAAAAACTACCAGCGATATAGTAGCCAAAATAAAACAGCAAGCACTAAGTCAGGTAGGAAAGTTGTAAAACAGTGTTCTGTTGCTGAATGTTAAATATTCATATAAACATTGTAAAAACTTCAGGAAGACTTTATGGGGCTGTAGATGCACAGTGTAAAATCATTTGAGTGCTGCTATGAAACCACACCAATTGTTCAACATATTCTTATCACTCCAAGCTGAAAGTGAGGATCTTAAGGGAGGAGGGTACTTAAGCTACTGCATCTGTGTAATTTATCTCTTAAACTGCACGTGTCCTGCTGCTGTCCCTATTCCACCTCTGCACAGGCAGTGATGGAGTGCACAGAGCATTGATGGCATCAATAAAATGTGTACAAACATACATCAGTGTGTGGATGAAGGAGACAGTTGTTTCCCCCCAGTGTGCTGTTACTGCCCTGGCTTTGTGCCGTGTGTGTGTTGCTCTGTGCCACAAGGAGAATTAAAAAAAAGCTCTCAAATGGGTCTGAACAGGCAAAAAAAATTGCAAGGCTGCCTGGAAAATACGTGAGGAAAAGGAAGATTTAATGATAATAGCAGAAAAAGGGGCTTAACATTAATCCACAGATTTTTCCTTGTATTAAGTTTCTTTTTTTTTAATAGTGGAAACGCATTAATAGAAAAAGAGTCTTTAAGAAAGACCTCAGTGAAAGAATTAGTCAAATTTAAAATGTTGAAAGAGCTGGCCTTATTCTGTAATGGCACTGTGTTTCTGTTTCTGGAAGTAGATGTGTCTAGTAATGAGCAGCAGGGAGTGATTTGTTCCCTGGTGGTTAACATGCCTTGGGTGAACATTGCTTCCAAAGCCTACAGGAAGGAGTTGTTGAAAAATGTTTTGACAGATATGAGAACCTTTATGTGTTCAGATAGGTTTGGGGCTTTTTCTCACTGAGTAATCTTTTATTCTGCAAACAATCTCATTGAAATAGATGGGGCTGTTCTGTAGAAAAAAACAACTCAGTAGGAGTGAGAGTGGCAGAACTGCAGCAGATGAACAAGATGTTAGAAATGAAAAATACCTGTTATGTAGTCTCAAGATCAAATTATTTTAATTAACATGTGTCTGCTCATCTCATCTTATGCAGGAGATGAGTGGGAGAGAAGACCAGCAATGGGCTGAGCTGTAGCACCTTGATGTTTTTTACCACAGAATCAGATGGCAGATCTAGGTGGTCAGAGTTTGCTCAATAAGGTTACCTGTAATCTGGATGGAAACACAGAGAGATGTCGGTTTTATCAAAAGGATACTGCGGGAGCTTGAACTTCAGCTGTGATACTAAACTTTCCAAAACTTCAGGAATTTTTGGTGAAACATCAGCTCAGGGTAGAAAAATGTTCCAGAGAGAAATTGTGAGGGTGTGGTTCAACCACAGTTTTTGCAGTGCAGTTACTTAGTGGGCTATTTCTATAAGCAGTAATTGCTTTATTAGCTCTTTTAAGAGTTTGGTTTAACTTCAAATAACCTGTGTATAATTAATACCTTATTTTAAGAAATAAAATCAAACCCTGTATTTATTGTCCAGGACCTGAGTTTCAGGCTGATATCTGTCTTCCATTTTTTTGGGTTTGGTTCACACAGAAGCTTCTGTTGACAGAGAAGAAATGATCTTGTGGAAAAGATGTGCACCTGGGACTTGCAAGATCTCTGCTTAATTCTTAGCTCAGTGCCAGTATTCCTTGAAATCACTTAATCTGGGTGTTTTCCATCTGTTCTACTGTTCTGGATGCCAAGCCTTTGTGACCATGTTTGCATACAGATCAATACAGGGGATCCCAAAAGCTGCTTGGAGCTGCCTGCTGCTATTGAAATGCCTATGCCAGTGAAATTAAGTCCTGGTTTATGTCTTTGAGTGATTAGATCTTAATTGTATGCAAGTGTGTATTCTTCACTTGTAAGGAATTGTGGGCAACATTTACAAATGTGAAGAAGAACTGATTAAAAAAGCATGAGGGGAATGATTTAAGGAGTTTAGCAAACTGTGAGCTTACAGAGCGCTTCTCATAGGGGGAAGCAGAGCAGAACAGTTTGGAGTCACCCACTCCAGCTGTTTATGTCTTTGTGACACTGCAGTTTAACTTTCCAGTCTCAATTGCCTGGTCAGGCAGCAGCCAGGGCTCCTCCTGAGCACAGGATGCTGAAGTACAGCTCTGCAAAAGGTGGGATTGGAATGGAAGTGGTTGGTTATGTATTAAAAGTGACCATTTCTTACTAGCAACTTACCAGCAGAGTCCCAAAGAGTTTGTTCTGGCAATTAGAAAGATGTTTTCCTGGGCTCATTAAAGAAAACATCTTTTTCCTGATGTAAATTGATAAAGCTCCAGTTACAGCTATGCTCTCAGATAAGCTGAACTTGTAAACTTGAGAATCTTGAGTATCATTGAATTAAATCCATGGACTGTTACTTGCATTGCTTGGGTGAAAGAAAATAATATCCCAGAAAGAAAATATCCCAGAAATTTATCTGGATATCCTGCTGTACTGCTAGATTGACCCATCCCCAGTGCCTGCCTTTTGAAAGCTGCCTTTGGTTCTAGAACATGCAGAAGCACAGCTGAGCTTTGACCTCATTTGGAGTGGTAACTGCTGCTTTAAATTAAGTTTTTGCTTTAACAGACATCCTGTGCTGCTCAGCTTTACTTGAATCTGCTTTATTTGAAGGCAGATGGTATTTTAAATATCCTAAATAGGTACTTGTGCTGTGTGGTATGTGCACTTTTTGCCAAGTTGCCTTTCTGAGCCATCATCAAAAGCTGTTGAAAACTTATATTCATCAGTTTTGTGTGCCCTGCCTCCCCTCATGGCTGCAAAGATGTGCTTCATGTTTTTGCCATGGGTATCAGGGATCAGTGGCTACTAAAATCACTGGCCATACTTCACATAAAGTTATTATTAGAAATCTAAGCACAAATGTGTAGAGTAGTTATGCAATGGATCCCAGCTTCCATCTCATCTAATTCAGAAATGATTTGGGATTTGATTTAGGCTTCAGAAGCTCCCTGTGGCAGAGACACCTTACCTGTGTGTGTTCACTCTGATTTCCTTTAGCCCAGTTACAGGGAAAAGCAATTTTGTGCTAAAACAACTAAAACCTCTAGCTCAGTTGTGTCCATTGCTTTCAGGCTTTTGCACAAAGCCCTGTCTGTAGGTTTAGAGTGCAGTTCCCTTACATGAATTGCAATTCTTTGAAATGGGATTTTTAGGTGCCATTATGGAGAGGTTCACCATGGCCTGGGGCACATCAGCCAGGGAATGTGGATGGGATGGTGAGAGGCCAGAACTGAGCATTTCTTGATGTTCCTCCTTACTGTGGGTCACTGCTGCTCCTCAGAGGTGGTGGGATTCAGGTGAGATACTCAGAAATAATATTTTTTAATCTCAAATATCATGTGAGTCATCATGTGCCCTTCAAAATAACCGTGAAATGCTTCGACTTGAACTAAAAGATAAAGGCAAAATGTTGTCTGCAATTGTTTAAGAATGGCAAAGAATTGGTCATGAGGATAAATCAATGGTTTTTCTTCGCTGCCAAGCAATACAGATGATGTCACGGAAAGCAGTTTTGTAAACAACATCTATCCTTGTTTTTCAATTCTCTGTGCTTAATGACAATTATTCATGCTAACAAAATAGTCATTAACAGATTTTAAAATGTGCTTGACATTGTAAGTGAATTGACAACTATTAAAGTTACATATATATTTTAATAATTTTGTTTTTCAAGTGCAAGGAACAATGGTCTAAATATACGTCAAAAACAGGACAGGCAGACCACTTAAAATAAACTTGCTTCACATGTTTTTTTTCCCCAGTTAATATACTAAACCTCACAGCTAATATGGAGCTTTGGAAATCATTCTTTTTGAAATGTAGGGGGCTTGCTGTGAATGTGATATTAAAAGTGAGGCAGGTTTTCCTCAAAACTTCTCAGCCTTTGTGTGAGGAGCACAATTTAGTTTTCCAGGTGCTTTGAAAATATCAGCCCACTGCATAGTGAGTCAGCTAAATTTATTTAACTATATATAACTATATTATTATAGATATATTACTATAATAGTATATAACTATATCACATATAGCTATATCAATATAATATTATAATTATATTAATATAACTATTTATTTATTAACTATATCATTTATTTAACTATATATAGTATAAATTTATTTACATCTCTATTGAAAATATTTGCTGTTGTATTTAAAAATATTAACTAGAATACTCTGTGTAGGTGGAGCCAAGTGCTGGCTGTTCTGAATTGGTGTTTCTGCATATATTTGTGGCTATGTTTTATTGTACTGAGCCCAACATTATTCATGCCCAAATCCCAATGGATGCCTGTAGGTATCAACATAATTTTCCTGTCTCAGGTCTTCCCTAAGTCTACACCAGTTGCAATAATGTTGATTCATAGCTGCAAATCCCTCCAAGGGAGAGGGCTTAGTGACACAACTCATTTTGTGTTAGTGCTTTGGCCATGTGGGATTCTGTCCCTGGGGCATCCACAGCATGGCTGCAGTCCAAAAATGCACAGGTCAGATGGAGAGAAGGGAAGGTGGAGGATGGGATGGGAGACAGCATCTGCTGTGTGGTAGGCATTTGGGTTTTGGGAGAAAAGGAAAAAGGAAGTGGTTGTTATCTATGTGGCAGTGGGATGCCTTTTTGGGCTACCTAAAAACAGAGGCCAGACAAAATTTAGGGAATAAAAAGCAGTTCTATTTATTGAAGGGCCTTCAGGTACATTCAGGGCAGACAAAGCCTCCCAGGGGCTACACCCAAAAATGGACCACGGCTCACAGGTTTTCACACTTTTATAAGTTTGGTCCATTTGCATATTGGGGGTTAATCCTCCAATTCCAGCTTCAGGTAATGAAGTCATTTACCCCAAGTTTGCTCCCTCCAACTCACTCACTTTTGTTTCCATCTCTCAGGGCCTGAGGCAGTGAGGTGTCCTTGATTGCCAGGCCTGGAGAGGAATTGCTGTGTCTGCCCAAAATGGGAAAGCAGCAACTCACACTGTGTGTGGAGTTTAGAGTTACACACCAAAGAACTGCAGGATTACAAATAGATGAAAATATAAAAGCTAAAATGCTAAGGCAGGACAGGACAGGAGTGGCAGGATGTGAGTGGACAGCGTGGAGCTGCTCTGCTGACTGAAGCTCTGGGTGGAGCCTCTCTCCTGCACTGTGGTTCCATGGTTCCACCTAGCCTGGAACATCAGACAAACAGGGGGAAAAGAACCCAAAAACTGTGATTTCTGTAGCAAAAGTGCCCAGCTTAGCCAAATCTCTGTACATCCCTTTCCATACCAAAGGGACTTTATCTTCAGACAGAATTGTTTTAAAATGTGACTAACATTTAGTAGTACAATATTTTGCTTTAAATTATAATTTGGGAAGATGGGATAAATTAATTTTAAATATCTGGCATTTGGAAGCTTAATACCTTCTAGGATAATTTTTCTTCTGTCTTCAGTTTTAGCTTAGAGGCTAAATTAAAATGAGCCAGCACCTCTTAGGTTTTGAAGTTGTTTCCAACAAATTTTGACTAGTGAAAATGTCTGATGTTTTAGGTACAGAATTGGATAAATGCAGCTTGTGTGTACCTTTGGAAAGCTTAAGTGAAGCTTTATATTCATTTGCATGGAAGGATCACACCATTTTTTCCTGGGTAAAATGGTGTGAAGAGCAGTAGAGATTTTACATCCATGGGGAGGAGCACACAGCTTCACAGGAAGGTTTCTGCTGTCAAGTTGTAATGATTTTCCAGAATGCCTTCAAAGGCAGAGAATTTTCTATCAGAAAATAGAAAATCACTTCCTTCTAATTTCATAGCAGAGGTTATTTAAGGCTTTTTTTATTAAGGTATCTTAAAAATATGATGACAAGTGTACATTTTGTGTTCTCTTTCTGTACCCAGCTCTGGAATTCCTAATGGAGAACGTGTCTGTCGCTTACACACAGTTGCAGGGCTGTCTTTTATAAGAAATTCAGACTTTAATCCTTTTTCAGGCATGTTTTTAAGTATTCAGAGGGTCTAACTGATGGGGCTAATCAAAACAAGTATCCAGTCAAGTAATTTCCCAAAAGCACAGCTTGTTTTGGTTGTCAGCCTTTTGTCCCTTCATAGGTGTTCATTTTTCATTTGGCAAGACATGTGGTGGGGAGTTTTTTAAAGCAACTGGTTTTAAAAAAAGCCACAAAAAACACCTTCTTGGCGAAAGCTTATTTCTAGAAGTTACTAGAGGATTTATTGCACAATGTCAGCATTCTGTGCTAATTATTTAATATATCCTTAGATTTTCCAGAATTAGGCATTAAGTTTTGAGTTCAACAAAAGAAAATAATTTCTCCAAATTATCTTTAAGTGAAGAGTGATACTTTATTATTAGAAAATGTAATGTTCTGTGTTGAACCATTTACCCACCTGAGACCCTGTAAGGTATTTTCAAGTGGGCTCAAAATCATTCAATACATTGGATTGCCATGAGGAGTTAGAAGAAAGGCAGTGATTTCCCACATAATTATTCTCAAGTAGAGGTGCCACAGCTGTGTAGCAGCTATTCATAAGGTTTCTTCTCTTTAAGAGAGCTCATCAGCCTTGACTAATTTTCCAAGACTGTCAGCCTTTCTAGTCTTTGGAAAGGTGCTCAGAGTGTTGCCACTAACAGAGCTGTGCTGAATCAGGTGATCCTTCAATGATTAATAAAAGGAACTTTCTGATCAATGGGGAGTCTCTTAACCTTTGCTTCCCAAGCAGAATAAATTTGTTCTGCATTATGAAGATGCTTCGGTGGTCTGGAGACTTTGGAAAAAAAATAATCAGGATGTTGCCACTTAGAGCAACAGAACAGCAGATTAAATGCATTAAATAGTAATGCAAAATGTAAAGGAGAAAACCCCTTAATCTGGCATAAAAATATGCAGTGGAAGCACTATGTAAAAAGGTAGTTATTGGTTTGCTTACCCCATGCTGGGCTTCTCCCTTGGGGGCTCCCCTAATGGGGGAAGCCCTCCTGGAGCAGTTCTGTGTCAGGAATGAGAATTTTTGGTCTTCAGTTTCTGTTTATTGTTATCCTATCAAAACTTCAGCACTCTGTCTGCACCAGACCTTGCATGCCGGAAAACAGCACAAAAATGGCCCAGTCGTGTGCAGCCTCTAGGTCTTTTAAGGCTGAACTAAAACCAAACTACCCAATTAAGAAATGATACCTAGATTATTTTCCCTTTTAACCCAATAACTGACCCCTCAAGGCCTGCAATGTGGACTTTCCTGTCCAACCACAAAACCTCACCCAAACCCATGAAGAAGGAGGTAAAGAAGAACAACCTGTCTCCACCCTAAAACCTCCATCTTGCTTCATATTTATTTCTATATTCTAAAACCCCAAACTCTAAGTTTTCCAGCCTGTGATATTACATACTTCTAACCAACTACATACCCACTAATCCCAGTACTATCAATCAATTTTTAAAGTCTTCTCCACGGCCTCAGGTCAAATGCAGTGTTCTCTTGTGGGTCTGTGCCTTTCAGCACAGAAAATCTAAAATTGTCAGCATCCAGGATTCCAGCAGGTAGTCATGCAGTTAGAAAGGTGTGCACAGATTTATTTCACTGTGGCATTTGTGTTCATTTGTTGGTGCTCATTTGTGCTCCTCTGGAGGGATGCCAGCTGTGACGTTGTGTCTCTACAGTTCTGCAATGCTGGGGTCCAGCTGAGCAAAACCCAGTGAAACTGGACACCTGCTTTGCACCTCTGGCCAGTGCTGCTTTTGAAATTCCATCAGACTCAGATGCAAATGCTGTCATCATCTCTGTGGTTGTGCTTAGCTCCGTTCTCTGTGTTCAGTTACCCACAGGTGCTTGTAGAGATTTATCCTGCATTTGTGCAGATGATGATCCCAGTTTGCACAAAAAATCTCACTGGTTTAATAGGATTTTTTAAAAGAATATTTTGTTCAGTTTGCACTTTTTAGGATGAAATAGTAGGGAAGACCCTCAAATACAGGTGATTCATATACTCAATTTTCTCTGGTAATTGTCAACTTTTCAGCTACTGATCAAGATTGACTCTTGGAATATTTCAAGTAGTAAAACTTGAAATATTTTGTTTCCCATTGGGATAACTCTGTGCTCTTTACACATTAGGACAATATTGTGCCTTAGGGTTTGGCCAGACAAAAGCTTTTCCTCCTGTTACCTGGCTGCCAATTAGCTAGAGAGCAAAGTAGCATTTATGTCAATGTCCACCCAGACTCCTCAGTTGTAAAAATGTGATTTCTAAGTGCTACCAAGGGCTTGGGTGTAAAGTCCAGCTCCTGTTTGCCCCCTGAGCTATTGCAGCACTGGAGAGCTGCAGTCTCCTGAAAGGCTTTTATTCCTGGTTTTCTTCAACTTCTCAGCATCTAAACTTCATTCTACACTTTTAATGCCTGTCATAAGTGCACTGGATGAGAAAACAGAAATGGATAAAGTAATAGAGCTCCCATGTGTGGATGTAGTTGGATACACACATGGCTGGGTCTACCCTGGCAGTCAGGATGGCTTCATTATCCACGTGCCTCCACCAGTGCAATATGAGAGGAGGAAGTTTAGCCAGGAAGAATTATAGAGATAATACTTCATATTGCAGAACTGTTCTGCAATTAGCCCAAATCCTTGGTAATTACAGAAAAGCCAGGCTGAGTGTCCTGAGAGTGCAGAAGGGGTGTATGCAAATGCATGTACGTGTAAGCAGACATATCCACAGAATATTTTACTGGTACTGTTTCTATCAAAATTCTGCTGATAGCAGCGCCCTTATAAATTAAAATAACTCCTATTGCTTTGTTCTGTTTGGAAGTGGTGATGAAACAGAGGTTCTGGAAGCTGCCTTGCATGTCTGGTCTCTCCCAGTGCTGTCCACAGCAGGGAAATTGGGCTGTTCACATCGAGTTTTACAGACTGTGGTAAACCTCCGCTGTGTCTGCTTCTTACTTGAAGTGCCCTCTGATTTTTCATTTACTGAGCTGCTTTGAAATGGAACCACACAGGTTCCACAGCTGTTTTTCATCACATCAACCAGAAACACTCAAATTGGAATTATTAAGGATAGAAATGATATAAATGCTATGAACTTTTTTTTTTTTTTTGCTAGCTGGGTGAAAAACTGCTTGTCCTGTGAATCATCCAGAAATTAACCTCAAATTGGGGTCTGTGTCTGGTGAATCAAAAATGACTCTGAGCTAATTAAAAGGTTATAGCTTGACTTCAATATTGGTGCTTTCCAGCTGGCTAAAAGTCTGGGTGGATTTTGTTCATATTTGTCCAGAAGTCTGTTGAGTGTGTTGATGGATAATTGCAGATATTCCCCCATCACCTGTAGCTGCTGGGAGCACTCAGTGATTTGGGTGAACTGAGATTTTTTAATGCACATCATTGAGGGTTTATGTCTTGAATGAATGCTGTGTGAGCAGTGCATTACTTATCCTAAGAAATAAATATTGCTGATTGATTTTATTTGTAAAAATCAGTATCCTTGAGACTATTAAGGGACCTGAGAGGTTAATGTAACCAGAATGGTAAGAAATAAACACTAATCTTTAATGCCATAAGATAAATATTAGGAATAGTCTTCCTTTCACAAGACATTAGGGTAGATTTTAGATTTTCTAACGTTCCTATATTCAAAAACAAGACCAAATATACTCATTTTAACTTGGACATTTGCCCTTCTGTGATTACTAATACCACAACTGTGTTGGTCTGTCATCATGCACCATGTATTATTCAGAGGCAAAACAGGCCTCCAAACGTTCTTTCCTGCATCAGAATTGACCTTCTCATTAGTTGGAAATACCACTGTGATAGGTAATCAATACTTGGTTGAAATGCCAGCATCTCATCTTGGGCATTACTCATCCTTATTTCTGAAAAACACTCAGGCTAAAAGCAAAATGTTTAGACGCAGCTGTGTGTGGCAAATCTGCCCTTATACATACAAATGATGTGTATACAAGTGTTATTTTGAGGGTACAAATTGCAGATTCGTGTCTCTGATGCTCTCTGTGTGTCAGCCTGACTTACACTCCAGCCCCTGTATCGGAATGTGAAACAGCTGCCCTGAGAGCTGCCAGGATTCCCTGCTGCCAGGGGTTTGGTTCGAATGGCTGCTGGGACCATTGTGAAACAGTTCAATGGCAGTTTGGTTTGGGCTTTTTTGTTCTTTTTCTGGGTTTGTTTTGTTTGTTTGTTTTTTATTTTTTTTCGGTAGAGGCTCAGTAGAAAATTGTCGCCCTGTTCTTTTGAGAGTTTTAAAATTCTTCTAAAGGTTTCTTATGCCTTCTGATGTTTACATATTTCTACTGAATTTTCTCACACTGTTCACATAAATAATGATTGTTTTGCATTCTTCTTTGTGGGAGGAGAGAATTGATGTACTGTTGGTTTGACCAGTATGATTGGAGAGGTGACAATTTCACCCTCCAATCCACTGCCACTTTTGGAATTCTATATATAGTGGAGTCAGAAAATAGAATCCCTTTTAGTTCTTTTCTTTCCTCTTTTACATCTAGTGTCTGTGTGTGAGTTATTTCGTGTCATAGTGTGACAGAAAATCACCATTTTTCTCCTTGCACTTTTAAAACTGTGTCAGATAAAAATTGATTCACGAATTGACTATTATTCCAAATTGTGATTCAGTTCATTTTTGGCATCTTGAAAAGCACCTTCACCTGCCTGTTTTCTGTAAAGCTCAATTCAGTCCTGCTGGAGCTGTAACCACACAGAAGGTTTTGGGAGGATGGAGCCCCTCTGCCACTGATCTCCAATGGGGCAGAGCAAACGAGGGCAACGAGGCTGGGGAGGGGCTGGGAACACAAACCCTGTGAGGAACCACTGAGGGAGCTGGGGGTGCTCAGCCTGGAGAAAAGGAGACTCAGGGTGACCTTATCACTCTCTACAACTCCTGAAAGGTGGCTGTGCTCAGGTGGGGTTTGGTCTCTTTCTCCAGGCAGCACTGACAGAACCAGAGGACGCAGCCTCGAGCTGCACCAAGGGAAGTTTAGGCTGGATATTAGGAAAAGTTTTTTACAGAAAGGATGATAAAGTGCTGGAATTGTCAGCCCGGGGAGGTGGTGGAGTCACCATCCCTGGATGTGTTTAACAAAGCCTGGGTGTGGCACTGGGTGCCAGGGTTCAGTTGAGGTGTTGGGGTTGGGTTGGATTCGATGATCTTGAAGGTCTCTTCCAACCCAGTGATTCTGTGAATTCTGTGAAATTCCATGCCAACATGAGCATGTTTCCAGTCAGATTGCAGACCCTTCCTTACAGCACCACTCACCCTTTCTTCCAAGTGGATTCCCTTCAGTTTTACCAGCTCTCTCTCTTAGTGTTACATTTCTTGACCTTTTTTTTTTTTTAGGTGTCAGGTCCCATTCTGACTCTGGTAGTATTGTTTTGTATTACTGCATTGTTTATTTAATTTTTATTTTCTTCCCTAATAAAGAACTGTTATTCCTCTTCCCATATCTTTGCCTGACAGCCCCTTAATTTCAAAATTATAATAATTCAGAGGGAGGGGGTTTACATTTCCCATTTTGGGGGGGCTCCTGCCTCCCTTAGCCAACACCTGTCTTTTCAAACCAAGACACTGTTTCATGCATGTTCATAATAGGAAGTGATTCATCAATAATTCAGGAACTAAGTGCAGGAACAGGTATGGAGAGAATATTATTAGAGGGGGCCAATAAAAGAGTAAGAAAATCCTGGAATACAAGTATAATCATGTGCATTCTAAAAAGCAGCCAGCTCTCAATTTGACATGCAGTGGATGTCAGCTTTGCAAATGAAACACTGGAAGCTTCCTTAGCAATGAATATAAAAATGCAAAGATCAGTTATGCAGAAAAAGGAAATTAAAAAGTAACTTTTATACATAGGTGTGATTAAAATCGCAGATAGTTTGTAATCCTTTTGGGACAGGTTTTCAGATGTGTCATTTACTGGTGATAGACTTTGCCCTTAGGATTCACTCCGAGCTTCAAGGAGTTATAATTCATGCAGTGAATTATTTTTTGTTGAAACTCAGAGACAAGCAGCGTGAAGACTGTTCCTCCTGGGATTGGAGTGGCTGGGGATGGGGAAGAGAAGAAAAGAATGGCTTCATTTGCAGCTAACATTGTAGTGCCATAAAGGGCCCTAAGAATATCACTCTGGAATAGATTTTCAGGGAATTTGCAATGAGATATAGTGCAGCAAAGAGAAGGCACAATACAAGCAGAATAGAGTACTTCATCTTTTACAGCATAAGATATTCTCAGCACTTGTAATGGATGCTTGCTGCAGGGCAGGTGATTCTAGACAGATAATAAACCTGAAGGTTGCTCCAGTCAAACCACTACCTGGGCATTAAATGGTGGAATATTTTATGTCGGAGTGCCATAAACTTATTCTCCCACAGTCTGTATTCCCATGTCCTACAGCAGCTCCTTTCTGGGGAAGGCTGACTCAATGTTGAAATTATTTTGAATTTCTAAATTTCTTCATGTGAGTATCTCTTATTTTGCACCAAGAAACTGGAAAAATAAAGCCTTAACAGCTGCCTCTTGGAGCTCTGAGTTAACTGTGGTACAGAACCTGTCCTGTTACTAAATATGAAAGGTGTTCTTAGTTACATCTACATCTCTGCTTTAGGACAGCTGTTTTGACATGGAGGGCAGAGGACATTTAAGAAGCCCAGAGACTGATTGCCTTCTTATTTGGCAGAAGTGACAAAGGGAATTAGATCTTGAGTAGCCTCTTTTGTAACCCAGCATTACCTGTGAGTACACAGGACAGTTGAGCAGTAATTTCAATACTGGTATTCATGGCAAGGTGAAGGGCAGAACTGTCTCACTCCTGTGTCAGGCAGAATAGAGATGGGAGCAGGAAAAAACCACCAGAGCACAGCTATTGCTCAGGAACTGCTTTCTGATGGGGATTGTTAACTTCACAAGGATTAGGTAGTTGGCTATTTTTAGATGCCTGTAACTTTTAGAGGCAATTTGAAGCAGTGGATATCAGCTAGGGCATGTTTTTTGTGCTGTCAGAACAGCACCTTGAGATAAGCAGGATTTCTCTCAGTTTGGAATCCTTAATTTCCTTCAGGACAGGAACTGCATAAATTCAGACTTGCACGTTATGACCTCCCTATCAAACAGCTTGTGAGCTGCTCTCTGAGAAGGAGAGCCAGCTGGGCACTTAGTGGAGGGGTAAGAAGGGAGGAATTGGCACCAATGGTAGCAGCAGCAAGAAGGTATTTTCACAGATGTTCACTTGCTTTCTCTCTCCTGCAGGGCTGGCATGAACAAAAATAAAGGTTATGATATGGTTTACAGTGGGATGAGGAAGATAATTTGAAAAAAAAAAAAAAGAGGGAAATCCCATGGGTTGAGATAGGAGCAGTTTAATAATTAAAATAAAATAGTGACATAATAATAATAGTAATGAAAAGGGAGACAACAAAAAGAGAGAGAGGAATAAAACCAGAGTAAGGCAAATGATGCATTCACCACCTGCTGGCCAATGCCCAGCCTGTCCCCCTGCAGGGACCCCGTGCCTCCTGGCCAGCTCCTCCCAGTTTGTATACTGGGCATGAGGGATGGAATCTCCCTTTGGCCAGCTCAGGTCAGGTGTCCTGGTCATGCTCCTTCCCTCCTTCTGCACTTTCTCCCTGGAAGATCATGGAAAACTGAGAAATCCTCGACTCAGGGTAAGCTCAGCCTAGCAACAGCCAAAACCATCAGTGTCTTACCAACATTATTGTCATAATAATTCCAAAACACAGCATGGTACCCACTACTAGGAAGAAAACTAACTCTCATCCCAGCCAAAACCAGGACAGGTTAGAACCAAGGGAGGAATGTACATTTTTGGTTAAAACAAAGATGCAGGGTGTCTAAGGAAATACTTTAAATCTAACATGGGAGGAGGATCAAGTTAACTGATTTAGTCTGATTCCTGATGCCACTCTGATCTCCTAAGGTGACAGTGAAACAGCCAGTAGCAGGAGCTGGCCCCCCCTTCAGACGCTGTCATTGTCAGAATGCATAAAAATGTGGCAGCTGTAGACAAGAGGAAACCAGAGAATACAATTGCTCCAGCTACTCTTCCCTTTTCTCTGAGCAATGGAACACAAACAAATCCCAGAAACAGTGCTCCTGGATTTATGTTGTCAAGAGTGGAAGAAGAGTTTGCTCCCTGCTGTGTAGTAAGAAATACCACCTTAGTGGACCCCTGCCTTTGTGGTGTTTGTTGGCACTGCAAATTTCACTCGGCCTTAAGCAGAGTGGCTTTTGCATGCAGCACTGCCTTTGTGAACCTCTAACTGGTGAACACACAGAGTTACCTCTAAAGAAAACACACTTAAGTTGGTATCAAGATCTCAGAAGTGCTCCTTTTATTTTGGCCATGCCTGATTTATTTTGGATTAATTTTAAGTTATAAAGCAGCACAAAGTAATTGAATTGTATCAGAAGAACTTTGGTTCTGGTACAGACTGGTCTTGATCCTGTCCCAACCCAGATTGATCTGGCTTTGATCGTGACGTGGCTTGGTCAGAATTTATCCAGGCATCAAAACAAATCTGGCTTGACTTTCAGATGTTAAGTGGAGCCTTAGTTTTATAAAACATGGCTTATTAGTTGTGAGATCGGGAAACTTGAGCTGAAGCTGCACAGACAGGCTGGCCAGAAAACCACCACAGTTCTGACTGCATTTTGCTGCATCTCACATGAGATCACTTCAGCCAGAAACATATTGCTTTCTTTTCCTCCAGTGTGTAGCCCAAAATGGAATTCAAAAACTTGTCCTACAGAAGTTTTAGCAGACTGGAGAGGTGAATCCAGGTCCTGCAAGCTTTGGTGTAGTGTCCAACCAGCAGATACCTTTTACCAGGATGTGCCCTTCCAGAGTCATGAGTAAGGCTTTGCCTGAGTAGATGTGGAAACAGCACACAGGCACAGATCAGAGAATTTTAAAATGTTTCAGGGGCAAGAAATTCACCCTTTTGATGATGAAAAATCATCATCAGGTCTCATGAAGTTTCTTCAAAAATAATAGATAATTAGATTTGATTTTCTATTATTTTATATTGTCATTCTTTCATTACTGTGGGAGGGTTTCTTTTGTTGTTGTTTTATTTTTTTGGGGTTTTTGTTTTTGTTGGGTTTTTTTTTGAGGGTTTTTTTTGTTTGTTTTGTGTTGGGTTTTTTGTTTTGGTTTTTTCAGTTGGTTTGTTTGTTTCTTTCTTTCTTTTGGCAAGGTCCTGTGTTCTATCCCCGTTAAAAACAAACTAATAAACAAACCAAAAGCCACACAAAAGCCCACAACAACAGAAAGCCACTAAATTGGAAATACTAGAAAGTAATTCAGGAGTTACAGGGTTTGTCTTCTAAAGATTAGTTCCTTTATAATATCCCCAATAGAACTTTCAAGTTAAACACACTTGAACAGCACTTGGCACTTGTTGTTCTGCTAATGGTAATTGATTCTCAAACACACACAAATCTATACCATGGTGCAAGCTCTGCAGCATCCCAAAACATTCCCCTCGGGTTGCAGTACCTGGAGTACTGCAGATTTTAAATCAAAATGTAATTATTTTGTTCTTCATAAATCAGCATCTGTGAAGATAATACCAGCTTGTATAAGAAGCAGCTGTGCAGCCATTCATCCTTTGAAGAGACAGAGAGTTCCTAAGGGTTGGTTGGGAAGTTGGTCACTCCTTGGACCACTTGGAGGCCACTGTGGTGTGTTTTACTGTGGTGGAAGAACATAGCCCCACAGTCTCAGACCTCCGAAGTGTCCAACAGCTGATCGTAACAGATCAGGAGCTTCATCTTCTGCAGATGGAACTGTCTTCCCTCTTCACCTGGAACACATGAGAAGCTGTTTTCTGTTTCTGCTGTGAGAGTGTTCCTGTGAAATGCCCAGACACACACAGGGAGCCTGAAAAGCAGATAAAATTAAAATAAAGGGGTTTCTATTCTCCCACTCAGCCTGCTCTGTGTGGTAGGGGTTGAGCTCTGACTGTGAGCACGCTTCTCAGCTGCAGTAGGGTTTGCCTGGGATGCACAAACCTGAATCCTGTTCTGTACCAGAAATATTCCAAATTTGCTTTGCCTTTTTAAAGGTAACAAACTGTTAAAGCACGCCCCATGATGGTTGTTCTCAAGCTTCATGCTTTGAAATGTGTTCTGTGTCATAATTAGCTTTGTGCATGCCCACGTAGCATATGCTTCTAATTAGTGAATTCCATATGGATTTTAATGTACACTCAAGCTAACACGAGACACATGGACTTGAGGAGGGTGAATTTTTGGGCTTTGGATGCAGGAGAGACTAAGCCCAAAGGTACAACAAATCAAGGCTTGTTTAACATGATTACCATGTGACCTGGCTTTAGCCAACTGTTCCGCTTTTGAGCAAATATGAAATGCAGTTTTTGGGCCTGAATGGAAACCAGGAACAATAACAAGAGAATTCTTGTACTGTGAGGTAACTGGGAGTGTCTCTGCTGCTCTATTCCTACATGTCTGTTTCCTTTCTAAGATTATCAGAAATTAAAAAAAAAAAAAAAGCCTGCAGCCCCCTCAGCATTTCTCTTGGAGCAGTGCAAGCATCTGCAGAAAGAAGTTACTACTGTCACAATACTCTCTGCCTGAACTGTGTCTATTCATAGTTATAGACCTGGAATAATGTTCTGGCCCTGGCAAAACCAGTGGGTTCTGGGAGCGTGGACATCAACCTGCAACTCCTGGCCAGTGCTCTCCCACGAAACCGGTGTTAGGAGCATATAAATCTTCTCAAAACACAATTATTGCCAGCACAGCACAAGTAGATCAAGTTGCCTCTGAGCGTGCTCATGGACTGAGAACCAGTCCTCAATCTTTCATCAGGCTTGAACTTGCACTTGGCAGCAGTGGTTCTGCATTCGGCAGGGAGAGCTTCAGCAAAGCGCTGGTGCTGCCATGGGGCCACAAATGCACAGAACCAGTCCTGTGTTTGTCATCCCCCTGCTTCCTCTGGCTCCAAAGCAAGTCCTCATTCCACAGCAGGTGTCCCTGGAGGCTGCTCCTGCTCCTTCAGGAGCTGTGATCCCCCCTCACAGACCACAAACTTTTCTTACTTCTACACTAAGCCTTTGAAATGTTTTGCTCTCTGGAGCCTTTGGCATTAGCAGCGAAGCCCTGACAGAAGCCCAGCAGTGCTGGTGCCATTCAGAGAGGTCCTGCCAGGGCTGAGCCATCCTGCTGCCAGTTCTGCTTTTGTAGGATTTGTAGGAAATGTCCCTTCCACACACAAACATTACCAAGGGTGCAAAGGGCAGCACTTGCAAGAGCTGAAGTGTGCTTCCTGCCTCATCTGTTGCCTCTCCTGCCTATAAATGCTGCCCCTATCCAGAGGATGGCCTGTCTTCATTTAAGCCTCTCTCTGAGATGGCTCCTACTCTGCTTCCTTTATTGCATGCTACTCACACCTTGTTCTGATTAGAGAAGCATTGATTTCCTCATGGGCTTTTCCGTGGTACTCATCATTTTGAGATGAGTGTTTCAGGAATGCTAATTGCTCCTCAGCGTGTCCGTGGGGTGACAGGAGACAGGATGGTGGGTGAGCTCCCTCTCCAGATGAAGAGCTGGGACTCAGATTGAGTCAAAAAAAAAAAAAAAGCAGCTCATTTCTGCTTGACTAATTTGATGTGACACTGCCCTGGCTTGTGGGAGCTGCTCAGATGCTGCCAGCCTGCAGTGCAGTGACCCAGCTGCAGCTGTGAGCTCTTGGGGCTCTCAGAATGCCCAGAAAGGAGCAAGGTGATCAGTGGCTCCTGTGGGAAATCTGGGGAAAACTCTGCACTTGGTCTGCAGGAGCTCGGAGTAGCAATTATAATCTGTGTATATTGTAACCTGTGTGCTCTGGGACAGGAGGGGCTGCCTTAGCCATGGGAAAATCCTTTCTCTCCCTGCTCTTCCTAGCTTCAGTTAACCCCTTATGACCCACAGCCAAGCCTCCTGTTCCATAGATCTAAATTTTCCTCTCCTTCTGGTAGCAACATGTTTCTTTCCCAAATTTCCCAATTAACTTGAACTCAGAGCAATTTTCATTATCATCAGAACTTGTTGCCGGGTTTCTACAAAGCAATGCTCTCTGTCTATACTTTCAGAGGGCATGGTATTAAAACCTGAAATGTAAAGCCCTAGACTGAGCCTTGGGTGGGGACGGGAACATTAATCTTGTTTCCTGAATCCCAGCTGAGAGTTGTCTACATTGTGTGTATCCTTGTTGTGACCCAGAATTACTGCAATGCAAAACTAATCCAGCATCAGCTACTGCTGAAATATGCTGCAAATCCCCACAAAATATCTAATTTCAGGAACAAGATAGTTATTATTATCAATGTGGCTTTTTTTTTTCCTGGTGAACTGGTTTTGCATGGCCTTTTTAGTATTATTTTCATACTTCAAACAGAAATGAAAATGAAGTTATAAACAAGGTGCTCCCTGTAAGAAAGAAGCTAGTGCAGCCCTTACACACAAACACTGCTCAGAACAGCTATTTTTGCAGGTGTTCATTCCAAGGAGTGGCTTCAGGGATGCTGTTGAGCAGCACACAAAGTGCACAGAAAGTTCTGTGTGTCACTGCTGAGAAGTGTTGTCCCCCCAGCTTTGTGACTGGGGCAAACAAGCAGATCACAGAATCACAGAATCACAGAATAATGAGGTTGGAAGAGACCTCTAAGATCATCAAGTCCAACCCATGCCCTAACACCTCAACCAGACTATAGCACCAAGTGCCATCTCCAGTCTTTTTTTAAACACATCCAGAGATGGTGATTCTACCACCTCCCTGGGAAGACAATTCCAGTACTTTATTATTCTTTCAGTGAAAAATTTCTTCCTAATATCCAACCTGTACCTCCCCTGATGTAGCTTGAGGCTGTGTCCCCTTGTTCTGTCAGTGCTGCCCGGTGGAAGAGACTGACCCCACCTGTCTGCAGCCTCCCTTCAGGAAGTTGTAGAGAGCAACAAGGTCACCTCTGAGCCTCCTCTTCTCCAGGCTAAACAACCCCAGCTCCTCCAAACATTCCTCATAGGGCTTGTGTTCCCAGCCCCTCAGCAGCCTCATTGCCCTCCTCTGGGCACGCTCAAGGATCTCAGTGTCCTTCCTAAACTGAGGGGCCAGAACTGGACACAGATTTGCTGGTCCCATCCCCACGATGGATTTGTGCTCCTCATGGGGCTGCTGTGCCCATTGATGGGAGGCTGTGGGGACAGCCTGAGCTGTGGGGACAAGAGCAGCAGTGGCTGCAGAGCAGGACTGAGGGCCGTGGAGGGCAGGGGGGCAGTGAGAAGGGTCTCTTGCTGCTTCTAACAAGAAGGCTAAAGGCTGTTTGTTTTCACTAAAGGCTGTTTGTTCCTGTGTTTCTTGAGCCTTTACTTCAAGATTGAGATGCATCATCTGAGGCTTAGATTTCTTATGCCTGTTTAGATGAAAACAAAACATTTTGTGGCTTTTTTGGGTTTCTCTCTTTTCCCTCCTAACTAGCAAACCCTAGGTCAGCATCTTTTTATATGAATAAATGCTAAATCTTTAGCAACTGCAGTTTGCAGAATTTCTGACATTAAGAATGGCTAGCTGCTACCAGTGGAGGCTGCTTTCTTGCTTTCCAAAAAAACCTGACCATGCTTTGGATGTGTATCACGGGAAGAAAGCTACTGGTAGCATTTAATTGCTGCAACATACCATAATGCCCCTCTTTTCTCATCTGTGCAGCAGTTGTGCTTAAAAAGTGTTCATAGCAAAGAAGAAAATACATGAGAGACCCTTTGTGCAGCCTGTTACTTCCCTGATATTTTGGGAAAAGTATATCTGCTTCTTTACTTGGGAGAACTATAAATTGGCCATCTGCTGAAAGACCAGGGGCCACAGTTGCTCACTTGTATTAATGGAAACAGAAATCAGTTCCCTGTGGGCAGCTGTGACCTGCAGCAGGGGCTGAGCAGTCCCTGGGAGCCCTGGAGAGGTGTGGTGGCTCTCCCTGGAGAGGAGGTGCATGGGTGCAGTGCTGCCAGGCTTCTCCCTGGGGCTGGAGCTGTGTCACTCCTGCCATCACCCTGCGTGGGGGAGATGCAGATCTGGCTTTTCTCCAGAGTTCAGAAGAAATACCATCCTCTCCAGAAGAGTTTATGGGTTCTTTGCACCTTTATGGAGCACTGGTCAACGCTGTCCATGCCACTATGAAGGCAAAACCTTTTGTTCTGGGAGATGTGTAACAATTTTCCAAACACAAGGGGCCCATCAAATTCCTTGGCATAATGTTGAAGGATCCCAATCCTTTCCCACAGCATCTTGCTCTGGTTTGTGTTTAGTTTTCCCATAATGTTGTCTGCCTTTCCATGTAAATACAAAAAGAAAGGGGGTGGGAAAAGATTGGGATTTTCCAGATGGGTTATTAGAGGAGGGCTTAAAATTCTGTAGAAGTGCTATTCTCGTGAAGGCCCGAGGGAAGGTGCAGCAGGAGGTCACAGAGCAGCCCTGGGTGACACCAGGCTCTGTGACCTGCCTGTGGGTGAGCTCTGCTGCTCCAGGAGGTCACAGTGCAGCCCTGGGTGACACCAGGCTCTGTGACCTGGCTGTGGGTGAGCTCTGCTGCTGCTCCAGGACAGGGGGTGCTCACCCCACCCTGGCTTTGGGTCCCCCTGATACTCCATTTATTGACATGCTGGCCTTTATTTGGTGCAGTGTTTTTAGGTTTCATCAGATGAACTTCAGCATTACAGCATGTGGGGCTTTGGGATTGCTCTGTTTTTTTCTGAAGACCAATTTGTGTAAGAAGCTTTGAGATGTTGCTGCACAGACACGGCATATTAGAATTGGATGAGGAGCTTTTTCTCACTTTCCAGGCATTTTGTAGCCTTTTTTATCCATATAATTCAGCCCCAGGCACAGCATGAGAGCAGTTTTCACCTGTAGACTTGCTAGCTTTGCTTCTCCAGCTTTCAATCCTTGCTTTTTCCTGTGGCCTGCTGCTCTGTTTGGCAGCTCTGGCTCAGCAGTCTAAGGGCAGTTCCAGTGGCCTGGGCAGCACAAAGGTGTGTGAATGCCTCTCTGAGTGTGTTTTCCTGCTGCTGCCAGCCCATACCCCCAGCTGTGAAATGCAGGTTGTGCCCCAGCTTTGGATGAGAACAGAGCGACAGGAAGAGCAATTTTTTTTTTTTCCACAGTGTTGAAAATAATGGATGTAATTCTGATAATGCTTCTTTTTCAAAAAAAAAAAAAAAAAAAAAGTAATTAAGGGCTTACAGGGTTTATTTCAGTTTTTGGCCTGCTATAAGGATGGAGTAGAGAAGGAGAACGTAGATGGAATGTTAAAAGAGGGAGAACAAAGCTTTCAGCAGACTTTTCCAACTGTCTTTATATTTCCAATACATCCAATAAGCCTCTTTTTTAGAAGTTATTTTTTTCTGAAGCCTAGAAAGAAGCACATCCCCCATCCTTTCCCCTGAGATGATCTCCCAGTGGAACTACTGTCTGAAAGCACTGACCTCCCATTAACAGCCAGCAGGGAAATGCAGAGCAGAGCTATAGGCAAACTCAATTCCCTTTGCTTTTTTTCCAGGAGGCAATACTTAGCTGGCAGTGGCAGGAAGACATCTGCTATATTGTGCTCTCTTCATTTTGCCATCCAGGGTAGGATTTATCCCAAGTAGGATTTACCCTGGGTAACTTCAACAATCTCAACTTAGGTTTTTAGCTTTGATTTCCAGTGAGAGAAGGAACACCTTCAAAATCTGATTTATCCTCTCTTAAAACAGACAAGCAGATGTCTGGTGAGTTGAGATCACCCTTAGAACAAAACTTGTTTTTCCCCACTGACCATAGAGGAAGCAGTGGAAGGAAGAGCTTTGGCTGTCTTCCAGGAATTTCCATCTTCTCTAATTTCAGACACTTGTCTCACATCTAATAACTCTTCCAGGTTGTTGTCAGTGCATCAAACAACACAGGTGATATTCATTTGTGCCTCTGGTAACAGGATGTGAGCAAGAAGAAATGCCTTTCCCTCATCTTTGGATGAGGTTTCTCCCTGGCTTTGCACTGCAGCAAATGCTCTGCTGCTTCCATCATGTTTCTCCTCCACCCAAATCTCAACACATGAATTTTTGAGTTAACAGATCTTTCTCAACTTCAGTTTCAGATAAATAAGAAAGAAACAGAATTTCAAAACACAAACCAAAGGATTCAGACAAGCTTTTTCTCCCCCCTATTCTCCTACATACATTGCAAAACTTCTCCAGCTATAGAAAAGTTAGGGACAAAAGAGAAATGAAATTCTGCCTTCTGCCACTAACTTATTGAAGCTGGCAAAGCTTTGAAAATGGAAAAGCTGAGACAGAAGGAGGAGAATGGGAAGGAGAATAGGAAGAAAACACAGTTCCTACAGAATTTTTATTGCACTAAGATAAAGAAGAAGAAAATGCAGGAGGAAAAATGTCAAAACTCAAATTCTTCCTTTTTCAAAAGCAAGTGAAAGTGTCTTTTACTTTTATTTTTCTGAAGCAAGTGCTTTTGCAAAAAAAGTTTGTATTAGGAGAAAGGAAAATCAATAAAATAATTTTCTCTTTTTTTGCCTAGTTGTGACTGCTGTCACATTAACAACCTACAATGGCAGTAATATTTGTATGCTGCTGCAGATGAGATATCTCTATTTTTAATGATTTTGGGCCCTTCCTCTACTGCATCTCAAGTCCTGTTACTGAGTATGCTATGTTTAGAATGCTATGACTTAGCAAAACAAAGAAAAAATCCATCCTTTCATGAGGCCTAGTGGGGAATGGGGAATGTTGCCCTACTCAGTACTTTTTTTTTTTTTTTTTTTTTCTTTACTTTTTTTTTTTCTTTTTTTGAGTTTTTCTGTGTGTTGGATGCCATGACAGACACCATCCTAGTCTGGAGTGAACTGACAGCATCAACACTTGGACAAAAGGAATATCTTCTTTCTGGTTTTTGTGTAAAAGTGTTGGACTTTTGCTTTTTTAAATGCAGGTTTGGAATTTGTGTCTTGCAGAGTCTGGAGGATCCCATCTCTTACCACCATCTCCTTTTGCTCTGTCCAGCTCTCTGTGCCCTCTGCTCCACTGCCTTCAGGAAAGAAAAAATTCTTTCTGTGCAAGGACACCTTTCAAAAATCACACACTTAATTTGCTTTTTATTACAGGATTTCTAAAATTAAGTATAAGGCTGATGGTTTTTTTTTTTTCAGGATAATGAGTCTCTAACTTAACATACCAATTTTAATGAGCTAACCTGAAAAAGCTGAAGTCTTTACATACAGTAATGACTATATATCTATGACTATATATGTATCTAGAGATATGTATCTGTTTAAATTCAGGGGTTTTAATACAAATTTGAGTGAATTTTTGAAGAAGTCTGGCCAATGTGAACAAGGTTCAGCTCTAATAAAAGAAGACTCCAAGTTAGGTGTGCGGTGCATCCACTGTGTGAATCACCCTGGCAAACAGGGCAACTGCTAATCAACTGTATCACTGTCATTTTGTGTCCTCTGAATCTTTCATTACTTCCCATTTCTCCATGGTCAGAATAAAAATGTATTCCTTTAAAAAGCCAGGAGACTAATTGGCATGTTCTTTCAGAATGGCAGGTAGAGTGTACTAGTCTGTCCACTCTGTTGTGGATTGAAGATTGCTGTTCAATTGTTTTTCTCTTAGAGAGGACCAAAATATCAGCAATGACAATTCTGATCCTTTTTGGATGAGTTCAGTTTAGAAAGTGACTCATCATTGAAACAGAAGGAGCTTCCTCAGTTCAGAGTCCCTAAACAGTGTCACAGGAAATACAGCCCTGGAAAGCTTTGAAATGTTGAAAATTCTTCCAGAAGGAGTTGGTTTGTTTGCTTTCTGGAAGCAGGAGAGAGCAGTATGAGCTTTGCACCTGAGAAGCTGCATCTTCTGATGATTAGATTGTGGCAAAACAGGAACTCTGCTATGGGAAATAATTGTGTCTCCAGACCAGGTGCTCTTATGCCTTTACCACTCCTTGCAAACATTTGCACAAAATGAAGCCTGAAACCTTTACCAAGTGTGGTGAGAATAAGCACACTCAGATGAATTTCTATTTTCTTTGAACAGTACAACCAACTGCTCTGATTCTCTTTGACACCTACTTGTGCTCATATTGATTTGATTTTATAAACCTTCTCTGTAATTCTTTCTGTGTGTAGAGCAAGTAATTGTATGCACATTTTAATCCTTCAATTGATGCTTTGTGTGCCTGAGAAAGATCTTGGAAAGTTTTCTGAGTGTGTACCTAAGGCATTAAAGAAGTGTACTTTCCACAGGGCATAACTCAAACACTTCTAGGCCTGGGGAGCTTAGACCTGAACTATTTTTCCACTTCATTTTATTGAGTAAGGTTCTGTGCCGTTCTGTCTTTCGGGACTATATTCATGTTTCTAGCAGACAGAATATTGTAGGTGTTATTTGTATCAGATTGTACTCAGTGGTCAACTCCTAGGAGGTTATTCTGAAGCAATGTTATCCCTCACACAAAAACCACAGTAGCTGCCTGACTTTAGCTTGTTCTCAGGATTAAAAGAGGCTGCCCATGTTAGGGGCTGGTGTGAGAGACAACTGATATTGTTTGGCATTGTGCTTTCTGGCAGTTTATAAATATCTAGCAAGAAAATCATGACATTATGCTTCTGTCTCCAGGAGGAAGGATTAATTCAGTCAGAAAACCCCTCTATATGTTCAAACTCAATCCTAAAACGATCCTGTTTTATGAGCAAATTTAAGCTTTTGTACAGTGAGGTAGATTATTTGTCAAAGCTAGTGAATGGCATGACAGAGATCTCACTTATTTCTCTGCAAAATTGCAAGTTTTTTAAATGATGTTGAGGGAGACTGCTTATTTGACTCATAAAACAGGGGCAGACTTGGTTTTTGTCCTTGCCTGCTAGTTCCAAGGCAAGGTTTTCAGATTATTGTTTGGGCTGTTCCTGTACCTACCACCATGTCAGTGAGAAGTTTATTTAATATGTTAATATTAATTATGTCTTATTTTATTTTGTTTTTTTTTAGTTTTATTTTATATTATTTTATTTTGTTTTATTTTATTTTATGTTTAATAATTTATTATGTTAATATGGTCAATGTTAAATGCTGTTGAAAAGAAATTACAAAATATTACAGAAAGGAGAGAATCTCCTGTACTTCAAAACACTTGAAGTTTAATAAAATGTGCCCCTGTTTTGGGATGTGTGCTGAAAAGGCTGTTTTATACTACCACAGTAATAAACCCACAATTTGCAGTAATAGAGCTTGTAAAGAAGCATCTTTCTCCATGGACACATTTCGTAAATCTTAATAACAGTTTCCTCTGAAGGATTGCTGAAGATACTTATGTGAGAAATGGCATCAGAAATGGGTGCTGTCATGTCCAGATGTATTTGAATTATTTCCAGACAATCTTGGCCATCTTAAAGCGAAAATAAAAATAAAGATTGTCCGTGTTTTAATCTCTCTTCTTTCTTGCATTTAACTTTTAAAAAAATGAGTTATGTACTTAGGCAAATGTCCTTTTCACTCCTTGTAAGCCCCTGGATGGATTTTTCACCTGGTGCTTCCTGGCTCTGGTATTGAGCTGGCAGCCTGACCACAGGACTGAGAGCCAGCAGCCAGAGATGTTCAGGTGATCAGTGATGAAATGAAAAGTCCTGCTAGGGTAGCTGGAAGTGCAGCTTCTCCAGGAAAAAGGGGAATGGTGATCTCTGTCGCTTTTCCTCCCCTTTCCTGCTTCCCATTCCCCCTCACAATCAAGTTGTGCAGCAACCTAATTTTATATCAGGTCTTGCATTTTGCTCCCTGCCATTATTTAGGATCTAGCTGCAGCTGCATTGTGTATGCTTAACAAATAAAAGCTTTCAGAGAACATCATTCAATTCCCACCTCCTGCTAAGGGTTTTGGAAGTGTAATACATCACAGAATCAAAATGACTTTCACTAAAAGTTCATGCTGTTTAAATCACACCAAATGTTATATCGAGCTGTAGCATACATAATTCATGTATCATTAACAGCTTCTACAAGTTTTTGGCTGCATAGCATACCAATGAATCAGATTGTGTGGGTATTTTTTGATACCTGCCTTCCCTTAAATTGTATTTAGAAGCAACAGCATGTAATTATACTAACTTGGAAAATCAAACAGGCATGTAATAAATTATGGTTTGTGATTGACATGGTAAAGTAAGTCTCCTTCCTTTCCTGATGTTGAGTAAAACAAGCTATTTTAAACTGGAAAGACTCAATAGATTTTTGTGCTTCTCTGATTATTATACATAAACCCCCATTTTCATTGTTTACCATGTAAGAATTCTCACACAGTCACTGGGTTCATGCCGTGGCTGATGAATCAGCAGTGTCCTTTAGCAAGAGGAGTCTGTTTGGGCAGCCTGAACGTGTCTCACAAGCTGCTAGCTCGGATGAGGGACCGTGGGAGATGGGATGGCATTAGTGACGTGATGGCCTGGTGCCCATGTATGTCCCCAAGGGTGGAACACTCACACTCCATGGCTGTAGGGATCTGTCAGGCCCTCTGTTCTCCTGCTCTGTCACACACGTGTCAGAGCTTGGATGCAGGACATCTGTTGGTGGCAGTGAAAGCCCTCTGAAGCTGTCAAAATCCCCATGACAGAGTTAGGAGTGTGCTGCAGCACCTGACTGAACCTGACCCTTGGCTGTACCTGTGTGTAAAGACTGTAATTCTGCTTCAGCACCAGAAGGCAGTGAAATACCCTGGATCATTCAATATGGGAAGACGTCAGATTGAGCCCTTTTCTGACCCAGAGATGGGGTAACTTAGAAGCATTTTAAACACTTTTATTCCATTTTCAGTCTCATGAGAAGGGTGAGACAATACAGATGCTATAATTCACACCATCACAATCAGAAGCCAACTATTTCCTAATTACAATACACTAGAAGTGTTCCTTGGCCTATCAGCTTTAGCCACACCATGCTGTAAATGCCTTAAAGTTAATAATCTAAAATTACCCCTCATGGGTCCTACTACAATGCACCTTTCACAGTTCTATTTCTCCAAAGTATCCAGTCTTATTTGCAAGGACATCCTTTGAAACTTGTTTCTGGTTCCATTTCTCTCTCAACCATGTCTGTCCTATTCCATGGCATTTCTAAGTCAGTATTTCTTATCTCATGGTTTGCATACAGATGCACACTGTGTGAGCTTTCTGTCAGGTTTTGAAAATTCTCTACAAATTCATTTCCCACAGGAAGACATAAATCAGATGGTATTTATGGTGCTGGAGAACCCATGAACAGTAGAACTGCCTTGTGATCCGTGATTGCCAAAAAAAAGAAATTTTCTGTCAGAATTGTGAAAGACTCTGCCTGGCAATCAACAATCTCATGCTGGGTATGAGGACCGGATGATTAGGAAGTGGAGGTGGCCAAGGTCTTGCAAAACATAAAATTCTTCTGAAGCAGAATCACAAATGTTGTTTATAGCTTCTAGCTAGCTGACAAGTAGGTTAGAGGTTTCCTACACTAAGTTTTCTATTCAGAAATTTGACTACTCTAGTAAGTGCATTCAGCCCACGGCCATAGATATACCAATTTATTTAAGCAAAACTCTGATTTAAATATGTATTTAAAGTAGATTTGGGCCCCAAGTGCCTGTCTGCATACTGTATTTAGCAATCTTTAATAACTAAGTACAAATTAGAAAACTTTTTAAGTGGTTACCAAGAGGACATTTTTTTTTCCATGTTTACTTTTATCAGTCTGCAGCTTCCATGGGAAACAGCCCCAAGTGGATCTTCTCAAAACAGTGATCTGCACTTTGCAATGAATACAGCTTTAACTTATCCCATACTTGGTATAAATGTTATAGTAGGAAGTTTGTTCTTTCATTGTGATTGTTGCTGAAAGTTGAAGCAAGTGCTGGCTTTCTAAAAATGGCACGTCACCTGTCTACTCTTTTTGACCTTTTTATGTCCTTTTTAAGGCTGAAGAGAGGGGCCTGATCAGTAAAGGTTCCTCAAAAAGGTGCACCTTCTAACATCTAAGTAAATTATTTACTTTTGTGAAAGGGCCACTCAGGAAATGACCACATCTAGAAAAACAGAAACTGGTAAAAATGTTGGTGCTTCCTAACTCAGCAAATACTTCTGCCAGTTTATTTGCCCCTAAAGCAAATAAATAATACACTTTAATAAATAATGCACTTTTAAAGAGTAACAAAATGAGCATTCTTTCAAGTCTGGGCAGAACAGAGCAGCTGCACTCTGTCCTTTCACTGCAGGGTCTTTGCTTCTTCTTTCTGCTGAGCTATGGTTAAATGAGCTGGAGCAAATTATAATCACTCCTGCAAGGAATCTGGGGGAAAAAAATTACCTTATTAAAACTTGTTTTAATTAAACATCAGTGCCTACCAAATATTTTTACCAGGTACGTGTGACATAATGAGAAAAAATGGAAAATGTTCTCATGAAAAATAGTGCAGTTTTAATATCATTAGCAATTAATGGGACAGACCTTAGTTAGTATGTGATTTAACTTTTAAAAATAAATTTGAGACTTAATTTTTCTTTCAATGCTGATTCACCACTGTTTATAACCAGGAAAAATTAAGCATTAAAGTAAGGGATAGTGAGGCTGGGAAGAATGATAAATCATGCCTGAACCCAGTGTGTTCAGAGCTGTTAGCATTTCTAGCAGGACTGTGTGTTAGCCCTCAAATAAGGAACCCTCTTGGGCACTGAACTATTCAGGTCCTGAGGTCTGAATCAAGTCCTCAGGCTGGAATCAACATGGTATATCCCTGGTGTAAAACAGCTCTAGCATTTAGAACAAATGAAATAAACCAATAATCACTACTGGATTTTCTATAGCTTCTGCATAGAAATTCTGTGTTTTCTTGCTGGGCACCCTGCGTTATAAAAAGAGAGAGATGCTGACTAGGGGTTTGCTCTGCAGGATTAGCTATAAGAATATATTTGTGTGCTGAGGTGGTTGCTGCCCTACAGCTCAAAAGACTGGAAGGTGGGGAGAGGAGAAGCATTTATGTTCATTGTACAGTTTGTGCCTCCATCAGCTTTGGACTGGGTTGCATAAGTGAGAACAGAACTAGGGTTTTGGCTTTCAGAAAGGTCAGCCTTCTTCTTCCAGCCCTGATATTTGGGCAAGCCTGAATTTGCATACTTGATTACAGAATTGTTTTCACCTGAGTTTCTCTTTTCTGTTGCCATTTGAATTAACTTGTTCCAGCTGTAAAAAACCCACAATGGGGAGAGAAAGGGAGACATTTTCAATTAGCTGGCAAGTCCTATCTGATTTTTCCCTACACGATCTGCTTCTGGGTGCACAGATTGTGTGTTTGGTGAGGAGTGTGTGTCAGGAATTCAAAAGTTTGCCAGGAAATAATGCAGGTTTCTGGAAAGTGAGTGAGTGCAGACTTGCCTTTCCTCACACAGCTCTTGCAGTACTCTGGGATTTTAGACCAGAGTTTAAACAGACAACATAGGAATGGCTTTGGAAGCAAAACTCTCCCCCAAAATGTTGAGTACGGGCACAGCTGTGATCTGAGAAATTCATGAATGTCACCAACACAGTCTGCTGAAGTGATAGCTATAAAATGGGAGATTTAAAAGGAGGCAATCATAATGGTTAACAGCAGTATGAAAAAGCTTAAACATGTTCATAAATTTCAATAACTGCTGAGCAATATACTGGATTCATCTAGGAGAGATTTAATATGAAAAATGTTAAATAGGCTATACAAAGCCTGGAAACAGACATTTCTCCTGAAGATGGAGTCTCTGGGTGAGAAATTTACTTTGTACTTCAGCTGAAGTGATACTAAATGCAAGTACAATCTGGTAGAAAAGAAATGAGAAAATAAATTATAGAAAGAGTTTTTAAATTTTCACATTAAGAGAAAAGGCTTTATTTTGTATTCTCACTTCAAATGGTATTTGTATAGAACTATAAATGACTGTGCATGCTGAACGAAATGAGATAAAAAATGTTGGTGTCAATTACATAGATATTTAATAGAATATAAAAATGACTGAAGTCTTATCACAGGGAAGTACAAGCATATATATCTGTGTGCAAGTAGCAAGAATATATACATGATTTAAACAAATCAACTTTGTTTAGAGTACATCACTTCAGATGAATTTTAAATTTTCTGTGTTTAAAATTAATAGAATTCTGAGGCAGAACCTTTCATTGCAGATAGTTTTAGTAAGATGCATCAGTGCACTAAGATTTTTGAAATGCTGAATACCTTCTTTGTGTTGCTAATTGCATCTGTGCAGCCTGAAAATGAAGGATATCCACCATCTTATTTCTAAGTTCAGTCATTTTACTCCTGTTTTTAACAGCCCTTATCTTATTCCCACAGACCAGCTCGATTTTACATTATTTTATAAACGACAAATTTCCATTGTGCTGCAGCATATTGTTAGCAAGCTTGAGCATTATTAAAAAAGAAATAGAAATACAGAATTTTGGAAATTTCTCTGTGTTCAAGCGACTTATTTTTAGATGCACTGGTGCTGCTTGCAGTAGTGATTAAATTAGTGAAGGTGCCTTTCATCAGGGTAAGATGGTGAAAGCTTATGAGCTCGACCCAGGGCGCTGCCTGTGGCAAAGGGTGTTCTGCTGTAGGTGTCCAACCCCTCCCAAGGAGCAGCCCAGCCCTACAGATCAGTGTGGTGCTCGTGGAAATGCCACCTCAGGAGTGTTCTAGAAGATGAGCCCATCTTTTGAGTTCATATGGGAATGGACTGAAAAGATTTTGGGATAAAGCTGAGTAGGCATCTCTGAAACAACTTGTAGGTTTGCTTTTGTCTCATGTCCCTGTCTAGTACCTAAAGGTACACAGATACTTTGTGAGTTTGGCTGGATTTCACTGTCCATCTTTGCTGGTTCCATGCATCTCCCTGATCCCAATGCAGTATTTAAAAAAAGCAGAGAGTGGAAGCCAGAACAGCTGAAATTACCATGCAGGCACTACTGGGATCACCACAGGGAGAGTGAAACAAAGGGAATTTCCCTTTCTGGGATCACTACAAGTTACTTCTGACTACTGCAAGTCATGAGTTTCCTTCAGCTGAAACAGATTGAGTTCTCCATGTTTGATTATTGAGGGAAGGTGTACCTGTGTTAACAGAGTTTGGAAAGATGAAATACAACTACTGGCAGAAGAGTGATTAACCTGGAGCTCAATAGCAGTGTTTAATTCTCAAGTCACATTGCATTTTTGCTGTGACACTTTATATTCTGAATGGCTTTACTGGTGCAGTTCCATTTGCTTCACAAACCACTCAAAATACACAGAGATTTCTAGAGAGAGAGAATAATGATTTCCAATAACAGAATGAAATATTCTAGCTGACAAGTTCAGTGGCATGGCTCTGCGAATCCTCCTACATCCCCTGCCAAATACCACATCAATTTTGTTTGACTTCATGCAAATGGGATGCAGAGGAGGGGTCCCCATCTCCCTGTATACTTACATACACCCTGTAGATGTGAATAAATACCCCTAAACACGTTTGTGCTGGTGTCTCAGCAAAGCAGATGGAATTTCACATTGATTTGTGAACTCCATAAAACACTAATGGAACTGCTGCCTTAGCTTTCAGTCAATTGGGAAGGACTCAGTGATGGGAAAGTGCAGCAAATTCCCCTTTTGCTGGTCCCAGTAGTGCCTTCCTGGTAAGTTCAGCTGCTCCGCTTTCCACTGTCCTCAGATTCATTTCTCTCCTTTGGGAAGCCACAAAAACTCATTCATGATGCAGCTTAGAAATGAGTCCTCCCTCCCTACCTTTGATACCCTTTATTTCTAAGCACAGCTCTCTAAAAGGGACAACAGGCCCCACAGTTCCACCACTAATATGTACACCTACAGTGCTGTAAAATGCTCCTTCAGGAAGAGATGGATGGGGAACATTGCTCTTCTCTCCTTTTTAGCTGTGAAATGAATTGTGCTGTTTTGGACAGCCTACACATGCAGATTTGTTATATCTGATCTCAGCTGAAACCGACTGCATTACATAGGTTTTATACATACCTTACACTGCTGCTTAGGGCAACTTGATATTCAAGCTCTGTTATAATAAAGTCATCTCCTTATAAAGAGCTTCTCATTGCCATGTAATTTTTACAGATTATTTTAGTATATCATTATTCCAGTCAGTGCTGGAGCAGCTGGGTGTTTTTTTGGTAAAATGATATTATTTCACAGCACAGTTACCCAATTGTCAAAGGCAATGACAGGGTAAATTGAAACAAGCAAAAACCTAGCTGGAATGTAGATAGTGACCAGAATTACTGACCTTGACCTCATTTGTGAGAAGCCATGACATCTCTAATAGCAAACTGTAGCTTCCACAGTACCAAATCACTGTATTAAAAAATTCATACCCTACATATGCAGCAAGGTGATTCCCTCACATGCTGCACAAAGGTATTTGTGCCATAATGAATTCAGGTTATGTGCTACTAATTGAAAAATCCTCCTCTAAATGCTCCAAAGGCTCATTTTCTCTGCAGAAGCTGGAGGAGGCAGTAAGATGTTTGGTTGGGGTTTGGGTTTCTTTGAGGAGCTGAAAACAGAAAGCAAACTGAAGCTGGGTAGCCCTGCACATGGAGCTGTGTGGGGGCTGCCCTTCCTGAGCTCTGAGGATGTGGTGCTGGTGATGCCTTACTATTTTAGTTTTTATATTTTCCATCTATTTGTAATCCTGCAGTTCTTTAGTGTGTAACTCCAAACTCCATATACAGTGTGAGCTGCTGTTCTCCCATTTTGGTCAGACACAACAATTCCTCTCCAGGACTGGCAATCAAGGACATCTCACTGCTTCCAGCCCTGAGAAATATAAACAAAAGTGAGTTGGGGGGAGCAAACTTGGGGTAAATAACTTCATTATCTGAATCTCTAGTTGGAAGATTAATCCCCAATATGCAAATGGCCCAAACTTATAAAAGTGGGAAAACCTGTGAGCCGTGGTCCATTTTTGGGTGTAGCCTCTGGGGGGCTTTGTTGATCCAAAATGAATAAATAGAACTGCTTTTTATTCCCTTAATTTCGTCTGGCCTCTGTTTTCAGGTAGCCCCAAAAAGGCATCACTGGTTCTGGGCTGAGCACAGGGCTCTGCACAGCAGCTCTGCAGTCACGAGTTTGACCTGATGCTGTTAGCAGAGGCCATGGATAATGATATCAGCCACTCCACCTAGCCTGACTTCTTCCCAAGTGGCCTTAATGCCAAAGGTGCACTGGAAATGTGCTTTCTAAAGCCAGAGCCAGGCTTCTGGCACTGGCTCAGTAGCTGCTTGCAGGAATGTTTCCTGTTGGGCTAAAGAGAAGTATCCATGAACAGCGCACTGTTAAAATAAAGGGGCTAGTCTGGGTGAAATCCAGGCTGCTTTTCTGTGTCCAGCTCTGTGTTGGGATATTTCCTTGTCCTCTCTCCCCTGTGAGCTGTGGAGAGGAAGGGAGTGCACAGAGATGAAAGGGGCAATCAGGCTGTCAGGTCTGACTGCTCCCCTAGCTGCTCTCCATCAGCTCTTTTATTCCTCTAATCACTTTCGTTCATTTTGATAATTTGTTTTCCCCTGGACATAGTCCCCTGTGGGAACCTTTATCAGCTGAGTGAATTGCTGCACACATTTCATTAATGCATAAATGAGCAGGCTGAGAGCATCTTATTGATCAGCATATGCCTTGTTATCTGTGGTGGCCTTGCTGGGATGCTGTGGGGAACAGGGGCACTTTGGGTATCTACACTATTATTTCACTTCCTTTCTTTTCCTATTGTATGAGTACAAATAATTAAATAAATGTGTCATTATAATTTAGTATTTTCTTACTCTAATCTCTCTTCTTCCTTTTTTTTCCAGTAGAATAATATATTTTATATTCTCAATCTCACCTTCTAGGCCGTGTGAAGGCTTCTGATTGTGTTCTGTGCTCTTACTCTTTGCACAAGCAAGCCTGGCTCTTGTAAAAATGGGATTTATGCAGTCAACACAGAGCATGGCACTGGTTTTATTTGCTGAGGGTTTAGAAGTACAGTGCAGTGTGTAGCCAGGTGGGTGTTCATTGCTTCCAGGTAGAGAAGAATTTTGAAAAAAGTAATTTTAAAAGCCTACCTCTTTTGCCAGTCCCTTGTATTCATTGAAAGACCCAAATACTTGCTGGGAAAGAAATATCAAACCGGAAACTCCATTTGTCATTGTCACCAGGAAAAATACCCTTTTCAAAGTGAAAGCCAGATGTGTAACAGCACCAGTTTTGCTGAAGTCATTGCTTGGTGTAGTCTTCATGACCTTTTCCCAAAGCCACAGTGACTTTGAATGCTCTTGAAAATTCTCCTCTAACATCTTGAATCTTCACTGTTAAAGCTTCAGGCACTGAGAGCCTCCATCCTCATTTGCCATTCTCTCTTTTCCTGACACACTCATCTTGCTGATGCCTCTGTGGGATCAGCCAGGTGGGATCTCTGAAACTGATAAAACTTACTTGAATTACACTTCCCTGGAAGCACATCTTGTTGTGAAACAGAGTGCAGAAGTGGACCCAGTTCTTACCACTCATATCTTTGGAGAGGGAACTCCTCACATTAGTGCCTGGTAGTCCTGTAGCTGCAGTGGGACTGTTTGCTTTTTGACAGCACTGCAAAAATCACACTAATTACATTTTGTTCATGTTTCCATCTTTTTGGGTTTGCAAGAGCAAGGAGTTAATGTTACAAATTGCAGTGTGTGACTGCAATGGCTGATTCTCACAGCTTGCCTCACTCCGAGTTCAGTCATGTTACAGATGTACCCAAAGCCTTGACATCTGCTTTTTAATTGCACTTACTTAAAACCCTCTTTTATATCTTAGATAACAATGGTAGCAATGACTTGGAGAATTCATTACCTTCAGTTGGTTTCATCTAGTAAATGTAATATGTGAGAAATCGATTTGCAATACAAATGGAGACAGCTCACACCCAAGTCATCTACCTGGCTTCCCAAAATTAAACTCAAAACCTTCAGCCCCAGAATATTGTACTTAGAAAATTAGCTTCCTTTCCAAATCACTGCTTTACATGGATTTTGGAGCAGTGCATTAATGGGAGGTTGGCACTGATTCCATGCATTTATTGCAAAACATGTGATACACTTCACCCCCCCAGTGTGTGCTTTTGCATTACAACTCTGGTTTGCAGTCCAGAATATTATAAATAAGGAATTCCAACATATTGGGTATACAACACGAATGGGATTTCTTATTTGTTTGTTCTCTTTTCAGCATCCATTCTTCTCTGCCTACAAAAGAGCCCAGGGAGAGCCACAGTGCCAGGGTGTGGCACACAGCCGGGCACAGGATTTCAGGACATCCTTGCCAGTCTCCTGCCACGTACACATCAGCTTTCTAGGTGCTGTCCAAAAAGCTTTCCAATTGCAGTAACTGTATACCTTTCACAAGCATAGATTAATTTTTTTCTTACTTTAAGGTCACTGAGAGGTGAATTTTTCACTGGACCTGCTAACGAGCAGCCGTTTCAGCTTGTGTCATTCATCAATTTACCCCTCACTAAAATATGTCTGTCTTTGACTGGGTTGTGCAAATAGTAAGTTGAAAGTTTACCTTGTGAATGAGAACTAAAGTTAATATACACAAATCTACACACTGAAATGCTATGCTTTGAGGTTAAATCAAGGTACAAAGTGAAAGGTTAATACAGTATATTCATAAGTTATGTTTAAAGAGCGTGTTTCGTACCTGAGGCTGCAGTTAGGGAGTATAAAATCTTACAGAACAGTCCTTTCCTCAAAAGCCTCCAGCCTCAATGGACGAGGCAAGAGAGAGGAATGAGGGGGAACAGAGTTTTAAAGAGCTTTCCTCTGGCTGCTGTTTGCAGTAAGAGTGGGGCCTGTCCTTGGGCTCTGTGTGAGCAAAGCTCCAGGAGGCAGAAACAGGAGTAACACACTGGGGATCAGATTGTCCCTGTGGGGTCCAAATTTTTGAATGTTGTGAAAAAGACTTATGTTAGAATATTAGAAAAAGACTTCTAATAACTGATGACCAATACTGTGGTTCTCATGCTTGGTCTGGTGGGTTACCATGTAAATCTTTGCTGCAAATCCATTGGGTCAGATTCATTCTTTTTATACGTTCCTGCATGCTCGGCAGGATGTGCGTGTGAAACTTCAGTAGCTGCACATTAAGGTGCCTTTTTTTAAGGGACACAGACAAACTAGCTTTAGAAGTGGAAATTAAACCCAGACAGATGCCTAGTCTAGAGCTTTACCAATTAGACTACTATCACAAAGAATGTTTTCCAATTAATGGTGTAATCTGCTGTATCTTATCTTTTCAGCTTTCATTTCCTGTGGAGTTGTGCTTCCACCAAAGTTGCCCTAGACACTTGTGCAGTGGATTTCTAGCAGCTGCAACTGTGGGATTTCAGAGTGATAGGGAAGAATGAGGTTTTGCAGCTGAGGTTTGCTTGTCTGGGTTGCTGGAGAGAGCCTGGGGATACCCCTGGCTGAAATGAATCTGAATACTGAATATGCACTGGGTTAGGGTAAGGGTTAGGGTTAGGGTTAGGGTTAGGGTTAGGGTTAGGGTTAGGATTAGGTTAAGAAGCACTGGGTGCTTCTTTACTATTTAAACTTTTCTTCTGCTGAAATTTTCACATACACTGCACACAGGAAGAAAACATATTGGGTTACACATAGATATTCCTCCCCATCCCGATAGATCTGTGCACTCATGGGGTAACACAGGTGAGGGTTTTTTAAGTATTATTTGGGACAAGCTCAGTTTTCAGTGTTTAATCTTTTCCTCTATGCTGGAGGAAAAAAAGTCATGTGATGAGGAAGTGGACAACACAGGAGGAAAATACCCATGACAGTGGGGTTGCAAGATGCTAAGCACAGTTATGGGTCAGGATGCAATAAAGCCCTGTTTTATACATTGGATTCAATGACTGGCTCTGCCTTTGATTTTCCATACAAGTGGGTGGTAAATACAAACTCTGATTATCTTATTGCTCTTTTTACAAGTACACAATTTATCAGACAGCACAAGAATTTGCTCCATATTAACTCTGTACACTGTCCCAACTCTGTGAAGTTGCTTATTCCATTCTGGAAAGAGAGAAAAATATCTAATCTGTTGGTATCTCAACACTTCAATCTGCTGGTTTTTACAGCTAATTTAATGATCTGGCACTGGCACTGAAAGCAGCTGAACCATGGTAGCCCATGGCTTTGTGTGAACTTGGCTGTTTCACAGCACATGAGCCTGGAATGTGCTCTCTGCTCACAGCAGCACGGTGTCCTGGGCTGCACAGTGGTGGAGGAGCAGCTCCCAAGGCTGCACCCACACTGACTTCCCAGCTGGGAAGTCCTGAGCAGTTCTTCAGCCTGATCAAGGTGAGCTTCCAAAAGAGCAGCAGCCAATACTCCCCAGGTGGGATGGTCATGGTAGGTGGTTGCTGCTCAGAATGACCTTTGGGACAACTACAGGTGCTCATTTTCTTGTTAGCTTGGCTGTGGGTCAGGTGACTGTGCTATGAGGTACACAAGACTGCAAAGAGTTTTAGATTCCTAATGAGCCAACAATAAAGAAGCCAGGTTTTGGGTGTTTTGTGTTCAGAAATTTAACTGCAGGTGAATAGTGACAGTACTGTGTAAAATACCTCTTAGGGATTCTCTTCCACTTCACCTTTTTCCTCTAGTCTGGCAGTGATGACACTTGAGTAGTGTGTTGTAATAGTGCTCTTTCAGGCCAGAACATCATTGAGAGAAACTATTTGTCAGAATAGAAAACACCACAACGTGTTTCAGGCTTGCAAATGCCTCTTGATTTCACCACAGAAGGATGCTGGGAAAGGGGAACTTTCAGTCTCACATTCTAAGAGCTTCTAGTCTCAAGGTTGACAGAGAAAAGCCAGAAACTGCTTTTGCTTTGATTTGAACCAGCCAGCGGAAATTGGGAGCAATATGGTAAAGTTTGAGCAAGAAAGGGCAAGATTTATAGAGGCAGAGCTTACACCTTGGACTTTTGGAGGTTCTTCCCTAGTGCATTGTTATTTACATTTTCTCAGATGGTCTCTTGACTGATTTATGGAACTGTAATTCTAAAATGAACAGGGGATTGTCCTGATGTTCAAGCTAAAACTATTTGCATGTACTTAATTCTGTACCATTGTTTTCAAACATTCCTTTCTATGCCTCTGTCGTAGGAGCCCTTTGCATTCCTAAATCAGTGTTATCATAAAATTAAAAAATAAAATAAAATAAAATAATTTGAAAAAATAAAATAAAATAAAATAATAAAGCATTCACTTAAACATACGAAGAACCAACCTGTGTTAACTTGTGCTTTTTCTTCATTAGTAAGGAAAAACTTGATATCTTTTTCTTGACTTGTAAATTATCTTCTGCTACAAAGATGAGCTGTCCACTGTAGGCTATCTTCACTCCCCTCACACCAGCTGCAGGCTGTACCTGGATATCTGTTCCCTGTGTTGTGTGCACAGCATAACTTGAGTTGAAGAGCTTAGGGAAAGCTTAGAGCTGGTGCTTGAGTTTGCTTGACAAAGCAGAAGGACACTGATTAAAATGATGCAGTGCAGAACAGAACAGGACAGCTCCCCATAGTGAAGAGCTCACCACGCTGATGGTGAGTGCTCATCCAGCACAGTTACCACACCCCAAACCACTGGACACAAAAACAAACGCTCATTTAGCAGCAGGTGCTGTGCTGGTGATAGGAAAACTTGTGATCTTGTGATTCTACCCTTGAAACCTTTCTTCTGAGAGACTATTTCTATGCTTTTCTCTTCTAGTTCAGCCATGTGCATTTAATGCCTTTTGTGCAGCTTTGTGCCTCTGGACAAAGCAGGCGTGCTGCTGCCCTGGGAATCTGGATCCTCCCTGCATCAGCTGCTTTGGACTCCTCAGAGACCTCCTGTCAGGCACAACCAGTGATGAGTGGGTGCCTTACAGGATGTGTTACTTTTTATGCTAAAGAAGAGCATGAGAGACAGCTACAGACCTCTGACAGACTGATGGGGGGCTTTGTGGAGTATTCCTGAACTCTCAGCCTTCTGCAGATATGCTTTGGCATAAATAATGATGCAATCAATATTTAAGGTTACTGCAGCATTTAACATAGTCACATTTAAGTGATTTTGGAGGCTATGTCAGGTTTTTTATAATGTTTGAGAATTTAAATCTGCTTTCCAAATCTCTAATTAATCAGGGATTTCAGTGCTGAGTAAAATAGTGCAGTTAGTGGTAGGGCTGTGGTCCTGTATGTTATAAAGATAAAATATGCCTGTTTTAAAGGGGTAACTTCAGTCAAACCTGGTGCAAATGAGCCTTTTCAGTAGCTCTTGGATGCTGGACCTGAACTCCTGAAATTGCTGGGAGTCAGTGGGCTCTGTGTGGCAGGGACAGTGACACTCCATGCAGCTCTTTAGTGTATAAACTCCACACACAGTGTGAGCTGCTGCTTTCCCATTTTGGGCAGACACAGCAATTCCTCTCCAGGCCTGGCAGTCAAGGACACCTCACTGCCTCAGGCCAGAGAGATGGAAACAAAAGTGAGTTGTGGGGAGCAAACTGGGGGTAAATGACTTCATTACCTGAAGCTGGAATTGGAAGATTAACCCCCAGTATGCAAATGGACCAAATTTTAAAAATGTGAAAACCTGTGAGCCGTGGTCTATTTTTGGGTGTAGCCCCTGGGAGGCTTTGTCAGCCCTAAAGGTACCTGAAGGCCCTTCAATAAATAGAACTGCTTTTTATTCCCTAAATTTTGTCTGGCCTCTGTTTTTAGGTAGCCCAAAAAGACTGTAGCAGTAGACCCCATCTAGCTGGCTTTTATTGTGGGGGCTGAGAAGCTGAAGTGGGGGTTATCTCTCCTGGCTCCCAACATAGCAGCATCTGCCCTATGTGGGAGCACTTTTCTGGAGAAAAGGTGAAGTAAAAGCTTCATCCTCTCCACCTGCACCCTTGACTGATGCCTCAGACAGCTGGACTGACACTCCACCTGGAAGGGCAGGTAAGTGCTCATCAGGAAGCTGAGACTGGCTGGCTGACTTTTGGGATGTGTTGTATTAGCTGTACTCCCTAATTCTTTGGTTTTCCCTGCTTGAGCAATTTCAGGATGTGGAAGTTGTTTTTAGAGGACAGAAAACTGTTTTTTTCATGCACTGTGTTAATTTAGTCAAAACCAATCTGACAGGAAAATGTACAGGCTTACCTGTGCTCTGAAAGCATGCTGCAGTTGTGTGTAATCCACACTTGCTCTCCAAAATACTGTGGTTCATACAATTATAAGATCCTTTGTATAGCCCCTTTCTCCACTAAATGAATTTTCTCTTCCATGGAGTTGAACATCAGAAGAAGCTTTTTTGTATACTACATTTTCTAGTCATGATGACACTGGATAATCTGTCTCTGCCCAGCTTCCAGACCCCTGATGAGAAGACATGAATCAAGCGATGGTTTCCACATTTTTGCTCTTTTTTATTTCTTTTTTTACTACTTTTTTCCTGTTGAAGCAGTTTGCATTTGTCAGGCGTGACCTCCTCCCAGAGTTTCTTGTTATTGAAAAAATTAAAGAGTTCTTCAGTAGCAGATATTTTTCTCCCCTAAGCTGATCTATCTCATATCTTTTTTAAATCACTTTTCTCCCCAAAGACTTTAACCCATCCTTTGAATGCAGTTTTCTTCTCTGAAATCTGTTCACTTATTTAAAATATTTATTTTGAAAATGCGGGCACGAGGGGTGGCCACAATGTTTTGATAGTTGTTCCAGCACTGCTGTATAGTAGCCTAAAAATATCAGGCCCTTTTTGCTGTGACCTTACTGGTCCTCCAGCAGCACTGAGGGGCAATACATTCAACTGCTGTTCACTCTTAGGGAATGCATTGCTTTTAGAATGAATTTACAGCTCTCTAGTGCATGGATTTCCTTCTCTGTCCTCTGTTGTCAAATATGAAGAAGGGCTAAAATACATTTTAGGATAAAATATTTTGGTTTTTAAATTAATCTATTTAATTGGACCTATCATACTAACAATCAAAGTACTTTGAAAAATTACCCATAATTTTATTCACATCTTTTCATTTGTCTTTCACCTGCTGACCTTTAAAGATGGAATAAAATACATTGATTAGCATCAGTTTGTCATTACAGCTCTCACATTCCAGTAGGATTTCTCATGAAAATTATTTTTTTAATTCTTTTCATCACCTGTAATCCGTTTAACATTGGTATAGCGTAGGGTTAGAGCAGTCAGACTGTTAAGTGACTTTCAAGTATATTACCAAAGCCTGAGATTACAGGTTTTTACCATTTTCAGCTAAGTTGGTAGGAGCACGTCATATTACTTCTTGGAATATGAATGAAATAGTCATTAAATATGTCATCTTAAATATGTAATCAAATGGAAATGATTAAATGTAATAAAAAATTCGCTCCGGGGGCTCCCTGGGTTCCCGGCCAGTCTGGGGAGTGATCCGCAGCCGACCGGTCCGCAGGGAGGGGTAGGTGGAACCCGGATAACTCCACCAGAGAGTGACGAGCCGTCTCCCGAGCAGTAGGATCCAAGAGGCTTTATTGAGGGAAAGGATCAGGAACAGGAGGAGAAGGCAAGGAACACAGCACTCTCAGAGGGAACTGGCTCCGGGAGCCCAGAACAAAGGCGGGACAGAGCATATAAGGGCAGAGGGATGGGAGTGGCCAGGGTACAGCTTAACCAATGGGTAATGGGCAGAGGGGAGGAGACGGGATGGGGTGACATACAACGAACCAATCGGGATACAGGAGAGGAGTGGCATGTCAACAGGGTCCAATGGGGTTAACAGAACAGGGGAACTTTCCAGAACTGGGGAATGTGTTAAACTTTGATGGGCAGTTCAACTGGGGAGGGGAGCAACAAGTGATTACAATTTCTCTATACTGAAGCCGCCTCCCAAGGGAGGGCGGGGACCCCTCCCACAATTAAACTGTAAGTAACAATCTTATGTTTCTATTATAGCTTATTTTGTTTCTGGTTTCTTTGACAGGAAAAGGTACAACTGAATCTAATCAAAATTCTTGCAAAACTTCACTACATTTGTTTCATTTGCTTTAAAGTTCCACAAGACTTATGTTAATTAACCAATTTTTCTGTCCTCAGCAGATAAGATCTCTAAGGTTGTTTTTCTAAGGAGTAGTTGAGATAATTAGTTTCAATATACTTTCCTACGTGAGTGATTAATAATAATAATAATAATAATAATAATAATAATAATAATAATAATAATAATAATATCTGCAGTCCTGAGCATTGTGTGTCCTTGTAGGGAGCACATCCTACAGGCTTTGTGCCTCATCAAGTGTCCATAATTTAGATTTAGAGTGACTTTTGAGCTCTGTACCTTAAGCAGCTGTTTCAAAGCCAGCTTTGAAACAAAAATGGAATGATCAAAGAGAGTCAAATGGGAATGCATAATTCACTGTATCTGTTTAACCACAGTGGATAGATAATATGGCATTCAGATACCCAATGACATGTTCAAAATTAAAACTACATCTATGAGAAGTGCAATCAATATGGAGATCAGTCATCTGAATTGTAACTGGGGGCTGTTGAATCCTCTCACATGGATGATGACATTTGCTATATCTCAAGAGGGGAAACACTGCAGATTGCAAACAGAAAGAGTTAAATTTGCAACACTTGATTTCCTGTTGAGGTTTACCACAAGAACAGGTTTTTGTCCTGCTTTCTTGGCATTCTCATGAGAACAAGACAACATCATTTATATCCTCAGTGTAGTCAGTAGCAAAACCACAAACTTTTAAGGCACTTTAACCTTTTTAATATTCAGTGTTTTCATTGGTTACCCTTTCACCTTTCCTTGGTGGGTTATTGAGGCAATAAACAAGGGACTGGCTGAATAATTGGTGACTTAAACTTCAGAACACTGCAAATGTCACTGACATATATTTTACAGGAGTTTTTTTTGTATGTATGGCACATGGAAATGCCAGTACGATGGACTCAGCTCAGGCTGATCAAATCCCTGTTTTCTGCTGCACATGAAGCCCAGAGCTTCTTTGATGAGTGTCCAGAGCAGCTCTGGAGGTGCCTTCCCCTGCGGAGGGGCTGGGCAGTGTTGTCCTTGGCTCCTGGCTGGTGGTGTCCCTCGGTGCTCTGGGCTGCACCGGTACCAACACCTGCATTTGAAGACAAACCAAAAGTCCAAAAGTGGTTTGAACCCAGGCCTGGGAAGGTGTTGGTGTTGGATGAGCTCAGAAGCACAGCTGGAGGGAGAGGGCAGGTGTGCCAGCAGCCTGAGAGATGCCTCTGCCTGCGCTATGCTCTGGTCTCCAGTCCCTTGCACTGGGGCTGGACGAGACAGCACAAACCAGCCTTCTCCTCTTCCTGGAGAATCCTGAAGAGAACCATCTGCAGCAGAATGTTCATTATGGGGTTACCACACTATGGGATAGCGATTCCTTCACAGAAACTGTTGTTCAACATTGGAACGGGTGCCCAGGGAGCTGGTGGAGCCACCAGCCCTGCAGGTGTTCAGGAAACGGCTGCACGTGGCACGCTGGGGTTGACAACGTGGTGATCAGCCAGAGGCTGCACTGATCAGGCTCAGTGATCCTGGAGGTCTTCTGCAACCCAGATGTTTCTGTGGCTGTGTGCATGGCATTGAGGATGGGCTAGAGAAGATGGTTTTGATTTTCTTGTCCTTAGTGCACAGTAGCACAGACAGAGGGACTGGCAGAGTGCCCCGTTTGTAGGGATTCGGCGGTGAGGGCGCCTCGGGAGCGCGGCCTTCCCTCAGGAGTCACCGGCCGTGAACGCCCTGAGGAGAACTGTGGGCAGAGATGGTGCGGACTGAGCTGCGGGCACACGCCTGCAGGGGCACGTGGTGGCACAGAGGGGCACGTGGAGACACAGAGGGACACATGGAGGCACAGAGGGGCACAAAGGGACACAGAGGGGCACATGGCGGCACAGAGGGGCACGTGGAGACACAGAGGGACACATGGAGGCACAGAGGGGCACAAAGGGACACAGAGTGGCACATGGTGGCAGAGAGGGGCACGTAGTGGCACAGAGTGGCACATGGTGGCAGAGAGGGGCACGTAGTGGCACAGAGGGGCACATGGTGGCACAGAGGGGCACATGGTGGCACAAAGGGGCACAAAGGGACACAGAGGGGCACATGGCAGCACAGAGGGGCACATGGTGGCACAGAGGGGCATGTGGCAGCACAAAGTGGCACATGGTGGCACAAAGGGGCACGTGGAGACACAAAGGGGCACAAAGGGACACAAAGGGGTACAAAGGGACACAGAGGGGCATGTGGTGGCACAGAGGGGCATGTGGGGGCACAGAGGGGCATGTGGTGGCACAGAGCAGTTGTCTCTGCCTGACCTTGGTGGGAGGAGGTGTCACTTGGCCCAGCCCTGCAGGGAGGAGCCTGCCAGAAGCTGGCAGACCCTGAACACTGTGTCATCACCCCATAGAAGGACATTTAGAAAGCATGTTGTGACATGGCAACGTGGGATAGGTCACATAGTGAGACCTACCATGTAAGGGAATCCTGTGCCCTGAAAAGTGTATAAAACTAGCTTGTTTCTTGGAATAAACCCTTCATATTCCCTGGGCCTGTGCCTAAGCTGTTACAGTTAACCTCATCCTTCCTAAGCTCATGTCAGGTGCAGAGGTGGGGACAGAACCTTTTCTGTTTTAGGTGTGTGAAGTGAGGTGATTTTGGGTGGCAAAGATGAACAGGCTGAGCTGCAAATCCAACTACTGAAGCAAAATGAAGCTTCTACCTTGGGCTTAAAGACAATATAAAATGAGACCTCTAGAATTCATCAGCTGATACAAGACTTGATGAGTTTAGTTCACTAAGCTTAGAACAAGCTATAAATCAAAGCAGGCAGGATTTTTTTTTTTTTTAAATATTTTAATGGGCACGGCTGCAAGAAGCCAGATTGAAGCCCACAGTTGCAGTAACCAGGACAACACAAAGGTTTTAACAAAATTGCACATCGATAAGGAAGGCAAAAACCTGCCCTGCTTCGTTATCTTTAAATTTTAATAGCTTAGGGACTGGCAGAAGGTGTCTTTATAGATTTTTTTTTATTTGCATGGAACACTTGACCTTTTCTGATGAGCTACCAAATATCAGAAGGGGCATTATTTTTTCTTTTTGTTAAAAGCATTTGATCCACATAATTGATTCTTAAATTTTTTAGAAGCATGATAGCATGGAATTGTTCATTTAAAATCAGGAATTTCACAGTCCAAATAGATCAAAAAAAAGAGCTCATGATTTTGTGACTTGCATATTCTGACTGTTCAGGTGCCTCTCAGCATCATGAGTAGCAAATTGCTCTTAAAGGTGTTTACATTTGTTTTGCATTTACAATATAGTTTCTGATTGTATTTGTATTTGGAATGTTTCTTTGTGTTTACATATGAGCTGCTGTACTGAATGCCACCAGCTAAAAAGTATATGAAATCTTTCAACTCATGTGTTTCAAGGGAAATGGGAAGCCTGTAACATTTTTTATGTATTTATTTATGAAATGGGAAGTCTGTAACATTTTTTATGTATGCTGCTGATGCTGAGACTGTTGGTGAACAATGGGCAGAAAAGAAGACATAAGAAACAAACAACTGTGTCACAAGGGTTTGGAATGAGTTTTGTGTTGACAGCAGACCAACGCAGGAGAAAACTAACAAAGCACAGAAAGCCTTAAAGCCAAACAATCCCTAATGTTCTAAATAATCCCATCCCCAGTGACTATTTGCCTGCAGCAAGATACAGATTATTCTTTTGGGAAAGGGTATTTAAGTTTCCTTCTTATTGGGTGTTAGTCTTGTTGAAAGAAAGATAGAAGTTAAGTTTTCTCTGAGCTTTCTCTTCACATTTACCTTCTTTTCTGTTTTATTATCTCTCCAGACTGTCAAGTCTGAAATATGGAATAGTAAACTGCAAACCAGAGCCCGTGTTGTTTCTTCAAATCTTTCAGCACTGCCTGCCATTAAAGCTTTTACCATAACAAAGAGCACTGATTTAAAATCACTGCAATGATGTTTTCTCTAGGTGTGCTTTTCATGCAATAACAGAATTACTACATAAATCATTGTGAAGTTGCCTCTTAGCAGAGGTAGCACAATTGTTAGCTGAGCTCCCCAGGTGACCTGGCTTACTGACCCACCTGCTGGTGCTAATGAAATATTATCTGGAGCAAGGGAGTGCTTTAGAGCACCCACAATGGATGAAGCAGATCCCACTATACTCATGAGCTTTGGAGAGTCATATATATGTATATATTCCTTCCAAGAGAACATTTATATTATCACTAGGATAAATCCAGATTATCTTCAGCTAGCTGGACATGCTAAGCATCTCCTTTCCAAGCAGATTGGTCCTTTCTTGTTTGTGTTCGGTACAAATGGCAGGATACTAAAAATGTGCACAAATAATCAAAAAATAATAAACTGATGTTGTCTCCATTAGTCAGTTCAACTGCTCCAAGCCCCAGTCCATTCTTTATCTCTGGAAACTGCAGGTTGCTCAAATGAGAAAATTATATTGTCCAGGAAGGGTGGAGGTGTACATTTTGTCCAGAGAATCTCTATTTTACTCCAGGCACAGTTGTTCTCAATTCACAATCTGGCTCTTTGGAAGGATAGGAAGTGTCTGTGACTGCTCTAACCCATATTTTATAAAATATTTTTGAGACTTTTTTTTTTGCTTGTTTTTCACTAAAGTAAAAAAAATTGTATGCTGCAACATTTATGCCAAATCTTCTGATCTAATTTGTGTTAGAAATTCACCGGGTCTCTAAAAACCTGCATGGAGATACATCTGGCCTGTGGGATCTGATCAGATCTGAATGTTTCTAAAAAGATACAGAAGTACAATTTGACATTTGGGATACAAAATGTTTTACTAGTAGACTTTTCCTGAACTTAATATGTGATTTTGGGAATTGTAGATGGAGCACAGATGTCTCTGCCTCAGGCTCCTTTTGGATACTCAGGTTCTGAAAATCTGGGCTGATGTGACTTGCTGTCAGCTGCCATGTACCAAAGTCAATCAGTGGCAAAGACAAGTCACATCTGATTTGAAACCTGTTAAGAAAGTTCTTAAGACAGAATCTCCATGGTCCTCATTTGGCCTGGGCCCAGTTTGGACCCACATTTGCCCTCTAGTTACAAGACTGTCCTCATATGTCCTACCTGAGAATTTCACTGTACCTTCAGTTAGCATCAATGCCACACCAAATGCTGAATGAGAATGCAAAGCAGTATGTGGGCTGGAAAGGTGAGCAATATTATTGCAAAACTTGTATCTCTAACATGCAGTTTCCTCTCATGTGAAATGTTGCATATCCTGTCCAAAGGTTGAATCTTTTCTTCATAAAATTCTGCTTAATACTTGGTATATCTAAGTAAATATAGAATTACATATGATCCTAAAATAATATGGGACTTAACCCATATTATTCCAAATATCATCCCAAATATGGGTCTGTGCTGCTGTCATGTTCAGATAGCATAAATCTCTTGGTAACACATCTGTATGCAGTGAAAATTCCTGGAAGACCAAAATAATTGAGCACACAATGCACTTGATAATCATCTCTGCTTAGTACAGAGTTGGTGATTTCATAGGCTGGGAAAAAGTTTTTGCAATGGAAATTACTCTGTTCCATTCTGTCCTTATATTGTCATTTGCTTTCCTCAATGGGAATATATTCATTGTCAGGCTTGCCATACAGTCTGGAATAGTGAGCAGGCTGATGATTTCATTTAATGGCAATTAGTGTGATCCAGCTGAAATCCCTGACTGTATTACAGACAGAGGTATCTCATTAATCTGACAAGGTTTGCTGCTATGATAGATCTTTACAATTTTCCCTCTTAGAGGATTTTTTTTTTAAACCTTGGAGAATTATCTTACAGGATTCTGTGTATAAAGGGTAATACTTCTTAAATTCCTGAAGTTAGGAAATTGGAATGGTCTCCCCAGCACTATGTCTTCAATGGAATATTGAATGGCTCTGGACTAGCCTGAAGATCAGTATCAGGTGGGCCTGACATAATTTCTGTTTTCTTTCAACATTTGCACTGAGGGATTGGGTGACCTTGATAAATGCCATTACCACTTGCTGGCTCTCTCCTTGCTTGCCCATTGCCTCATCTTTCCAGACTGAAAAATTCCCAAAGCTTGGGGATTGCAGAACAGACTTTAAGGGATTTTGCATAAATGACAGGGATATGGAATCTACTTAGGATATCAATCTTACACTGGCCCACCTTTCCAAAAATATGCAATCCTCCTGGGCACAGCAAAACTGGGGGATGTGCTCTAAGTGCAGGTGTGATGGGAGCTTTAGGCTGCAGGCTTTCTTAGCTCTACTTGGGCTGTCCCATGCTCAGAGGAGCAGCAGTGCATGGTTAAAAAGGCCTCCCAAATTCACAGAACTCACAGAATGACCAGGTTGGCAGAGACCTTCAAGATCATTTGAGTCCAACCCAGACCCAACACCTCAACTAAACCCTGGCACCCAGTGCCACATCCTGTCTGTTTTTAAACACATCCAGGGATGGTGACTCCACCACCTCCCCAGGCAGGCCATTCCAGAGGCCATTATCACTCTTTCTGTGAGAAACTTTTTTCTGATATCCAGCCTACATTTCCCTTGATGTAGCTTGAGATTTGCCCCAAGAGAAAAGAGAATCTTAATCCAACTGGCTCCAGCTGAAGAGCTGCTGTGGTGGCCATAGATCAAAGCAACTTGCTAAGCCACGTGAGAGCTCAGGACCTTCCCAGAGCTTAAATCACTTTAGCCACCAGTAGTATGCAATCTGGATCTCAATAAAATCAGCAGCAGAAGTGTCAGCTGATTTTATCAGGAATGCATTACAGGATTGCCAGGCACTGGTGTTCAGACTCTCATTGCAGACACCTGGAATCTGAGCTGATTTCTGGCCTGTCACACCTTTACAGAAACCATGTCAGCTAAGAGGATAAGTAGAAGTGACACATAATCCAAAAAAGCTGCCAACTTTCAGTATTCTGGGTTATCTCATTAAGGTTTTACAGGGGTTTGCTGTCTAAGGTTTGCATTAGGGCTGGATGATACAGAGCAAGATTCAGCAAAGAAAACCAGAACAAAATATGTCTGAAGCGTACATTTGTAAAGAACTGTGTTGCAGTTCACAGAATCTTGCAATAGTGGTCCCTGCAGAAAAGAGGGTGAGTAGTTGGGCTAGGTGGGACTGTCTCATTTGGAATTCGTGCTTTGCATGTTTTACAAACAATATCAAACATCACGGGGAGTAGATAAAATGGGGATTTAGGCAGTACACTTCCTGGGGGAGCAGGTATGAGTAACAGAGGATTTTAGCTTGTGGGAAGCCAGCCAACTGGCTAGCTGCCATAATTTACAGCTAGAAAGGGAAATTAAAACATGGGAGTCCACTTCTTTGTCATTTGATGTTTTTAATAATACACTTTATATTAAACAGTCACCAAAGACAAGGTGAGTGACTAGACGTTAAATTAGTGGGCTCTTTTTTCTGCCCATAAAACCTGTTTAATACTAAGCAGCAAGCCCAAAAGATGTTAAAGAACTACAGCTCCTTTGTTCTGCACAATATCACTCTAAAATAAAGTTAATGTAATTCATGATGTGCATCTATAGGTTTTACAAGAACCTATAAATTTCAGGAAATTAACTTCCTCATCATCACAGGTTTAAGCTGGTCTTTTTGAACAGGCATTTTATTTTAGGTTAATCACTGCTGATTTTTTTTCTGAAATCTGTTCCTGTTCAGTCTCTTGAAAGGGAAAAGAAAGTTGTTTTTATTTTATTTATCAAATTGGGATTTCTTTCAGTCACTTGAATCAGGAACCGCTTGCTTCTAATGGACGTATAGGCATACATCACTGGATATCTGTTTTCATGCTAATTAGCTAATTATTCAGTTATTATGCAGATTGGTGAATTTATCATGGTTTATTTTACAAAGCAGGGAAAAATTTTGAGGTAAGGTTAGCCAAACTTAATAATATTGATTTCATTAATGATGGGTAGCTTTCAGTTAAAGGTGTGGCTTAAAAATCATAATGCAGTTATATGAGGTCATCCTGCAGGTACTTTTAGTGATCTCAGTTTATTGTCTTCATTCATACTTTATTCTCAGTTTATTGTCTTTATTCATACTTCCCCTTCATGTGCTGCCTGAAGTTCCTGAGCTGACTTCTGAAAGTCAAAACAAATATAAACTCCATTTCAAGGCAGTGATATCATGAAGTTGTCTCTGACACTTTTATGAATATGCACAATTCTAATTTTCAGTAAACATCAGGTTTGTCTCCTCGGTTGTTATCTACATCTTAAGTCAAGAGCACTTCAACAGTAGTTGCTTTCTGCTGATTGATATTTACCTGCATGGTCTTGTCAGTCAGCACTTGAAACCCAGAAGGCACCAAAACAGAGTTCAGTTTCTGTAATCACTGCCAGTAATGCACCTTCTGAAGATACTGCAGCAATTTTACAGAGCGAGATTAACACAATTTGCATCACTCAAGCAGTGACCTGATACCTTTCTGAGAGAGTTTTCACAGACTACGGTCTGTGAACATTTCAAAAACCCCAACTTTGTCTCAGTCTCAGCTCAGTGGTTTGAAACAAACATCTTTCCATCTCTCTGAGAATGAAAAAAACCAAGTTTTAAGTACAGAACTGAAATGTAGTAGGATTCAACAGGAAATATGGACACTGGGAATGGTTTACCCAACTCTGAGCTTCTCTTTTAGCAAACACCACTTTTATTCTGTAGGCAGCAAAGCCAGTTCTCATTTCTACATCCACAAGGAGTGCATTTGCTGAATGATTTGACAGATAAAATGTTCTTCACTCACTGTCATGCGTAAATGAAAGCAGAAGTTTTGTAGCCTCATTGCTGGTGCCCCTTACCCTCTTTCCCCATTACCTCCTGTGGTTTAATGAACTGAGATATCTGCTGTCTGTTTTCTGTAGGAATCTGGGGCTTTTTTTGTCAGGTCCTCTCTCTGCAAAAGGAATTTTATCTCTAGCATTTCATAAAGTCTAGTTTTGGTGGCATTTCCCTCCATCTCACTACTAAACTAGCTATTTTTCTTTTGGTGAAAACAGGGGTTTATGACCCCTTTAACCAAACACTGGATAAAGAAAGGCTGGGATATTTTAGAGACAAGCTCTGCTGCTGGGTTACTGCTACTTTTGCACTACAAGGTGACATATTCAACGTGAGAAACTCCTAACCAATTGAAATTATTCTCCTGGGTGTACAGAAAGCATAAACTGAAGAGAATTGGCTCGGGAAAGGCAGCATTCATTGATAGTTCATCTCTTTTTTTTGTGTCACTAAGCTAATAAGGAGAATAGCTGAGACCCACAGACTACTTCCTTTTCTATTGTCCCCCAGAGTGTAGCTTGTGGGACTAGAAGAGTGAAAATTAAATTACCTTCTCATGCTTCAGATGAGCTGGATACCAAGGGACGCTTGAATAAAGTTCTAATCAACAGCCAGTTTTCTGTGTGTAGTGAGAGAGGAGAAAAAACCCATGAATGCAGGATAATTATAAAGTCAGTCTTTGGCACAGCAGTTGCTGTAAAAGGGGAGCCAAAGAAGAACCTGCTCCTTTGAGGCATTAAAAGCTGGTGTCTTCAAGGTGTGCTGACTCCTGACCCCGTTTCCTCTGTGTGCTGTTAGGAGCAGGTGGCAGGGAATATGGATTGTGTGTGTCCCCTCAGTCCCAGAAATCTGGGAGCTTTTTGTCACCCTTTATTTCACAGAAGACATTCAACCTTCCCTGTCATCTCTTTTCAAAATCTCTTTGTTCTTACTGACCTTACTTTGTCCTTGCCTAAATACATACCTAGCAAGTGGAAGACCTCATATATGTGTTTTTAATTGTGTGATAAAGCTATGCATGAATAAAATTGGAGTAGCCAGAGGGAGACTGAGCCATGGCCATCTGCTTTCATCCTTGCAAATTTTCTGAAACCTACAATTATCTGAGCATGAGCTCAGTTCTCTAAGTGTCTGGGTTCTTTGCTTGTAAGTGCCATTGAGTCTGTACTGTCTCTAAAGGACCAACTTAAATGACCAACTTTCTTCCAAACCTTCATTGAAAAACATTTATACCTCAGAATGAGCTGAGAATTGGCCACTAGGTACATTTGGTTGTAGTGTTCCTAATTCTTGTCTTGAGCCATGAGGAGGGATTGTTTAACATGGTAGAATATGAAATAAAGTGTTGTTAAAAAATGGTGTTTTATTTTGAGCCACTTCAGCTGTAGCAGTTCAAATTGCAGCCTCTGGAACAGTGTTATGCATGGAAGTGGGAGCACACTTCAGAGTGACTTGAGTGAGGCAGAGGGAGCTCTCCAACACTCACACGTGATGACCTCTGCATGTCCCATGGCTTAATTAACCTTGGTTGAACTTGTCTGTCTCCCAGAAGGTTTTTCAGTACTTTTAACAGGAGCTCCCCAGCAGTCCCACAGTGCACGTGTCTTTAAACTGCTCTCCATGCAACCACTTTTGAATATATGCAGTTAAAAGTACAGAAGGCCCTTAATTATCCAATGAGTTGGGACTATGTTGCTTCTGGCTTTCATTCATTCATATTTCTGTTTGTTGCTTGCACAAATTTGAGCTCTTCAGATAATTTGCTGTGGTGTTTTCCTGAAAATTAGTGCATTGGCATTAGACAAAGTGCAAGGAAATCTGTGCTCTAAAGGTGATAAATACATAGAAATAAAAACCAGAAGCACAAAGGCAACAGGAAAATGAAAGGCCAAATCAAGTTGTCCAAGTCAGCGAGTAGAAATTAGTAAGATTCTGTTGTACTGGGTTTTATTTCTATTTTTCATTTGTTTAATGTCCATCACAAAGAAACTCAGTAGAAATACTATGACAGGCAGGCACTGAATTGTGTTGAATTGTGTTTAACTGGGCAAAGATGAAGGGCTGTATTGGAATGGTTTGAAAAATGTTGTGAGAAATCAGCAGAATTGCTGGTCCGGATAGTCCAAATACACGTGAGGGAGGATTTCTAGACTCAGAAGCAGTGGGACCTTTGCAAGCAGATCAGCAGAGTCCACCCAATAGGCAAGCTGGTGACTTTTCTCTTATGATTTTTCTGGAAAGTCCATGCAAAACTTCCCTGTTAAAATCAGGTGAAATAAATGCTTGTTCTTTCTTGTGGTCGCCACAGGAGGATCCTCTCTATTTACTGTGCCAGACCTTGGTAGATCCTTCTGTGTGCTTAATAAAAGAGTGTAGAAAGGAAGGGATTGAAAATAAACAATAGATGCAAAGACATAAATCTTTGCTTCATAAAAAGCAGCATAACATGACTGATACATCTGGTGCATGTTAGGAAAAGGGCTGCAATGTTAATAGTTTTGAAGCTGACCCACACTAGGACACCCATCAAAGTTAATGAGCCGAGTGTACATTAAGAGGACAATACAGAACACATCTGCTTTAATGGCATCTCTTCTCTGCTTTGGACTGCACCTTCAGGTAGCCTGGAAATGATGAATGAGGCACTTAGATTAAAAACCTTGTGGTTTATCATTAACTGAATTCAAATCAGGAAGACGAGTGTTGCTTATCATAGAAACGGACTTGGGGCAGATATGACAGCCCTTACCCAAACATTTCAATTTACCAATCGAAGGCTTTTTTAATAAGTGTTTATTTAAGCAATATACTTTGTAACTTTTCTTCTCTGGCTGCCAATCTGGAAGACATTCATTAGTGCATCTTTCTTTCATAATCTTGGTGGCTGAGTTTCTGAAAAGAAAGAAAGAAAGAAAGAAAATTTTTGAAAAGAAAGTAGGAAATAATAGAACCTACTTGTTAACATGGAAGCAGAGAAAACTCTGGATTTTTCCAAAAGTGGGAATGTAAACATAATGTCTCTTTCTTGGGCTTCTTTCCATTAGTCCAAGCTGAAGACTGCCATTGTTCAGTTGTGCTCCACCCAAGGCTGGTGACTGCCAGTGGGTTGGAGCCCATGCAGTGCTGAGAGCTGCACAGATGTGTGGTAAGGAAAGGGATTTACCTTTGAGAACTTACAGTCTAAAGGAATGCAACAGGCAAATCATTGGAGAGGCTGCTTAAATCTTGTTGGTGCTTCAATGTTTTTTGTAAGTTCCTGTTTGTTTCTGCTGCTCTTTCCAAATTGAGTCAAGTTTTAAACAACCCACTGGATTTCTGATTTCTTTCCATTATTTTTTTTTCTTTTCTTTTTTTATTTTAATAATTTTTTATTTTTCTTTCTTAAATAACTGTTCAAAGATCTCTGAGTTCTTAATGCCTCAGGCAGTCTGTAAAGCCCCCCCCCCCTCCAAGTAGTTAGTCCCAGTGTCTCTCAGTTTAAAGTTTATTTCCTTAGGATTTGTTCCTGCACTTTTCAAGCCAAGAAGAACTTTATGCAGAGAATTCTGCCTGTGAATGCCATATAAATTATGTAGCATAGTCTGAGAGTCTTTATTAAACTTGTGCTGGAGATCTCAAATTGGGAATTAATAGTTTTGCAGAGTTTGGATCATTGCATTTCTTCCCAAGGGCAGACATCAGATGGGTAAATTCATCCTGTGTCTGCTCCTGCCTTTGGCAATGTAACCACAGCCTGTTCTGTGGGGAGATGCCTTGAAAGAGGAGTGGTACTGAAGGATCCCTGCCTGGGACAGGGAACTGAGTATCTGAGGGTCACTGTAATGCTTTCATAGAGACAGGTGCTTCAAAACCAGCAGGGAATTCTGCAAACAAAGAGTTGTACCCTGTATTTACTGATTCTGGAGAAATGGCTGAGGTGCCACTTAGCTGGACAAGACTTCCAGGCATGCAGGGGCTGTTTAACATTTAGTCTGTTTGGCTGGGGCTAAGCTGGATGGTGAGATTTTAAACACAGCAATATAATTCTTGATTAAATTTTACCCTGCAGTTACTGATAGTATATACAGTTAAAAACAAATGAGAACATATGTTCTTCTAAGTAAAACTTTCATTTATAGTCGGGATTTTCTAAAGCACTGAAAGTATCTGCATTTTTAAAGGCTCTAAAGAAAATGAAAGGAAAAAAAAAAAAAGAAACAGTAGTGCATTCTGCTACAGAGTTTTGTGTGGCTGAGTAAAAAAAAGGTTTGGACTGCAGCTCAGAAACCTGCTTAATCTCTACCTGAAATCTGAGCAGGTAGAAATCTTGCACTGCAGCTCCTTAGAGTGATGAGAGGCTACCCTGGTGCCTTGATGCTGGTTCTTTTCCAGCTGGAAAGCCATGGTGATAGAAAGGGTTCCCAGTAAAATCTGGGGACCAAAACTGCTTCAATGGTTCAGCCATGAGAAAGCTGAACAGTTAAAAAAAAAAAAAAAAAAAAATCTGCATGGCATTTTCGTGGGCTAACCTTGGTGTCTTTGACACATGTGAGAAAACTTTGTCACATGACCGATTTTTTTTCCTGAATGATTTTCATGAAATGAGAGCTCATGGGACAGCAAATTGCCATAAAGCCTAAGAAGTCAGAAGTTTTTATTCTACACTGTGAAGTCCATCTATAAGATACAAACTAGGGTCAGATGTGTGTCTTGATCAGTTTTTAATGGGATAAAAGATCTGAGGGAATTGTTGTTGGCTTTCTGGTGTTATAACGGGAGTACAGGAAGGATAATGTTATTTAGATATGGCTCTGTGTAGGCATACAACCCTTCAGTGCACACCATTAACTGAGGATTAAAGAAGAAGTAAAACTGGCAATACTGAGAGATTTCACAGAAAACTTATGGTTTCCCTGTTCATCTTCTCCATAAAAATAACCAAGATTTGCTAGGGCTCACTGGTGGTGTCTGTTACCATGGAGACTGGGGTTCAAGTTGTTTTTAAGGCACAGAAAACCGGTGACTGTGGACCCATATCAAAGCTTTCTCCTTTAAAGCAAATATAATGTACAGGCACAAGGAAAGACTAATTTGCAGAAGTGCCCATGCTGGAAGAAGCAGGAATGTTAAGGATCAGACCAAAGGTCACTGGGAGATCAGTTCTTCTACTGATGGGGAAGCTAAGCAATAAAAAGTCACTCCTGACGAAGTGCTTTCAAAGGTTGTAATTACTGAATGTCTGAGGAAAAGCAGTGCTTGGCAAAAGCAAAACTTGAAAGAACTATTTCTCTGCAGATGATATTGAATAACACACATAATGGCCTAAAAGCAACGGGGAGCCAGAATCATGTCTTAGTGTGACCTATAGAATTATTGTGCCAGATTTTAGAGTCTTGGGGCACTTCATAAAAGAAATCTTGGATTTTTTCATCAGCTGTTGGTACACAGCCTCCCCATCCACCCTCCTCTTCAGCTGGAGAATTCCTGCTTGGAGGAGAATTCCTGCTGGGTGCCATTTGTACATTGATGCCACTTCTGCCACCAGAACCTACTCCTGACCCCACAAACCAGAACTTGAGCCCTCCCTCTCCTGTGGCAATAGGAAGTTTTCCTCCTGACTTCTCCCATCTCACTGAAGAGATGAATAATGTGGATATTGTGCAACTTTCAGTTCTGTGGTTTTAAAGCTGACCTGTTAAATTATCAGGCACACAGTTTTCTGACCAGTGCTTTTAGGTCATACCAGATGTTTTTCTGCCCTATCACAGTATGTGGTTTTAGGCTGGTTGAGAGAAATGTGCATGCATTATAATAAAATTTATAATTTATTAGTTTTGAACCACCTCATCAAAGATGCTGATAAAATGTAGCTGTGTATTCTAATGAAACTGTTGTAGGAAGAGTTTCTGAGGCTAATATCCAGCTGATTTTTAGTTAGCTATCATGAGTAGAATTTTTGGAAATCTATGCAGGGAATGACCAAGAAGAGCATCTGTTTTTGGTCTGTTACATTTTAATAGCCCTATTCTCTGAAAGTTTCAGGGGTCTGATACTTCTGATTAGGAAAATGATCTCTGGCCCCACATTTTTGTATTTGGTATTCAGTGTAGGAACAGACCTAATGAAATTATCTTGTATCAATGTGGATGCATGTAATGTGCAATTATGGAGGAATTCCACTGTCACTTAGCAAGGAATTATCATAGTATTCCTTTAAAGTCTGGGATTTCAGTAAAAGGGAGGGAGAATGGCATCTAAACTAATTCTCAAGGATAAAACTGAAAAGGATTCCAGTTTCTTCTTTTAATGAGGATAAGTTTTTTTGTTTTCAGTTTCTTTGCCAGTATCATTTGGTAAATGACTGACTGATGTAGGGGTGGCCTTTCAAGTAGCCTAATTCAATTTAAAGTTTAGCCTCCTCAGTGACCTGGATACTTTAAAACACTCCCTCATTGGTGTCTATTAATCATAGCCACAATATTAATAATTTCTTTCAACATGCAAAGAGCTTATTATTGTTTATTTTTGGAGGGCTTAGAGTTGCTGTAAGTTAGATGTGTGTGTCTGTATGTAAAATGCATCCTGAAGCATCAGGGTGGGGCTTACTCTGGGACAGCTGACAACATTGTCCAGTGATGGTGCCAGACACCTCCTGGGAAAAGTTCTCACTGCCCCTGATCTGTACCTTTCAACATCAAGAGACTGAAATTTTCAAGGTAAGGTATTTCCTAAAGAGCAATTGCATGATTGTTTGGGGGATTGGATGTTTGGTTTGGGGTTTTTCTGGGGGGGAAGAGGGGCTGACATCTGCAGCACAGAGCCAGAAAATCTTCACCATTGTCAAGAATGAAGCTGGGACAGAACACATTCACTTCTGCTAAAATTCTCCTTTGAAGAAGCCTAATGCCCTGACTCTCCAAGGCAGGAAATTGAAATCTGCTAGGGATTAACCACTTAGCCAGGGATGTTCCTTTTGATTTCCTCCTGAAATTGAAATGAAGCCTGTCAATTTGGGGATTTTTTAATCATTGTGGCCCAATGTGCCAGCTGGGTGATGGCTATTTTCTTAGCCTCTGTCTTTCTACCCAAAATGTCTCCACAAACAGGGAGCTGCAAGGAGCATGACCATCTCTGCCTTCTGATCTTTCCTCCACACTAAATTTCTGTAATCCCCATGAAGCACTACCTCTGCTACCTTGCAAAGATAATCCTGGCCTCTCTCTTCCAAGTTGGTCCTCCCTCTCTTTCTCACCTAATTCAGTTCCTTGGCATTTTCATGCCCTTAACATTTGGCACCCTTTACTTCAGAAACTTTTAAACAGCTCTCATCAAGAGTTTTCTATTTCATGACAAGTTTGTAACTTTAACCAGAAGTTTTCAAACGCCCTCAAGGAGTGTAGGGGCTTGTGTCTTCAGTGACAAACCTTCAAAATGTCCAGAATGTCAGGGTGGGTTGTTAGGAAACACCAACATGTAAAGACAGGTGACATGTCTAAGCAAAGTCCAGAACAGAGGGCTGTGAGCATCTTTAGGAAGTTCAGTGGGATAAAGAACTGATATATGGTTATAATTCCAATTAGGATTGCCAGCTTGGCAGTTAGGCCACGGAGGGCAATTGTTTACCACAACATCACCTCAAGATTTGTCGACAGATCATCACAGTTGCTGTTTTCTATTTAAGAAACTTATGCCTGGAGCATCTGATGTGAAGTGCATTGGAAGAGATATGTGCAGTTCATCTGTGTGTGCTAAGACAGTTACTAGCCCATGCTGTCAATCTAATCACTTTCAGAAGCCCTAAAAATCCCCAACAGCATAGTCTGAGAAATGTTGATGTTTATGAGATGCTCAAATACTACATTTGTGAGAGTCAAATGCCTAAGCAATTAGCCAGCTACCATTTTATAAAGGCAGAGAATCAGAACAAAGTACAATAGTTGTGTAACTTTTTAGATGTATCTATTTATTCAATATTACAATGCCTGAAAAAATATAATATAATATAATATAATATAATATAATATAATATAATATAATATAATATAATATAATATAATATAATATAATATAATATAATATAATATAATATAATATAATATAATATAATATAATATAATATAATATAATATAATATAATATAATATATAAATATTTAAAATATTACAATGCCTGGAAAACTTAAAAACTTTAAAACTTCTTTTTTCTTTGTTATGCAGTCATAAGCACATTCCCACCTTATGGGGAAAGAAAAGGAGCCGAAATGTCCCCTATAAAACATATTTCAGACTAAGAAAGGAACTCCTTCTAACTTCAATGGCCTTTGAATCCCACCCTGGGAGATTTTATGGGTTGCCCAAACCCACTTACGAAGTTCTGGAGCAGGCAGAAGGAAATCCAGTTCCTAACATACTTCAGCTCTGTTGTAAATAGAGACAAGCCAATCCGAATTAATAATTAGGAACTAAATTTATTTGCGATCGCGTAACAATTTAAAGTCCGAATTTGCCCACAATATACAGAGCAGCTCTGCGTGCAAACCGACAGTCATTGCCTCCGTCCGGTTTGCGCACCATTGTATTTCTGCAGAGGGTTTTTATACTTTTTATTCCACCTTTGGCTATAAGTCATTGTGGCAAGCTGCACATTCATGCAGTCTTCTCTCACGGAGAAGGCATTCTGGCCGCTGATGTCTTCTGAGCAGCAGATCATCAGCCAGTGATGAGTCCAGGTGTTCCCCTCCTTGTCTTTCCTCTTGGTGTTGAGTCCGAGTCCCGGCCTCGACGCCACTTGCCTTGATTCGCTTGGCTGCGACCTAATAGCCACCTTTTTGCGGTCATTGTTTTCTGCTGGCTAGGGCTTTTTAAAATGTTAATTAGGTGCCCGGCAACTCAATCTGCGAATTCCTTTTTGTCTTGGTTCTTCTAGTAACTCTTAGCATTTTGTGGCTACAGTGTATAACATCTATAACTACAACCTATTACCTACAACCCCAACTGCACGAATTATACATATATAACAGCTCCATGACTGCCATTTCCTCCACCACTTGTAAAATTGTGTTGACCTAAACGTGGTGGGAAAGATGCAAGCTGAGTGCAGAGAGCTCCCACTGCTGGGGCTGAAGGCAGTCTGGGTGACAGGGCAGTGTGGCAGGGGACCCAGCCCTGGTGGGGCAGATGCCCCAGCTGGTGCTAGTGCTGCCCCTCACTCTGCTTGTGTGGCACAGCCTCTGGCCACGTGGGCTCCAGGGTTGTGGTGCTGGGCACAAATTCTGAGCTCTGCCAGGATGCCTGGCCCAAACAGCTGCCCTGGGAGATGTCTCTGAGGATACAGGACAGGGTAAAACCAGTAAAAATGGTTTTTAAACCGGTAAAACCAGTGTGTAATGCCCCTTCCTGTTAAGGATGGGGAATGTTGTGTGGCAGCTGCATGTGCATTCTGCATTCTGCAGAAGAAGCTCATCCAGGACTTTGCAAATGCTGCCCCTCACAAGCAGTGCCTGACCCTGGTTTCACTGCTTTAATGGAATTCCTGTTCTTATAACCCACAGAAATTACGTGGGCCGAGGGTTCAGGGCACATGGCAAACGTTCACAATGAGCATTACTCATATCTGTATCCAGCTTCTGTGACTTTGAACCAAGAAACAATTTTTGTCCCTGAGTGCTGGTAAGGAGCTGAGGTTGCCTTGTTAGTGCAGTGAATAGCACCATCTAGGGACCAGGATGCTTTTAGGGTCTTCAAATTGTGCAGGATGGCCTGAATGTCAGCTGGACAGCGCCCATGTGCCATTCATCCAACCATACTTATGTTTATACTATTGCAGGCACAGCTATACTATTTCCCCCAGTTTCTATCTATAGATATGCATAATAATTCACATACATTTTATTTCTCTCCATTTCTATCTATATATACATAATAATTCACATATGTTATATTTCTCTCAGTGTGTTTATATACATATGTGTGTATTGTGTGCAAAGCTGAAATGGAGAGTAAATCCATATTTACAAATAGAAATATGCTCCACATGCACAGAATTCTTTGGTGCTGTTGTTATCAGCTGGTGTTGATGCAGCAACTGGTTTCTCCTGTGCTGTAACAGGCTTTTCCAAATATTTGTGCCAAAAATGTAGTAGTTGTTCCTGTCTGCACTGCAGAGAAAATTGGAATTGCTGCCTATGCTGCTTTAAAGTCTCTCCCTATGCAAAATGGGGAAGATAAAGATAGTAGTACTGGGAGACTTCAGGAAGGGTCAGAGCTGCTACTTTAAGAAAAATGTTTTTACACAGTAAAGCCATTTCTAATCAGAGTGTCTTGGCCAGAGCTGGGATTATAATCTCCTTGACGAAAACATTTTAGGATTCCTTGATTCAGACCAATATCCTGAAAGCTGCTTATTGCTCAATAAATCAATAAAATCAATAAATCAATAAATTTGGAGACAAAATCAAGTAAAAGAGACTAGAATCACAAACTGATGTAACCATAATAACAAACCTGGATATTGTAAATTAATCTTTTAAAAACGTAATCTTACTGTGCCCTATTCAGTTAGCCTGTTCACCATTAATTTAAATGTTTCTCTTTTTTATGCTATCAAGAATAGTTGGCCTCCAGGTGGGTTCTGTTCAGGCTTGTTATGTTAAACAAGTTCTGTTTGAGAAAAACTTGTAAACTCCAAACACTGTTTTAGGGAAATAGCTGTTTTGCAGAGGCACCTAATTTTTGTTGAGCTACTTGCAGTGGTAAATATTAACGTTTGACTGTATTTGTAGAATTATATTCATTAATGAAAATTTCATGCCATCTGTAGTATACTTATGCAAACAGTGTTCATATACCATGTTCTTATTGTGGATGCATCTCAAACTTAAGCCAGCTCCTGCTGTTGTCTGAGTGGTTTTTGGTGGGGAGCAGTGATGTCTCTTGCACTTGAGTATGATGCCATTGGTTATTTCCTTTGAAGGTCCTGCTCCTGAAGAAATAATTCTGGGTCAGTTTTCCATAAAATTGTAGCTGGACACGACAGCCTTCTGTTTAAATCAGTGCTGCAATCCAAGCTAAGATGCCAGGTGAAATTTTTTTTTTTGTTCTTTTTCTGCAATGGATTGTGATGTAAAAAATTCTACCATTAAATGTGAACAATCATTTTTATGGTTTTACATTACTATTGAGTCACTACTTTACCACTTCAGTACTACTGTACTATGTACTTCATTTTCCATTTCTATATTTTTGCTTAACCCACAGGAATCACTGATGCAGTAAAAATTCTGGCATTTCAGTCACTCTGCAAATAACAAGAGTTTTTCTTACAGTCTAGGCTAGATTGAATATTACGGGTACCTAATTTTTTTACACCTGCAATGTGTCAGACACACATTGCAAGAAGTATGTTCCCGCCTAAACAATGCTTTTTAAGTGCAGTCCCAAAACTGTCATTCAGGCATAGAGTGAGTTCCCTCCTCATTGAAGTTGCCTATGATTTCCATCTGCAGAATTATGGAGCTGGAATATTTTCCATTTTTCTGTAAATGTGTGACTAAGGCCTACCTGACAGTGGGAGATCAAGGACAGAGATGCTGAGGTGTTGGCTTGAATGCAGGGACTCCATTTCTAAACTGCTCTTACAAACCTCCAGTGCTGGAAAGCGTGCAGCCCTTTCATGAAGTCTGTTAAAGAAACCACAGGTTAATTTTGGAACAGCTGCTACGACTCATGCCAAACTTAGGAAGAAAGTTAAAAAAACTTTCCTAAATTCTCTCTAAAAATTCTCTAAAAACTCTCTAAAAACCACGTTTCTTCCTTTTCCTAGGTAATAACCAGAAGCTGGCCCTGGTCCCACAGTGAGTTCCCTTTGACAGACAGAGCTGCAGAGGTCCAGGGTTTCCAAGGACACAGTTATTGTTATAAGAGGGAGTGATCCTGCTTCATATTAGTGGGTGTCAACAGCTCAACCCTTCCACTGCCTCTCACCTGGTGCCTTCAGGTGAGTTGATCTTCTGGAGTTTGCTAAAATGAACTGATCTGATCTTCTCTTGGATGTTATATAGTTGTACAGAGCCTGATTTGCTGATGATAGCCTGTGGAATTGAAGTCCAGCTCCTCTAAAATCACATCATTCTCTTGCAAGGTGGCACAGCCATCCTAGGAGATGTTCCCTTCTCTCTTTTGATGCTAAGCAGGGAACAGATCTCCTCCATTCCCTTTAGGGTGATGAACTGGGCCCCCAAATGTGTGTCAGTGCTGCTCTCTGGTCAGTCTGAGGGTGGGCTGTCTCCTCTCAGCTGTCAGGAGTGGTTTGATATTGGAGATCAGAGAAGTTGAGGTGTTGGTTTGAACCCAAGAGCTGCACTTCTTGGTTCCTTCTACAATGTGAGCATTAGAAGTTGGGGTACGGTGGAGTCAGCTCAGAGTAGTGCATTGGAAATGAGGGATGTGGTTTGTTTTAGGAGAGGCTGTAAATAGAGACAGCTGAAGAAGTGAGAAGGTGGAGTTAGGACAGACATCTCCATTGTCACAAGTGCTGTGGAGAGGGGGGGTGGGGAAATTACACGGCTTCTTACCTTTCAGAAGTCAGAAAGTGCCTCTGATGCAACGGCATGAACATGTTTGAAACAAGCTAGGAGGAGGTATTTTGTCATGCATTGCACTGTAATAGCTCTGGAATGTTGCCAGAGGCTGTAGAGGAGACTGGAAGTGGATTTAGAAAAATAACTGACAGGTTCAGGGATGAGAGCTCCCATCAGTGACAAGAAGCCTGAGGGTCTGGATACAGCTTCTAGAAATCCCTCAGCTGCTGATTCCTGGAGTGTGTAGCAGAGAAATAAACTTTCTGTAAGGAGTTTTTCCTTAAGGAAGGAGAGCTAAAAATTTGTTATTAGCCACTGAAGAGTAAAGTTTGGAGGGATATAAATCTGCAGTCAAACCCTGAGTATCTGTTCCTGTGTTTGAGGCATCCTTCGTGTTTCTGCAGCAGGCTTGTAGCAGGACAAAGCTTAACTGGCTACATTTATTTTCATTTGGTTTGAGCTCCTGCTGGTATTATTTAAGATAATGGCTAAGGTGGGTTATCCTGTTACTGTGGTTTCAAAAGTACCCTGTGACATTTGATACTTTTTATTTCCTCTTCACTTGGAAGCCAACTGACTTGGAGAAGGGGCAGCAGGAGCTGTCAGGTGTGGCTGCCACCCTCTTGTTCTGCTCTATTGTGCTTTGGAAGGGATTGTTGTGCCTTTCCAGGCCAGAGCACTGTCCCATTCATCTCACAGGAATGGTTATGCTTGCAGTGGACACAAAAGAAATTCCAGGATTGCTTGCAAAGATATTACATTTTCATTGCTTGTTCTTTCTTTCCTCCTCTTCTTATGAGCTTCTTCACCAAAGGACAGGGCTGAGGAGTGGCTGTAGCCCTGTTGTCCTTCCCTGACCTGCTTGAAGCAGAGTAACTCTCATGATTCAAGCCATGGAGCTCTGGGATAGTTTCTGTGCAGAGTGGCACAGGGAGTTGGAGAACAGGTTCCCCTAAGAGATGGCAACACATCTCTGCTGTGACCCCTCCTTAGCAAAATTATGTAGCCCTAATCTGCAACGTTTCATTAGCCCAAATTCTGCTCAGGTGATGTAACTCCGGTTTGGCTATTAAATAAAAACAACTAAAAGGTGGTTCTGAGAAATTGGCCTAGACCTACTATGGTGGGAGTCAGAGTTTCCTGCCTTTTCTGGGGCTCAGGAAGAGCTGGATCATTACCTGATTCCTTCACTCTTTGTGAAATGGCCTGCAGGCTGGGAGAACCCTGCCATCATTGCAGCTTTTGTGTGGAAGCATATTAACAGTATTTCCAAAGCATTATGTGGTGATTCAACCACATGACTTGTGCTAATAACAGCAGGAAATGCACAGCTAAATCTCCACCTACTCCTTTAAGAACTTGCCTTTTTCGATCACAGGGTTATCTTTTGAAAAATAACATTTATTTTAAGAGTTGAAATGACTTAATACTACATCTGCTTTGTCAAGAAGGGGTACGTGTGGTATTTTTGCATGCTGCCACTTGGTTGAGCAGTGTCTGTGAAATCCCACTTGGAGCAATGCCAGTTTAAAGCTTACATCTGTGCATTAACTAGATGTTCTTAGCTGAATGTGTCCTATTATAATTATTAACAGGCCTCAGAAAATAGATAGTTGGGAAATGAAAATGAGAGATTGCTATACATTCTTCGTGTGAGTGAGCAAAACAGGAAAGTTGGCTTTATGGACACATTTACAAAACCACATGCGAAGAGAGAGGGAGGAGTGGCTGAGAAAGAGCCTTAAGCAGTTAATGGATTTTTGGAGGGATTTGTAAATGATTGGAGAGTTACCTTGGCCAGAACCTGTTGAACCTGTGCCTTTTACAGTGAATATAGAACTGCAGGAAGGTAGAGGGGAAGACCTACAGGAGGGAAGAGAACGTTAATTTTGCTCAGGGGAATTGCTCAGGATGAAAACATAAGTGGTGGCAGGAGATGGGGCCAAAGACTCTCTTGCCCAATCCTTTTCTCTGGCTGTGGCCAGTGGTTGAAGCTTGAAAGATAACACAAACCATCTCCGAGCCTCCAGCAGTTTCTGGCCTTTCCAGACCAGAGATGATATTTCCAGTTCTACATTAGACTGCATTCCTGTTTATATACTCAGTTAGTTTTGACCCCTTTAAGATTTATGGCATTTGCAGTGCCTTGTAGCAGGGAATTCCATACTTGACTGTGTTCCAGGAGGGAAGCCTGGTTTGCTTGGTTTTGAGTCTGCCTTTTGCTAATTTAATCTGATTACTTAGAGGTACTAAGAGGGGGTAGTGACTCTGAGTCCTTGATGATGTATGTAAAGTTAGGGTTGTTTCCTGCCACGTGTATAAATTCACATTTCATTACGAATAGTTTCATTTCCTAATTGCTTCCATATTTGTTCAGTCTAGGAATGTCTTTTTTGCAATATTTATTGTTTGGGATACTGAGCAGACGGGTTTGACTGATGAGAAAAGTAAAAGATGGTTTATTGCAGAATCAGTCTCATGGAAGGGTGAGGCTGTGAGGTTGTTACATCCAACACCATCACACCAGATTGTTGTAGGTTGGGTTGGTTTGGTCAGGGATTTTATAAATGTTAGTTAGGTTGGTTCCTTGTACCCCTATTTTTCCTCACAGTGGTTTGCTCCAAGTTGTTTACAACAGGAGCTCTTGTCACTCAGACATGTCAATCTTCTCACCTCACACAGCTTTCTCCTTACATGGTTCTGTCAGTCGAGGTTTGTTCACGCCTTGTTGGGGTGTCAATCTTGTAACCACTCCCCACTTCTTCATAGAAAGTTCTGCATCAATCACCCCACCTTTGCATTCCTATTGATCCCAAAACACTGTACCCACCTCTGTTATGTTCCCATAGGTCGTTATAATCCATGTCACTCCCCTGTCGTCTGTCCTATAGGGCGAGGCAGGTTTCTACCCTGTCCGCCCACCCCCTATTTAATCTTCTTCCCTCCATTGTCCCGTGGCCATTTTGCTTTGTATTGCGCTGAGGGCAGTTTATTCCGTCCACGCATGGGGGAATAAATGTTTGCAAGCAAAACGTCCTTCTCTTGTCCCTTCGCTTCCTCTCAGCGTGAAGCTACCGAAGCTGCGTTACCCCCGCTGGAACGCTCAGCACCAGCAGGGAGGCAGACGCCATAGCCCTGGAGCGCCTGCGGCCTCACAAAGGCAGCGCTAGCCGGGGCTTTTCGACTGCTCGAGGTCCTAGCAGGTAACCGCCGCACCAGATGCTGTTTTAATTCTAGTTACAATGTCTTTTATATACTTCTCCAATCAGCTACTGCCACAAGGCTCGCTAGCATCTTCAAAAACCAATCATTAATTGCTACCTTTTACGCGGTTTTGCAACAATGCCTCTCTTCTTGTCCAATCATATAACTCCACAGAAACTTACTGCTGTGCCTTCTACTTTTTACCAACTCTATAACAAGTTCTTTTGCTAGACTTTAAAATTTTCCACTATCTTGCTTAACATATTTATTCGCTTACATGAGGCATATTTCTACTTGTTCAAAACATATTTTTGCTTAAACTACAAATCTTTATGCTTACTTTGTGTCTGTTTCACTTTTCTAAACTTTCAAGCCTTCTCCAAGGTCTTAGGTCAAACGCTGTATTCATCTCTATCTCCGAGCTTGTATGCTCGAGGCCTTGGGAGCTCTGTGCTTGCATTTCCCACAATTTATATGTAATATCCCAAACTGCTTTGTGTTTTCACTGATGCCTTTTTGGGCTACCTAAAAACAGAGGCAAGTCAAAATTTAGGGAATAAAAAGCAGTTCTATTTATTGAAGGGCCTTCAGGTACATTTAGGGCAGACAAAGGCCCCCAGGGGCTACACCCAAAAATGGGCCACGGCTCACAGCTTTTCACACTTTTATAAATTTGGGCCATTTGCATATTGGGGGTTAATCTTCCAATTCCAGCTTCAGGTAATGAAGTAATGTACCCCAATTTGCTCCCCCCAACTCACTTTTGTCTCCATCTCTGGGGCTGAGGCAGTGAGGTGTCCTTGATTGCCAGGCCTGGAGAGGAATTGCTGTGTCTGACCAAAATGGGAAAGCAGCAGCTCACACTGTGTGTGGAGTTCAGAGTTATACTACTAAAGAATTGCAGGATTACAAATAGATCAAAAATATAAAAGCTAAAACGCTAAGGCATCATCACCAGTTTTCACCATCATTGACTTTGCTTCCAAATCACTTCTGAGTATGATTCTATGATCCAGGGCTGATGGCACACTGTGTCCTGAGGAGAATGAGGCAATGGAAGGAAATGGACCCCATATTGCTACTGCAGTCAGGGAGGACTCTGTGACTGCAAAACAGGGTAGCAGAAGCAGGACAGAGACTGCGCACCTGTGGTGTAGGACCTTTTAGGTACCTGCAGCTCTGTGCTGGTGTGGGCTTGAGTAGAGTTGAGTAGAGGGGGTTGTGTTTTGGATTTGTGCTTAATGGTTGGATAGAGATGGCTATGGAATGGCTCAACAGAGCCAGCACAGGTCCCTCTGTGCCAGCAGCAAGTGCCAGGCCCCCAAAAGAGAGCAGTTCCCAAAGGAGAGGCTGTATTCCTGCTGAGGCTGCCACTCCCAGGCAGGGGACAGGGTGTTGGGGCAGTGGAGGGGCAGGAGAGCTGCCCATGCTGCACTGGAGGGGAGCACAGCTGAGCCCCCTGTTCACTGCTCCCTGTTCAGGGGTGCTGCCTGGCAGCTCTGCCCCAATCCCCACCCAGCCAGAACAGCTCCGTGTGAAATGTGCAGCAAATTAGGGAATGTGAGGTGAGCAGGTGGGAAAGCTCAGGGCTGGCAAACCTCTCTGAGCAATCTGCATTCATTTGTCATGTGTGGATGCTGCAGTAATCACAAGGACAATGAGATTTATTACCAGAAGTAACGGAAACCTCAGAAGTGCAACCCAGAGTTGTTTTTAATGTACTCCCAGATTAGACAGGACTAACATGCAGCCTGTGTCACTGTGTCATTTTTGTGAAGAAAATAATCTTAAATACAAATGCTGCTTGTGGATCAATTGTTACCATGCACAACTAGACTTTAGAAGCAGATTGTTTGGAATTCTGACAATAAAAGTTTTGTGTACTTCCTGAAATCTCCATATTTAAATGCTAGTGATAGAAGATAGATACTTACACACAGCAACTCTTTTCCCTAAATTCCCTTTCACACAGTTTGACTGAATGAGTAAAAATGTATTCTTCTCCAACCTTCAAATGCAGCACACAGTTCTGTATCAGATTTTTCCCTCTAGTCAGAGTGGGAGAAAGTCATGCCCTTTTCCAGGAGAGCTTTTGGGTGGGAATAACTAACAAGTGCCTGTGTTCAGTGCTGTCAGTCTGTCACAAATTGTGTGTCCTTGTCTTCAGGGAGGTCTCCAAAGTGCATCAGTTTGGATAACTTATATTATTATATATACTTATATACTTATATATTATATAAGAAATATAATAATAATATAAAATATATTATATATAATATATATAGGATCTGAATATAATGTAAAAAAATATTCTCAGGACAAACACTTAGATTCTGCTACTCTTGTGACTGAAACACAGTGTGGCTACAGATACCAAAATAAAGATGGTTTTCTTTGTACTTGTCTCTGTCTCCCCTGCGCAAGACTGTCTCGTGTCCTCTATTGTTAGCCTGCATTTTTTTGTCAGTTTTGTTTTAAATTATGAACTTGTCTGAAATACATGGCTATAAATACATCTTTTCTCTGGGTTTTTGACAGAAGATGTCACAGAAATATGAATCCTTGCTCCTAAATTTAGCAATAGTGGCTTGTTACTAATTTCTGAGATTGGCAGGAGAGTCTGCAGGGGACTATTGTGCAAACATCCTGCAAAATCAGTATGTTTCCATGATTCTAAAATCAGTACAGAAATGTGCCAAATCCAAATAAACAGAAATACAGCTTGTGCCTTTGTTATGGCCACATTTGTATTTATTTACTTGTAGCTTTTTGAACATTTATATCACAATTATGCATATATAGTAATGAATGTTAATCATCTGTATCACAGATTAAAGCCTGTCACCAGTGCTAGACAGCCCTTTCCACTTTGCAGCTGCACTTTAGGGTTGTAGCTGATGGGAGAATTTGGGTTGTATTCACCACTGAACCCTGCCCACCACTTTGGGTCTGACTGCTTTGTGTTTGAGCACTCCCTGAACCATATTGCAGAAAACCCTGAAATTACTCATTAGTGAGGACGTTGGAGCACATTTCAGCATTGTCATTTGACTCTCCATGATAATCACAGAGTGTTTCTACATGCCATTTAAAGTCCCTTTGCCATCACCAGATGGACAAAAGTTTTTGGGGCCTGGACTGTCACTTACCTGTTTCATGGCTGTGCTGCCTGTCCTAGGAGGGGTTTCTTGTGGCAAGGGGGACATTCTGCAGCAGGTGCCATTCCATTTGAAATATCCTTTCCCTCAGTTTTAAGCTGTTGTTTGGCTGCCACCCCATGGTACATTTTCCCTCCCCACCTTCTGGCTCTGGACAATGCCAAGTGTTCCTGTGGTTTCCTGCAAAGCTTCTGGTTCTTGCCTTGTCCCCTTTAACTGGGAGCATCTTCCAGAACTTTCTGGTAGGACACCTGGAGAAAAGAGGCTGCTGCTGAGGAAGCAACAGTGCCACTGTGAAGGACAGAGAGGAGGCTACAACAGGGTGTAAATTTCACTCCTTCTCTGCTTTCTCCTGGCTGTAGTGAGCTGAGGAGAGGGATCAGCACAAGCAGTATTTGTTCATGCATCCTTTGCACTCATATCTAATGAGTGGGTATGCTGAAACCCATTTGAGGGGAAAAGCTTGTAGCCTCACCCTCTTTGTGAATTATTGGAAACATGACTATTTGAAAGAACCTCTTGAGAAACATCATTTTTGTGAGAGACTCAGGAAAGAAACAGGCAGATAATCCTATCCACCACATTTCAGACAACACAAACAATACATTACAAGACACCACAATAGGATTCATATTGCATCACTTATTCATTAGCTGGGACTTAGAAATGATGAGGAGCTGTGCTCTGGATCAAGTCCACTTGAGTCACACATTCTTGTGTCAGTCAGGACAGGACTGCCATGATTTGGATGCACTGATTTCCACCTGGAGGTGCAGTATCCCACCCCTGCAGGTCTTGTTGGACAGGACAGGTGGGCTGCCCCTGGCTGGATGCAGAGTGCCCACCTGAGCTGCTCTCTTGCTCCCCTCCTCAACTGGACAGGGGCCAGAAAATACAGCCAAAGGCTCCTGGGTTGAGAAAAGGGCAGGCAGAGATCACTCACTGAGTACTGTCTTGGCTTGGCTTGGGAAAATTATTTTAATTAATTAAATCTAATTAATTTTAATCTCATGCTGCACCAAGGGAAATACAGGTTGGATATTTGGAAAAAGTTTTTACTGAAAGAGTGATAAAGTTCTGGAATGTCCCAGGGGAGGTGGTGGAGTCACCATCCCTGGATGTGTTTAACAAAGCCTGGGTGTGGCACTGGGTGCCAGGGTTTAGTTGAGGTGTTGAGACTGGGTTGGACTCGATGATCTTGAAGGTCTCTTTGAACCCAGTGAATTCTGTGAATTCTGTGAATTTATTGCCGATCAAATCAGAGGAAGGTAATGAGAAATAAAACTAAGAAATCTCTAAAGCAGTAGGAAAAGATATTCTGACATCCTCTTCCCTCCTGTGACAGTATTAAATGCTGAAGTGTTTCTTGAAACACTGAAAAGCAAAAAAAGCCTTTGTAATTTGTGGGAATTTGGCTTTTTTCCCATGTCAAGAATAAAGAATCTCCTTTTAGTTCTGGAGGTATTGACCCATAAGGGTATCGAGATCTCCTCAAGAGTATCAAGATTTCATTGAATAAACAATTTCTCCATCATTTGAAAACAGGCCCTGAAATTTAGAACAAATGGCTCTCAAACATAACAGAACTCAGATGTGTCATCATTCTCCCAATTAAAATCTTACTGAAATCTAGGCATGTTAAAAATTGGGACAGTTTAGAATTACTGCTATTTTGTCTCAATTAATTATAAGTGGGGAGAGAATCTCAGCTGTGAGAGGTCCCTTCCATGTGTCTGTGAAACTCCTCAGTGATGAGATGTGATGATGTGAAACCCTGTGTGTCACACAGGTTCAGCAGGCGTGAGTCAGCTTGCTCCAACACTGTGTTTAATTGTCATGTTTTCAGTGGTGAATTGTTTATGGAAGCAGCAGGAGGGAACCCCTTTCCACTGAAAAAGGAGGAAAGGAGTCTTTCTTTCCATCTTTCCCTGTTCTAGGAGAACAGCTCTTTGCTTCTCGCTGAAAGGCTCATGCCAGTGGCACTCTCAGGAGTGGCTGTCTGAATGTTTTCATGAGAAAACCCGTACACGCTTTCTTGCCAGGACAGAGCGTCCACTCCTGGCAGATGCCAGGAGATCCCAGCTGGTCAGTGCTTCCCACTGAGCATGGCCTTTGTAGTTGTAATGGACCCACACTTTTGTCTTTGGCACAGCTTGGGTCACTCACAGCTCTGATTACAGCAGCTTAAAATAGATACCCTAGATATTGCAGATACCCTTAAAAAGAGTCAAACCAAGATATTCTGTGATGATGAAGAGAGGAAGGAACTCCTTTCCAAGAAAAGCTGCTGAGCAAATATCCCAGAGGGATTATTGAGTGGGACACTGTTGATGAGTGGTTTTGGGGTTTATTTCTCTTCTCTTCTCTTCTCTTCTCTTTCTCTTCTCTTCTCTTCTCTTCTCTTCTCTTCTCTTCTCTTCTCTTCTCTTCTCTTCTCTTCTCTTCTCTTCTCTTCTCTTCTCTTCTCTTCTCTTCTCTTCTCTTCTCTCTCTTCTCTTCTCTTCTCTTCTCTTCTCTTCTCTTCTCTTCTCTTCTCTCCTCTCCTCTCCTCTCCTCTCCTCTCCTCTCGCTCTCCTCTCCTCTCCTCTCCTTCCTCTCCTCTCCTCTCCTCCTCTCCTCTCCTCTCCTCTCCTCTCTCTCCTCTCCTCTCCTCTCCTCTCCTCCTCTCCTCTCCTCTCTCTCCTCTCCTCTCCTCTCTCTCCTCTCCTCTCCTCTCCTCTCCTCCTCCTCTCCTCTCCTCTCCTCTCCTCTCTCTCTCCTCTCCTCTCCTCTCCTCCTCTCCTCTCCTCTCCTCTCCTCTCCTCTCCTCTCCTCTCCTCTCCTCTCCTCTCCTCTCCTCTCCTCTCCTCTCCTCTCCTCTCCTCTCCTCTCCTCTCCTCTCCCCTCCCCTCCCCTCCCCTCCCCCTCCCCTCCCCCCTGTAATCATCTTTTCATTGATGAAATTCCACTAATGGTCTCTTCCCTCCCCACCCACAGCTGACTATGTTTGGTTTTGTGTTCTGCTCTGTGTCCCTATTACCAAGTTTTGACTGTTGTATTTATTTGTTAATATATTTATGGAATTATTTTATTTATCATTGTCCTCTGGCTATGGATTTGTCCATTAAATCCCATCAGGACTATTTTTATACAATCCCCTTCTGACAAAACAGCCCTTTGCAGGTGGGAACATGCTTTAAAACTACTATATATATATATAATTTCTTTTTGCTTGTAGAGGTAATTAAGCAGTTTGCTGTGAGATTCAGGGAGAGGCTGAACAGAAGATGGGGTCCTCTAACCCTTCCCATGATGTTCTGTGCAACACAAGACTTCCAGAACAGAGGGAGCAAGTGCCAAGCCACCACCTAAGCCGGGTATCAGGTGTATTTTCATATTTTCAGACTCAGGCACATGGCACTGCCCTCTCCCCCTCTCCATCAAAGCATCTCTGTGTGTTTGAGCCCTGTCACACAGGGTACAGCCCCCTGTCATCCTCCTTCACCTGCACTGGGGCACCACACTTTTGTCAGCAGTGGCCTCTGGACACCTTCAGCAGTGGTTTTTCTATGCACCTAAATACACACATGTATTTCAAAGTGTTTAGGCAGCTGGGCTGATTTTCAGGAGATACTTCAGAAGAGAAAATAATGCAGAAGAATAGAGCTCAATTGCTCCCCTATTGTCACCCCTTTCATTCCTCATTTGCTCAGGGTAATGCCTGTAAGAGTTCCCTTCTTCATGGAGAGAATTAGGCAGTTTGGGGAGATTAGGAACATTATATTGGAATGTATCCCTGAAGACAGTAACAACCTAATAAGCTACAAACTGGAATACTGGGAAAGTGTTCGACAGTTTCACTGCCTGTCGTATTTTCCTAAAATTAGTTTTTTCAGCCATCTTAAAAAAAGACAAATTATATTCCATAGTACACATGGATTTGGGGCATGGATGGAAATTCACAAATGGGAAGTTCACTGTGGGATCATTTTAGAAAATCCGTATTCCCTGTTGCAGTCTGAGGGTGGGGGAGGGTGAAATGACATTTCCATCGCATTGTCTTTTCTAAGATAATTCTTCAACATGCTTTCCCAGGAGAGCATCCAGCCCATTAGTAGCCAGGCACTGAGAAGCTGTTACAATAATACGTGCACTTCCAGGAACTGATCCCAAAGCAGCCCCAATCCTGCTCAGTAAATGTACTTCCAATAAAATAGGTCTATTTCCAGAAATCAATCCTGCTCCTCAGGAGGATTACACACTAATGAGTAACACACCAGAAAGGAAACCCTGCTTTGATATTGTATGTGGCATTACAATTTACTAACTTGGGCAGGTCCTAATTTTGGACCTCACCTGGTTACTTCTGCTCTGATGCTCATTGGAGGTGTTTTTGATTGGGTCTTTAGTTTTGGTTTTTTTTTTTTTTTTTTTGTTTTGCTATGTTTTGCATTGGGACTAGTGTACTTAAAGGGGGCTTAGAGTTATTGCCTCTGCTCAAAGAAGAGATTTGTTAATGTCAGTGGGTGAAATTTGGCCAGCACACTTCTCAGCTGAGGAATGACGTTGAAAGAGGGACAGAGCACACCCCAGAGTGCTCAGCCCCAGGGAACAGCTGTTGGGAAGGTGAGAGTTTGTACATTGCACTTCTTCCTCTTTCTGAGCCCTGCTTTATTTATCCAAAACAATTTCCTGTGATTCCCCTCTCTTATGTGATTTGCCTTGCTACTTTGGATTACTGGGCACCTGTATTTAAATTCATCAGGGAATACTTTGAATGTACTTTGCAAAGTACCATCTTTCCAAAGGACCTGCACCAATTAATCATTGCCAAAGACCATTCATATAGATTAGATGCTAACACTAATGAGTTTTGATATAAGCATTTGTCACAGAATGCCTGCCAAGGCCCTAAAATTGCCAGTTTCTCTGCTTTCATCAATTAGAGCAGGTAACTGTTTTCAGCATTAAAAGCAGTATAGGAATAAGCAGTTACTTTTTCTCTTGGAACCCTGGTTACTGAGAGTTTTGAGACTTTCTGTGCTGAAAGGCACAGACCCTCAAGAGAATACTGCATTTGACCTGGGGCTATGGAGAAGACTTCCAAAATGGAATGACAGAACTGGGATTGTGGGTGTGGAATTTGACTAGAAGTGTGTAATATCACATGGTAGAAAACTTAGAGTTTAAAGGTTTAGAATACAGTAATATCTATAAAGCAAGATGGAGGTTTTAGGGTGGAGGTTGGTCCTTATTCTTCACCTTCTTCTCCATGGGTTTGGGTGGTTTTTTGTGTACTTGGATAAAAAAGTTCACATTGCAGGACATGAGTGATTGGTTATCAGGTTAAAAGTAAAAATAATTTAGGTGTCATTTCTTAATTGGACAGTTTTTCCTTAAAAGACCTTGTAGAGATAGATACGAGGCCATTTTGTACCTTGTTAATGAAATACTGCAGAACTCATGGCTTGTAAGAGTGTGATATAGATAGGAAAAAATAAACACCTGAGTCTGCACACAAAATACCATCTCAAGTGCTTTCAACCCCAACCTTGACAGAGGCAGAAAAGAAGTTAAAGAATCAATATTTTTCCATCTAGAAAAGCAAACTGATTTCAAATTTCCCTCTGCTTACACTGATGGCTAAGATAGCCAGCATGGGGAGGCTTCTGTGCAGTTTCTTTTGTCCCAGTCTGCCAGGCTGTATCCTCAGGATACTGGTAATAAATTGTCCAGAGAATTATGGGTGAGATTATGTAAGAGACTTGTAAAAGCCATATGTGGATCTTTCAGCCAGCAGAAATGAGGAAAATAGAATGATACAAAACTGATGTCCCAATATGAGCTTGTTCTGAGTCTCCAGTGTCTTTACACCACCCTGGGGATCTGTTCATTCATGGCTGCCTGGCACAGCCACTGCTAATTCTCATATCTGAGTATAACCCTGACACATTCATGGCTTGGAGTCTGAAAAAAGACTTAGGTCTGTCTTCCCCCAGGGTCATGCCACAGGTGCAGCAGTTTCATAAAGCAGCTAGGCTGGACATAGGCATTGCACATAAAATACTGAAGAAAACGTAGAAGTGGCTATTTCAGAGATTGCAAAATGAGGAGATGGATGCCAGTATTGTGAGATGAGAGTTTTCTTCTTAAATCTTTGCTTGTTTGAACTACTGCTGCAGGAGGTTTGTTTTCTGTGGAAACTTTACAATTCCCTATGCAGGAGGCTTTAGGAGCTGTACACTCATTTCTTCTAGATCTTGGATTCTTACTTAATTTTGGCATGGTGAATTTTCCTGACTGCCCTGTGTGTGTAGCATTAGATGTCAGAGTGACCTTTCTGAAGTGCAAAACTTGCTCCACATTCTCTGGATTCACTGGTAATCCTTGCTGGTTATTAATGTTGTATGTAGGTTATCTGAAATAGCTAATTGAATGTACTTTATTATAAAATTCTCTCTTCCAATCATACTTGCATTTGCTCAGCCATGTCTGTGTTTTAAGTATTCCCTCGCCATAAATGTGTCTGGTGTACATTTGATGGTTGTTACGTTGTTCATGTCATACCCTAAAGGTGGAAATGCTGTGCAGTTCTTCTCTCTTCAGGAACCAAACCAGGTGTCTGAAAGGTTATGGACATGTTTTTCCTGAAAGCTTCTAAAACTTGGTCAATTTTGTCCATGTTTTGGTTAAAACTGAAAGTCATTAAAGAACCATGCACTGCGTGAGGGCTGTGACAGTTCCATTCACACTGTGCAGATGTAGTCTGCTCTTTCTCTGGACCTCTCCTTTTACCAAACCACCTTTGCCCCTAAGTGCTCATCACTTTGGAGATGATTTCCTTTGATGGCCACTGCTGTAGACATGCTCTGAATTGTGTTAGAGCAGCAGTCATTCCAACACAGTGCTAATGCTGTTACAATTGCAGTGTTCTCCCCTCCAGAGAACTGTTACCAGATGCAGTCACAGCAAAAGGAAAGGTGTGACTGTCTGCTTGCTTGAGGCAAGAACATCTCTCCCTAGGTCCAGGAAAAGGCATTGGAAAACCATTGATGCTGATGTCAACTATTTATCTTCCACGTGGCAGCCTTGGCCTCCTGCTTTGGCAGGAGATGTCAGCTTTTAACCCCGTGGCTTTGTTTTGCAGAGTCCTGCTGTCACCTCAGCCTTTTCCTAGGCTGTCTCTTTCTAGCTCAGTACAGCTGGGAAGGGCAGTTCCCACAGAGTTTGCTGTTTGACAGGACAGAAGTTGAGCTGGGAGTCAAGATGCAAACATTAACTTCACTCACCACTATAGAAAAGACAATAGTTATATCTACTACGTAATGTTGGATGACAATAGTATTTTTTTAATGTAGACGAGGTGGGGTAGCTGTGGATTTTTATTTCTGATCAGAGAAAAATATTTTTTGAACTGTTTTTCCAATAATTTCCTAGTTAACCATCCAATTTATTAAATGAAATCTTTTCCTCTTCATCCAGGGACTTGATTTTCAGAGTATTTTAGAGAAAAGTTTTATAAACAGCCAAGTGTAGGTATATGGGCAGAACCACCACTTTTCCAAAAATTGAAGTGTAGGGTTAAGACAGACGAAGCTGTTCACCTTCCTCATGAGTTTCTCTGTGGCTGTTAAGCAGTGACCATATAAAGGATTTTCTCCATGTGGACTCAGAAGGAGCAGAAATAGGAAGGAAGGCCAGGTGCCACATGAACACCAAACAGGCACCAGCAGGGCAGCCTGCTTTCAAATTCAGTTTGACTGAGTAAATTGAGCTGTTTTTCTGCTTGAAGCTGTTTTCCTGGCACTCAGAAGAATTGGCTGGTCATTTCCAGGTTACCATTTACAGGGAATACAAAACTAAACTGATCTGCAGGGTTTCTACTTCAGAGCTGAGCACTGAAACAGGCTGTTTTCTGTAGATAGGAATGATGGGAGCAGGCCTGAATCCTGGAGCAGCAAAGAGGTCTGGCACAAAAATACAAAACTTTTATCACCAAAGCTCAGGGAAGACAGCTCAAGGAAGTTTTCCTTTGTAGCTTGTGGTGTGGATGTCCCAAAGGCCTCTGTTATGTGCTCAATTTATATCTTGCTGTCCTGTAACCCTTGTGTTTTGGAACTAAATGTAATTGTCTGAGCCCTTAATGTTCTGCTCTTCTGAACTACTGGCTGCTTTTAAAGGAACTTGGTAGAGAGTTAATTGGATTTGTGGGAGAGAATAATTCATAAATCTAAATGAGGAAATGAGAACAGAACAAATGAACTTGTCACGTTTAAAGACTAAGGGGCAGCCTAACAGAAACTTGAATAAGGTTGATTTAAAAACAAAACAAAAAAGAATAAATTGTTTGCAGTTTATTGGATATGGAATGAAGTGAAAGGAATTGGAAGATAAAGACTTGTTCATGGCTAAGCAGAGATTCATCATGAGGACTCAGAATCAGCAGGGGTTCCTGAGGACAGGTTAGCTGTGCTGTTTAGGGCTGGTGCGACGTGGCTGAACTTCTCCTGCAGAACAAAAATCAGGATATGATGCTCGTTCAACTGAATTTTCTCTTGTTTCCTGCTGTGCTTGGCTTTCAACTTGAAAGTCATCAATATTCTGGCAGGCAAACAGAGGGAAAATGTATGGAAGATGAATGGATATGTCCTCTGAAGAGGTGGAGAATTTCTAGAGCCACAAATATTTAAGGAAAGCAGTTAGGAGAAGCAGGGAAAAACTATTGTTAAAGGAGTTTTTCCACTCTAGGAAGCTGGGACAAAACCACTTCCTCCAAGATAAACTTCAGTGAACAGGAAATTCTGATGCATTCTAGTTTTTATTTATTTTACTCTTCTTTCTATTAATTTTATTTAAACACATATAAGCATTTTGGAAATTGCTGCCTGTGAGTAACCTATTCCAGTCCCTCATTAAAGACTGCTGGGCTGCACTGAATGCTTATTTTAATCTAGAAGCAGGGAAGTTTGGTAGTTTAGTAATACAACTAGTAGTAGCATTTAGTAATTCAAACAAATAAACAAACAAAACCCTGTAGCTTTGCAGTGAGGAAGCTAACATTTAAATATTAGCCCTCCTTCCCTTCCCCTTGTGTGTACACACATGCATTCTTTCATTCATATGCTCTTTAAAGGAGTCATTTCTTTTCACCCCTGGAGTTTGCTGCAGCAGTATTTCTTTCTTTTCAGCTCCTTGAAGTGTGTATGCATGGAAGAAAGCAAGTTAATAGCCAGAAACTATAAAACTCACCCCTGAATGGCTATTCAATTGCACTGTTAGGAAGTCTTAGGGGAAGAAAAATTGTTCCTGCTGACTCTGATTCAGTTCTTGTTAGTAATTCAGCAACTTGAGTTTTTATCTCTTGAAATTGCCCAAATGAACATTATACTTTATTTTCCTCCAAACTCTGTAAATTATGAACTGCAATACAATAAACTCTGACTGTGCCAAAAGAAAAATTAGTACTCTTTATTTTTTTGTGCACAGTCTAATAACATCAGTTACTAAGCTGAACAGCTGCCAAATACACCCTAAGTCTTTTAAACTACAAAATTCCTTAATGTTCTGTGAAAATGCTTTTCAGAAAAAGGGTTCTTAGATTTTTAAGATTAGATTTTTAACCTGTGGTGATTCCACAGAAAACATGGGCTGAAAACAGATTTCCAATTTTTTCTGAGATTTTTCTGATGAAAAGATTTTTCTGGACCCTTTTATTTCAGCACTTGGCCAGGTAGAGGGGAGACACTGCTTAGTACCTCTGTGCTAGCATTGAGGCCATAACAGAATCTACAAAAAACAAAGGCTCACTGTCACAGTTCTCCAGCCTTTAGCTGGTAAGTCCAACCTTTAGCTGGACTTAAATTTGCTTTGGAATAAGGATATATTGCATATATTCAAACTGTAACTTAAAGTGGGTGTTTTTTTGGTGTGTGTTTTTGTTGTTGTTGTTGTTGTTGTTGTTGGTTTTTTTGTTTGTTTTTTTTGGGGGGGGGTTTTTTGGTTTTTTTTTTGTTTTTGTTTTTGGTTGGTTGGTTGGTTGGTTGGTTGGTTGGTTGGTCTTGGGTTTTTTTTTTTGTTTTGTTTTTTTGGTTTTTTGGGGTTTTTTTGGGGTTTTTTGTTTTTGTTTTTGTTTTTTCTTGAGAAACTTCTGCTCCTTCCCTGTAAGCACATGCCCACATGTTTCTTTTTAATGGAAGCTCATCTGTTGACATGGATTGGAGCTGGTAAGATGGAGATATATGTGCAAGGGTTGTTTCTGTATGGGTGAGTGGCTTCTGAAAATTTGTTGGATGTATTTCATAAGGCTGTATAATAAATCTTATTTTAACTGTACCATTATTTTTGTCATTTCAATATGTAGCTTGGAGAATAAAGAGGTAATAAAATGTAAGAGAGCATTTTGAACAGTTTTCATAGTTTAGCAAATTACCAACTATTTATAAAGTGCAAATGCAGCCAAAATTATCTTATTCTCTGATTATGTGACTTTTAATTAACTTAATCATGGAAATTCATATCCCAAACAATTGATCTTGGGAAGAAAGACAATCAAATAGATGCTGGAGTAACCTGAGACTGTTTTTCATGTAGAGAATCTCTTCTAATTTCCGTCTGAGAGATCTGGATCTACCAGAGATCATTCCCTGTGGATCTTCCAGGGCTCCCACAAAGGCAGGATCCACTTCCCAGGATGGGGCTGCCCTTGGGATCTGACCCTTCGCCCTTCTCTCAGCGATGACCAGGGTGTGACCTGGGCTGCTGAGTTACAGACCCTTCAAGCTGTGCATCTGTGCTCTGTATTTACTCTCCCTGGGGACAGAAGTTAAGCACCAGTCCAGGAAAAAAGAAAAATTGCCTCTGCCTGTTGATATTCTGACTTTAAAAGAGCTGCTTTTCTGAGTGGAGGGGGTTTTGGCTCGAGCCCCTCATGGCTGGCTTGGGCACTCTCTCACCTTGCTGTGAAATTTCCATTTCTTTCTGATTGCTGTCTTTTCTTCTATCTCTGAGTCTTTCCAAATTGTGTTACACTCTATCCTTCTTCTGCTGTTTTATTTTATGAATACAAATACAACTGAACTCAGACGAGCTATCAAGACGTACCAGATACAAAAGTCTGAAGGATTGCAAGTTTTGATTTTAGTTTCCATCCAAAAGTCTTTGGAAGAATTCTGGATGCTGGGTTTTGCTAAGTGCTTAAAAAAGACACAGTGTAAAATGGAATCTACAGGAAGGTGGTTACACTGCTTGGAAGAATATCCTGTCTCAAAACTACTCGAGGCTCAGATGGCCTCAAGCTGGGGTTGCAATGACTCAGCTGATGCAGATACTCTCGCCAGTCAGAGGTGGGTGATACAGGGCTGAGCGCTCCAGCAGAGCAGAAATTCCCTCTGACAGGGTTTTTGCAGATGCTTGCCATAGCAAACTGGTCTGTTTTCCTCAAACAGGAATTCATGCTCTAAGCATATTTTGCCTTCTGGCATCTCTACAGCTCTTCCTACAAAAATCTTTTGGCAAAGCCACAAACCTAGCTGAATACACAATTTATAATAATCATTATCCTCTTTCAGGTGTTTGTGATGAGTGTTTTTATGGAATGGAATTTGATAGTAGGATATGTTCATCTGATTGACCTTTTCAGCTCTCTCAGGTTGCAAGATCTGGTAGTGAGCTGAAGAATGTTTCTGAAATAAATACCAGCACAGAGGAGAGGAAACCATGCCAGTGACAAACTGGACGGGGAGCCTGCTTTGTTTTGTGTACATCTCAAAGAGTTCTCACAGCTTTTGCAGTAAAGAAACAAACTACATCTCCCACAGCCTGGAGAAAAGGACACAGACTGCAGGAGACAATTCATATGTTGGTATTGGAAGCAGTAAAGAAATTGCAATACAAATTCAATTATTACCAATTTGCCACTAAAAACTATGCTAAGGGAAGCTCCAGCAAGGACAAGGTACCAGCAGAGCCATCTGAGACATGGCTGTGCACGTAGATATTTTTTTGCCTTGTAGCTTCAGCAATCACACTGATTTTGCTATGAGTCTGACATTGTTTTCATCATAAATCTCTGGCTTCAAGGATTTACATAATGTCCTGAAAAGGCTTGTCTTAAAAATACTAATTTGTAAGCAATGCATGTATGTACTTCAGTTTCTAAAATCAGTGGTGGGTTTTGCAAAAAAGAATATCAGCTTTTCATGTGCCTTTTTTATTTGTTCCAAATACCTCTACACTTTTAGAAATGTTTATGCTAAAGACCCATATACCTGGGCATCTGGTGCAGATGCTGAAAAGCACAATCTAGTTTAAGAAGTATTGTTTCTGTCTTTAGTTCAGCACTCCCTTCCCACTGCAAGTAGTATCACAGACACCTCTGTCCTCAAAGGCACATCCACGTTTGTTCCTTGTTTATAAAGTTTCCTTTCCTTTGACACATCTTTCAGCTTCATTCTACTCATTTACAGTGCAAATGTTGGCCTGGTAAATAAAAATGAAAGGATTAAGTCATCACAGAAAGAAATGTGACATAATAACATCATTTTGCTCAGTGTCATGTGTATGGCACATATTTTACAAAACTGCTTAAATCTTGTAGAAACTCCAGTGTCCTGTCAAGTATGGGCTGCTTGGGTGGTGAGATCTTGGTGCACCTGCTTGAGGAAGAAGCAACAAAGCTACAGCCTTTCAGGCTTGAAAACAATTTTGTCTTTAAGCTGCATGCGACTGGGAAATGCAGTAAATGCAACTTAAGAAATGTAGTGAGAGCTCATTTAAATATTAGACCTCTTTCCCTTCCCCTTGTGTGTACACAAATGCATTCTTTCATCCATATGCTCTTTAAAGGAAGTGTGAACTTAACTAATTTTGACTAGTTGTCATGTCCTACACACTTAAATGTGACAAAGCTGCTCTTTCAACTCCTGTGGTGCTAGGAAAGGGGGCAAAGCTTTTCTTCACATCAGCTGAGCAGCAGAGCTCGTGCTGGCATGGGTATCACTGCATCAACCTGCCACTGTTACCTGCAGATCTGAATTGGTTGGAGTTTTAAGAGTTTTAACTCAATTCTAAAAACTGAGATACATTACATAAAAATTGGATTCTTGATTTTGACATAGTAACAGAGAAGCTAAAGAAGACATTAAGAGCAGTGACAATACATAAGATTGTTTCTAATTCACCAAAATTATCCTCTAGTCACCATTTTTGAATTGAACTTGACTAATTTATGTCTGTTCTTTAGGCCAAAACCCTGTTGCTGAGAAAATATTTTTATTAATTTAGAAGAGTTGTGTAGCAGATCCCTACAAATGTTTGGGTTTGAAAGTATAATATTCATTCACACTTCAATAAATACACTGAGCTCTGTGTTTTCCACTTGGGATCAGAAAAGTGTCTTCAAGAGAACTCTATAACATAAATTTATTCTTTGTTTTGAACAGAAAAGATAAAAGAAAAAGCTAATGGCAAGAGCCTGATTTCAAAAATTAAGGTGGATAAAGAAAGGAAACCTAGCAGAAATTCTTGACTCAAGCCTGTGACTGCAGTTAGGGAAACATCCTTGTATTTATGCTCTGTTTGGATCTTGGTACTGCTTACATACCTCTGCTTCTTGGGAATTAAATAGTACTTCTCACTTGGGGTGAATTTAGATCTGTAGCTCATTTAGGAAAGCAGTGATGGATTTGATGGCTGAAAAATTTTGATAGAGATAAAAACAAATCTGAATAGATTGATTTTTAAAAGTCATATCTAGAAAATACGAGCTCAGTTTAGTTCCATATGTCCCTGTAGAAAACTATCATATTGCTACCAGGATGATAAATATCCTTAATGTCTCTTACACAGCTGGGGAAAAAATTCTCCAAGTTAATATCATAAATAAAATTACAGAGATTCCTTTGGTGCCCAATTTAATTGTGTTCTAATTATTACCCAACATATGCGACTACACGTGATACAGCTTTTAAGCTGAGATATTTTTGAATCATGTGTTCTCTCTGCAAAATTAATGTAGGATTTTTTGTGGTTGTTGTTCTTGCCTATACAGAAATTCTGAAATACATTCTTAGATGATGTTTATCTTTAAGTGCAAGATAACTGGTAAGGCAGCAGGTGCCTACAGGAGAGCTGGAGAGGGACTTCAGGGGCATGCACTGACAGTACAAGACAGAATGGCTTTAAAATTAGGAGTAGGTTTAGATTAGGTATTAGGAAAACATTATTCCTTGTGAGGGAGTTGAGGCTGTGGCACAGTGGCCCAGAGAAGCTGAGGATGCCCCATCCCTGGAAGTGCCCAAGGCCAGGTTGGACAGGGCTTGGAGTGACCTGGAATGGTGGAAAGTGTACCTGCCCATGGCAGGGGTGGGGAACAAGATGAGCTTTGAGTTTCCTTGTAGCCCAAACTATTCAGGGATGATGGTGATGGAGTGTGCTTGCATTTAATAGAGCCAAGGTTGATGGGATGGCCTTCCTTATTCCTACTGTTCCATGAGAATAAAAGCACTTCAGAAGTGTACTTTAAAAATATGTTTAAATTTAGCATGTCTAGGCTTGCTATATTGTAATTGAAGCCCAGATTTCCAAATGGCCTGCCTGTTTGCTGGTACCAATTAAGCCCAGCTAGACAATGAATGTCTGAGGGCTTTTTAAACCTGCAGCAGTGCTGGAAATATTGAGCTGCTTCACCCATAGTAGTGGAACCATTTTTAGTGCAAGAGCAGCAGACACCATTTTTTTACAAGGCAGCAGCAAGCCTGACATTCTGTTAACATGTTCTTTTCAATTCTGTGTTAGACTGAGCCTTAAATGTAATGGTTGATGAGTGTTCTTTTTCCCAGCTGCATGCAATGTTTGAGACTGCAAGCAGAGTTAAAGTCAGAGCTTTATATATTATTATTTATTATAACTCCTTCCACTGGCCTTTTCCTCACCTGCTGTGTGTTAGAGGAATATCTCTGCTGATTCATCACACTCTCTTTTCCTCACTAAAGAAGTTATTAAAATCATGGGGATTTTGTTAGTATGATCCAACAAGGGCCAGGGCTGGAGCTTTGTCCAGATCACCTGGATCCAGTGGTTGAACAGCTGCAACCAGACCAGCACACACCAGAGCCTCCCAAATACTAGGTGGGTGAAAAAAACAGAACAAAGAAATATTCTTGAAGATCAGGATATTGTGCAAGTTGTGATCACCACCAGGCTTTTATCAACTGGGATTGTTCATTTTTTCTAAAATGTGCATGTGATTTTCAGTAAACAAAAAAAAAAAAAACCACCAAAAAAAAAACCAACAACAACAAAAAAAAACCACCAAAAAAAAAATAAACCAAAACCAAAACCAAAAAAAAAAAAAAAAGAACAACCACAAAACAAACAAAAAAAAAACAAAACAAAACAAAAAAAAGGACATAAATGGAAAATGGAATACCATGGAGTTGCATCAACTCCTGCTTTGCAGATCCAAAGGTGAAGCAAATTTATTGCACCTGGAGTTCTTAGTAGTGTTGCAAAGCTGTGATGTCAGCATTGTCTCAGAAAGGAAAGTTTATGTGTGATACTAAATCTGGAGGTGTCAAACTCGATTGTAGTAAGCAAATGACATCGTATAAATAATTCAGTGGGCTGCCAGAGTTCATAGAATTAAAACGCATTTTATATCGACTCTTAAACTATCTCGTCAGTATTGACACCACAGACTCAAAAGCAGTGCATCAGAGATAACAGTCCTTGAACTTGCAGGACAAATTGAAATGCTCACCATATTCTGCAGATGTTCTTTCAGGAAAGAATCCAATGACTGCATTATCAGTGCTGAATTTTTTACTTCAGCTTTCTGTTGTAACCTGAAGTTTCTGAGTCACTGATTTAAGCAAAATAATTGCATTGCATTTTATTATTAAATAACTATAAAGTGATAAAAAGAAAATCATACTTAGCTTGCATTTATTTGTTTATAAGACAGCTTGCAAACTTCTTTTTCAAAATGGTCTCAATGATGTAATATTTTTCATGCTGAGAAAAGAATAAGAATGGTCTTAAATATTATAAATGAAAAGAAAATTAGTGCTTCATTCTTTTATAGTTTTAGGCAGTACATTTTATCCCCTTTCTAATACTAGTCCTAAGTACTGATTTAAATTCTCTTACTTCAAGATGTATATCCTATGCAATCAGCAAAAATGAAGTTTATTGTTGTCTATGATGGGTAAAAAGACAGAATCTCATGCTCCTCATCCATCAAATACGTGCATCTGTGAGGTATCTGTGACTCTCCTTTCTCATTTACTGCCCTTAGGAGTGGGAGGGTTCACAGCCCATGGCCATGATGCCTTGGAGTGGCTACCTAGAACAGAGGCTAGACAAGATAAAGTGAATAAAGTGGATATTTATTAAAGATCTTCAAACAGGTTCACCTTGGGCAGTCAGAAACCTCCCAGAGGTTACACCCAAGGTGGACAATGGGCACCAGTTTTTCAGACGATTGTGAGTTTGGTCCATTTACATGTCAGGGGTTAATCCTCCAATTACACCTTCAGCTAATGAAGTCATTTACCCCCAGTTTGCTCACCCCCAATTCACTTTTGTTTGTACTTTTTGGGGCCTGAGGCTGTGGGGTGTCCTTGGATCTCAGGCCCAGAGGGGTTGTTTTGTCTGACCAAAATGTGAAGACAGTTAATTAACACTGTATGGAGTTTGGAGTTATGCACTAATGCAGCACAGGATCTGAAAAATAGAAAAGCTAAAATCTTAAGACATCAGCCAGAGTGTGGCACACCCTCTTTGGGGCAGGGCAGGGATGGAATGCTGGTGTGGGAGAGGAGTGCAGACCACAGCTGCTGCTGTAGAAATGGTGCCTAAAACACCTGTCTGGGCAAAGTCCCACAGAGCCACAGTCTTAACTCCTGTCACCATTCAGTAAGAGCCTCAGGGCAGAAAGAGGAAATTTCTGAGTCACAGGAAAAGGAGCAGTGTGCCATTTGCACAGACAATATGCTCTGCTGAAATAAGTGACTTACAGTGCATGGCAGCAACCATCAAGATGACAATTTGAGTGCAAAACATGAAATAAAATTACAAGAGCTGGGTTCTGTCTGCTACTCAGCTGGTAGTTTGTGGCTATCCTTGTTGACCTTATCACTCTCTACAACTCCCTGAAAGGTGGCTGTGGCCAGGGGGGGTTGGGCTCCTTCTCCAGGCAGCACTGGCAGAACCAGAGGACACAGTCCCAAGCTGTGTCAAGGGAAATATAGGTTGGATATTAGGAATAAGTTTTTCACAGAAAGAGTGATAAAGTTCTGGAATGGCTGCCCAGGGAGGTGGTGGAGTCACCATTCCTGGATGTGTTTAACAAAGCCTGGATGTGGCACTGGGTGCCAGGGTTTAGTTGAGGTGTTGGGGCGGGTTGCAATCGATGATCTTGAAGGTCTCTTCCAACCCAATGATTCTGTGAATTCTGTGAATTCTATTATTTTAGTGGGCCTATTTGCAACAGAAGGGAGAAGAATTATAACCTTGCATCACTTCCATCTCTGTATGATGGCTGTTCTGCACCCCCTGGAGACCCCCACAGTGCTTCCCCCTCTGAGACATCTCCAGAGCTGCTGGAACAGGGTCCTGGGGAAAGCAGGCTGTGTCCTTGAGATGCTGGGGAGGCTGCACTGGGCCCTGAGCAAACTGCTCTAGTGGAAGGTGGCCCTGAACATGAGAGGGATTGGAACAATATGGTTCTTAAGGTCCTTCCAACCCAACCCATTCTGTGATTTTTGGGCAAGCATCTTCCCTTGCCAGGGGTGGGAAGAGCAGTGGATTAGAATGCAAAGAGTGATGTTTCACATCAGTGTTTAAGACCCTGGTTTCCTCCCAGGTTGGAACAACATTGCATTGTCCTTTCCCTGGGGTTCTGCAGCAAATAAATAGCTGAATGGAATGCCCTTAAAATTTCCAAGTGTTTTGGAAAGATGCCAAAAGAGTGCAAAGAAGGTGAATCAAAATTTCATGCATACACTACAGAATAGTTACACTGAAAAATAAAGGCAATTTTTATTATGGTTAAAAATTAAAAAGATAAACATGAGTTCAGACAAACTTGATATCAACAGGAAATAGTGCTTGCTAAAGGACACACCAACAGCTTTTTTTTCCTTTTTCCCCAAGTAAGCCAGCTGAGCCAGATCATGTTCTCTGCAGAGGGGACAATAAACCAGGAAAGATGAAAGCCCTGGAATCAAATACTATTGTACTCTGCCATTATTTGATTCAAATGCATGAAATGAATTTCTGTCTTCTGTGCATGTAAACAGCAGATTGGATGTTAACAGAAGAGTAGTGGAGTAGTTGGGAAAACCTGATTGGAACTGTGTTATTTTCTTCTGTTTGCTTTTTGAAAAAGCCCTGATAATTTTACAGACTATTGAATTGCTGGACAGATAGATATTTTAAGTGTGCTATAATTCTGTATTTAAGGTTTTCCTCCAGAGTGTATGAGGTTGGAGAAAAGGAGAAATGCTTCACCAGTCATCCAGTCTTTTTTTTTTTTTTTTTTTTTCCTTAAGGTGATTTGAAATTTATCCTCTCCAGACAGGTCCAGTCTTCAATGCATACAAAATGACAAAGTTCTGTTGAAGCCAGGGGGTTCTACAGTTTTACAGCTGTTGAGGACTTCTACCAAGAAATACCCAGTGAATAAAGACAGAGGAACTAGACAGTTGGCTTAAGACTGAATTGGAAATGTGAACAACAAACCTCTTTTCTAAAGACCCTGAAGGATGTAAAGAAAACATTGCTTAGGGTAAGGAATGTGGCCTCCCATGACAGACAAGATGCTGGCTCCAGGAGGGCCGAGCAGAGCTGTGGGTAGAAAGCAAGTGATGCCTTGGAGTGGCTGCCTACAACAGAGACTGGACAAGATTAAGAGAATAAAGTGGGTATTTATTAAAGGCCTTCAAACTGGTTCACCTTGGGCAGTCAGAACCCTCCCAGAGGTTACACCCAAGGTGGACAATGGGCACCAGTTTTTCAGACAATTATAAATTTGGTCCATTCACATATCAGGGGTTAATCCTCCAATTACAGCTTCAGCTAATGAAGTCATTTACCCCCAGTTTGCTCACCCCCAATTCACTTTTGTTTGTACTTTTTGGGGCCTGAGGCTGTGGGGTGTCCTTGGACCTCAGGCCCAGAGGGGTTGTTTTGTCTGACCAAAATGTGAAGACAGTTAACTGACTCTGTATGGAGTTTGGAGTTATACACTAATGCAGTACAGGATCTGAAAAATAGAAAAGCTAAAATCCTGAGGTGTGAAACCTGAGAGTTCGTGATGGAAGGTGCAAGAAGGACTCACGGGGTGCCTTTGCCTCTCAGGCCAAGGAACTGAAAACTGCAGTGTCAGATACTGCCATGCTTATCAGATCAGTGCTCTGAGCCAGGGAAAATGCTTCTTGTGCCTGTCTGTCCTTTCCTCTGTCGTTAAAGCAATGTTTTGTAAAATAGAATGAAGCAGAAATGCCAATTTGCGCTCGCTGAGAATCTGCCCTGGTGTTACACAATGAATTGCTGGCAGGTGTCGATGTGGTTTCAGCTACAGCAGCATCAGCAGAACAGACAAGTAGAGTCCAGTGAAAGAGAGAAATCAAATGGGCTGAAAAGCACAACCATTCTTAGTGGTTTACTCATTTTCTCATGTGTTGGAAATTATGTTGTTGTTAGGGATATAACAGGATCTTGTATCTTCATCTGCTGAGGTCTGGAAGTTTTCCCCTTAGCCTGCCATAGCTTGGGAAGGAAGAACAGCCCCTCTGTAGCAGATTCTGGACTGTCAGTGATGTTTGTTTTTTTCCAAATGGCAAGTTTTTGACTCTCTGTGTAGTGTGGTCAGCAGTACCTTAGACTTGCACAAGATGAAATGTTTTATAGCAGAAGAACCTGGGGGGAAATTTATTATTCTGACAAGGATCCAGGCCAAGACAATATGAAAATGGTAAATAAGATTTTTCAAGAAGTGGCAACAATGTGTTCACAAAGAGGATTTACATACAATTTGTACAGTCTTTACAGTAAGGAAAAATTCTTAAGCAGTTGGGCAATACTTTGAGAGAAGGTGAAGTTGATTTTTTTTACCATGGCAGGGCTCACAATTTCACATTTCACATTTAATGCAGCAAGGTAGGAAGGAGTCTGGCCCACTGTCATGGTTTGACGCTGGCACAATGTCAGTGCCCACATGAAAATACACCTTCCCAAATAAATGCTGTGAGATGCGATCGGGAACAGAGCAGAGCAGGCCCAAGCTTAATAACAAAGGAAAAAAACTTTATTAAACTACTACTACTATAAAACACACACACACTAAATCCAGGATGAAACATTCATCCTCCTTCCAAAACATTCATCCTCCCCCCGCCTAATTCCAACAAACCACAGTGAGACACAACTCGGACCCTCAATCAGGTTCCCACCCTTCAGATAATCAATACTCAGTCCTTCAAGGAAGAGAGGAGTCTCTCTTGCACCACAGACCCCCAGGAAACACAATTCCAACCTCTTGTGTTTCCATGTCACACATGGCACCGCCCGGAGAAAATCTGCCAGTGTGACACTCTCCTTTCCATGTCACAGTGCTCTCACCACCGTGCATGGACAGACTGCTCATAGGGCTCCTTTAAGGATGCTTTGCCAAGGACCAAAGAAAAACAACAGTTCAGCTTCTCATTTTGGGACCACAGTCCCCCCCATTTTCCCCTGGGGCTGAGGGTCCAAGAACAGAGATCTTCTTCTTCTCTTCTTCTTCTCTGAAGACAGAGGGCATCACCACACCTTCCTCAGCTTTTTTCTGTTCACTCCACTCCTGTCACTCTCAGCTGCTGAAGCAGGTCTCTTGGCTCACCACTGCATCCCCCTAAAAATGCAGTTTCTGTCGCAGGAGAATTTGGTTCAGTCTATGGCTATACAAGAAAAGTCCAGCCAAGGCCACTCCATCATCTCCTCCCACACTATAATTTATTTCCCCATCTTCGTCTGACCTCTCACTCCCAGGCCATCTCTTCTCTTTCAGATCAAGGAGGAGTAATATCTCACAAAGCTTTCATCATCCAAGAAGGGGTTAAAAGCCTCAAATTCCCCGGACGGCCAGGATCTGTGCCCAGACCTCCAACTCCCACGACTGGGCACCTTTCCCCCCCCGGCCCCTTCCTCCTCCTCTGCCGGTGTACTGCTGGCACCGTCGCTGTCTCTTTCTCTGTCTCTCCAGATAGACTCTGGGGAGTGGGGGGAAACACAAACATCCTAGATTTTCCTCCACCCTTCCATCTGCAGGGGGCCGGCCCGGTTCCAGTCCCTCCACTCTTCGGCCTACCTCAGCCCTGGGCCACATGGCTGCCTCTTCCCACCCAGCCTGTGGAGGGGAGGGTCTGCACTCCACACTGACCAGAACCAAAGAGAGAATTCCCCTGGCAGTTCTTGCTTTTAACCCCCTGTGTTCTCAGAGACGTGTCCATGCCTTCAGTGGTCAGTCCGAATGCCAATATCCAATCCCAACCACTGATTGGTTTGACTACCAGCTTCCCGAGAAAATTCACTTCCCTGTCAAACCGTGACACCCATGAAAAACAAGCATCTGAAAACATGACAAACAGAAGAATCCTAGCACAGTCACTCTGTTTCCCCAGTTTGGTTGAACTGGGGAGTCTTGCCTTGGCTATTTAGTCACTGTTGAGCAGCACTCTACACTTGAAAGCAGAAATGAACCATCTCTGTTCTAAGCACATCTCCTGGGCCTAGGATTACTGCCTTTATAAAGTGTCAAAAAGAAGTTTGTTTTTCCAGCCATCAGTGTTAGTAAATCCCACAGTAAACTGCACAGAATGATAGCACAAAAGGCATCAGAAAACATAACAGTGGAGTCATGACTGCATCAGCAAAGTCTTCCTGGAGATGGAGATTTCAGAGGAATGGCAACGAGGCATTTCAGCCTAGCATTCATTGCCAGTGTTCCCCTGGGACGCTGAAGAATGACACCCTGACAGCTTGCTGCCTATCACTTCTTAAATCAGAATCATTATTTCCATGGCAACAGCAAGTGTATAATGTACCCCAGGCCTTCAGGGCACTTTGGCATATCTGATGGTTAAGTAATGTTGTGTCTAGTCACAACTAAATTTCACTTAGCAGATAAAAGGCAAGAGGCAATTTATGGTGCTGGGTTTTGATTCTTTGATAATGAATGACCTTTCCAAGTTGTGGCTGTGTAGTGACTCAGGGAGTATCTTGATGCCAGGGTGCCTTGTGCTGCTTTGAAGTTTACAGTAAGCCCTGATGAAATCCGGGGATTTGTTCTGGCAACCCTTGGCTCCACTCATAGTGGGGTGGAGTGCCCTTTATGGGGGAGGCAGCATGAACTTCCCTAAGAACTTAATTAAGTTTTCTTCCCCATAACTAGCTGCTTTTGTCTTTGCAGAGATTTCTTTCTGTGGACTTTACTTACTCAGTAAAACAGTCTGACATGTTAGACTTTTTCTATAATGTCTTTGTGCTTTGCATTTTGTGATTTCTGCCAGGATGCCTTGGAATGACAGAGATTCTGCTTTGCCAAAGGCACATGAGAAACTTAGACTCATCTCACTGATAGTACATACCTGCAAGGGATGGTTTCAGTTAGCATTCAAGATAGAGGAACAGTCTGATTTTCTTTTTCCTTCAAGAGTACAAAATATTGATTTTTTTCCCCCTTTGGTATAATATTAGTAAAGTAAATTGCCTTCCCAGTTTCTTAGCTTTACTTACTGTGCTATATTTAAACGAGAGAGCTAAGAGGAGTGGAAAAAATCTGGGGAGTTTTCTGCAATTCTGTAAATCATGAGAATTAAGCTGATGTGTTTGAATGAAATTTAAGCAAGGAACAGCTTTCTGGTCATGTGTAATGTGATTACCTGCAAGCTCAGAGCTTAATTTTATTTCTCCCAAGCATTCGTCTGGGCAGGAGACACTTTGCTCCAGTGTCTGTGGAGCAGTTCTGGATTTTCTGATGCTGAAATGATTTTTCCTTTTCAGCACAAGTTCACTGAAATGTAGCTATGACTGAAGCTTATCTGCCTTCGAGGCAGAATCTGGTAGGAACAAGCTGTGGTCTGCTTCTCCTTTTTCTTAGAGCCTTTCAAACTGGGCTGTACTGGATATTCCAGAGGCAGCTGAGAACATCTTCTCATGTGCCTGGCTATAGTAAAAATGCAGCGGACCCCGATTCAGGGAAGAAATGCTGATGTCTGGCTCCAGATCAGAAGGCTGAAGGATAACTTTATTAAAACTATACTCTATTACATTAATGTACTATTTAAAGAGATACTATATTATTCTACATACTTACTTCTTACTTACCTAACTCAAACTCGTGACTCTGCTGAGAGTCCAACACAGCTGGATCCCATTGGTCACTGACCCCAAACAACCTTCACCAGAATCCAACCCAGCAATCATTGCAGGTAAACAACCTCCACACCACATTCCACATGGGGAAAACAAAGTAGCAGAGATAAAGATTGGTTTCTCTTCTCTCTGTGCTTCTCCTGAGAGACAGAATTACATCTCCCTGTCCAGAGAATGTGAATGCCACACCTGGCTGTGGGGGAATGGCCACACAGGGAGTCAAGAGAGCAGAATTGCATTAACATGGCTTTTCCTATGGCATCCTGAAGTGTGGAAAACACTCAGTAAGGTTCCTGTGTTCTTGCCCCACTGGAACTTTCCAGGTGTGATGGCTTGAGCAGCACTCATGGCTTTGGCCATGGCCCTGCCATTCCTGTTGCCCAGATATGTCTTGTGTGTAAATGACAGGAATTTATGATTCACTGCCTGTCCCCCCTCAAAAACCAGTTGTTCGACAAGTCAGATGTGGTGATGTGGTCTCAAGAACACAGATCACAAGGTGTTGCTCTGTAGGGAACCAACCCCTTGCAGGATGGTTAAATAGCAGATAGATTTTGTTACGTAATTACTTTTCAGGTTTTGTCAACAGAGTGAGTTTTTTTTTAATTAAACTTTACATTCAGTAGCTTATCATTTTGACTCCAGTGCTCCCTATACTCCATGAACATTCTAAGTGCAGATAAGTTTAATTTAAAAAGTCAAGAGATGCCTACCACAAAAAATATGAGGAATTTGTATTCTTTTTAAACATAATAATTACTATGTTAATATTTTTTACTATACTAATAGCTTGTACTAGACTGTTTAAAATTATTATTTACAGAGAAAAAGATTTTTGAAGAGAAAGAAATTAGCTTCTGCTTCTAAAGTGTGATACACAAATACAGTCGGAAAGAAATGTCACTGACTTCAAGGGCTTTGGATCAGACCCACATGAATAAATTCAGTAAAGCATGTGAAGTACATGATTAACCTTCAGAATGTGCTCAAATCACTCTCCTCAACAAAGCACGTAAGCACTTGCTCAAATTTCAGTATTTGATTAGCTGTCTGAAGTATTTGCAGAAGAAAGACCAAAGCATTGCCTCTTTTAGCTAATGTTATCTGCCTAATGTTGTCTCCTCAATTGCATCCACATGTGCCTCTTTTTTGTACAAAATGCCAAAATGTCAGTTTTTACATTCTGTCTTCACAGGGCTTCTAAAGCAGTAACAATTTAAAACAGTAGGGGGTCAGAACAGTTAATACATTTTCATCAAAGCTATTCATTTTTAATTTGATTTCTAATATGCTTCTGTTATTAAAAGAATCTAAAAAATGAACAGTAAACTTCAGTCAAGATATTGAAATTGAATTTTAAAAGTTAATTTTATCAGAACTCTAAATTTAATTTGAAAACAAATCCAAATCACAACACACAGTCCAAATTAATTTCTTTCTTTGGAAATCTTATTCTCATTGAAACATTTTTCAGCTGGAGAAGTGATTTACTGGGAAATGTCAACTTGACTCTAATGCTGATATATCACAAATCTGTTTTGAAATGAGAGCAGGCAATTAATGTTGTTTTAATTCACTGTATTAAAACTGGAACAAAGCAATTGCATTTAGTTTTGCCTGTGACATTTTGGGCATTCATTGTAGAGCTTTAAGCATTTCTAGCTACAAAATATTTACGGAAAGAAGGCAAATATAATTATGTGCTTTTTTAAAGGATCAGTATTCATTTAGAGTTCTGGATGATTCTGTGGCTGGAAATTCAGAAAAGAATGACAGTTTAAGCCCGAAGAGACCTCCCAGAATTGCAGTGACACAATTTGAACTGAGCTGCCTGTAGTGAAATAGTCCCATCCTATTTCAGATGGACTCAGACAGCAACCTGCAGGCTGGTGTGAGCAGTGTAGTTTCACCTTTCTGTTTTCTTAGAGAACAAAGAAAAGATAAAACCCTGTAGGTGAACAGGAACTTCTTAGAGAAGGAAAACTCTCTTGCCTTTTGCCCCTCCTGGTGCAGCCTGCATCCACATGTGCTCACATCCACGGCTGCTGCTCTGAGTGATGCTCCTATTGATGCCTTGGAGAGGCTGCCTAGAGCAGAGGCTGGACAAGATTAAGAGAATAAAGTGGGTATTTATTAAAGATCTTCAAACAGGTTCACCTTGGGCAGTCAGAAACCTCCCAGAGGCTGCACCCAAGGTGGACAATGGGCACCAGTTTTTCAGACAATTGCAAGTTTGGTCCATTCACATATCAGGGGTTAATCCTCCAATTACACCTTCAGCTAATGAAGTCATTTACCCCCAGTTTGCTCCCCCCAACTCACTTTTGTTTGTAGTTTTTGAGGCCTGAGACAGTGAGATGTCCTTGATTCCCAGGCCTAGAGAGGAATTGTTGTGTCTGACCAAAATGTGAAGACAGCAGCTCACACTGTATATGGAGTTTAGAGTTACACACTAAAGAACTGCAGGATTACAAATATATGGAAAATATAAAAGCTAGAATCCTAAGGCTCAGCCCTGTCCCCAGCACAGAGCTGCCTTTCCAGAGTGACAGCAGGGGTTGTGCAGCACTGCTGGGAGGGAAGGCAGCCCAGCAGAGCTCATTTGCTCACTGTAGGTCTCCTCTCCAGCACTTCATTTGCATTTTTTGCTCTAGACAGCCTCCCCATCTGTTGTGAGGCCGCACGTTGTGCAGGCAGCATTCAGCAGGCAGGTGCTGGAGACAGCCAGCAGAGCTGCTCTGCTCCCAGGAGAGGCAGCCCCACTGCTGCCCAGAGCCCAGGAGCTGCCCTGCTGGGGAACTCACCTGTCCCAGGGACCAGGAGCACACAGTCAGCACTCCTGGGATGGCACCAAACCAACCTCTGCCCCTGCTGAGCCCTCCTCTCTCTGTTCTGGAACCAGCCTCCCTTTCCAGTGCTGCTGTCCCTGCATGCAAAAGCTGCCAAAGCTGTCCCTGAGTGAGTCTGGAGGGAAAGCTGCTGCTGAGTGTGGCCACTGGCAGTTCCTGAGCTGTCCATCCATGGGAATGTGCTCGTCCTTCTGGAGAGGAGCCCACCTGGCCATGGGTCTGGCACTGGCTCAGAGGTGCCTGCTGTTGGGATGGCTGCACAGCAAGGGCCCGGCCCAGGAAGGTGAAGTGGTCTTGTGAGAAATGACACTCACTTCAAAAAAATTAACATTTTTGTTAAAACCCTATCAAAAACACAACAGAAGACTGAGTAGAGAAAATATTACGTCGCTGGGAGCAGAGGGTCTTTCCCACCATGTGCTCACCCACACAATGGAGGTGTCACCTTTTAACCCTTTAGCTCTCCCAAAGTTCTGTCCATCGACTCCTTCTTCTCTGTCCAGTGCTGGGGATCACTTCCTGACATCTCGACTGGAGGTCAGGTGCTGCCATAGTAATGAGCCAACCCTCCCAAATGTCCCAAACCCAGGCCACCCCCTGATAACAACACAAGGGGGTAAAACATAACTGTAAGTCTGTAAAACTTAACATATATTCATGATATTTGCCTTTTAATTGTGAGAGTCAACCATGGCATTACTCATCTGTCACAGTCTGTTTGCTTGTATTGATCTGATTGCTGGCAGCCTTTTAAGTCATTTGTTGTGTTTTTCAGCATGTCTGTTGTGCCATTCAAGGATGTGAGAGATTAGGCAATCAGACCCTTACACACACAAAAAGTTAGAATCACAAGTACTAAATTCATTCTTCCTCTCACTTGACCTTCTCCTTTTTTACTCTGAACTTGTTGTACTGGCCTAGAAACCATATTTTTACTTTTGTTGTCCATCTCTCTCTTCCCTCTTGCCCTTATAAATCTGCTACCTGTTTAGTGCAATGTTACAGCTAATAATTGCAGACAGAGTGATTTTTGCAACCCCAGCCACCCAGAAACTCCATTTTTCCTGTGTATTCTGAGAGAGATAATTTGCTTTACTCGCTTCAAGGCAAGCTCAGTGCAGTATGGCAATATATATTGATTTTTTCAATCTCAGTAAAGGCAAAAGCCTCAGTTTTGGAATACTTGAAATGGACAAAACTTGCTCCCACTAGTCAAGATACTGGGTTGCACAGAATGAGTGGCACATGTAATGTGCAGTCCACAAAAGGGCTTGTCTGGTCCTGAAGGGAAAGCTTCAGCCAGGAAATTTCAGTGGGGTATATCCTTTGATACTTAACACACATAATCAACATATTTTGATTAAAAGGCATGAGGAGCTGGAATTGTTTCTCAGCAACATTTATTCCCCCACACCCTTGTCGAAAATCATGATTAAAGAATTACATTGATCCATTTTGACTATGCAATTACAGTTCTCTCAAGAGAAAAATCTTTCAGAACCAGCAGCATAAATGGGACAATACTCCTGAAATTTTTGTACAGATTTGTAGGTGTTTCTACAACTGCCTATACTTGTAGGTAAGAAAGACAAAAAAATCTGATCGTCAAAACTTTATGATTACTCTTCTCTTTTTGCTCTAATATAATTTGCACAAGAATTCAACAGCTAGTGAACTCTATGTTGCTTATTTGAAAGGGCTTTGCATTACTCCAGATGTTCTAAAAGACTGTTGTCTATCCCTAGCAGGTACTATGAGAACAACCACTACACTTATATCTGGCCAAAGGAATATCTGGATTTCTAATCTGAGGTTTTAAGGTGCTCTCTGTCATCACCTGCTAATGCAGAATTATATTTTCTGTGCTTCTTAATGCATGGAAATTGTTAGAGAAGCTCTTTATCAAGGATGCAAGTTGGCAAATGAGTATCTTTTGGTACAGAAACTTTTCTGGACTCTTTTGTCTTTTGAACCTGAAATGGAATAAAAGTCTGAAAAACTGCATTAATTTTAATTGTTTATCTGTCAGACCAGCCTGGAGGAGAGAGGAAGGAAAAATCACTTTTTACAAAGTTTGACAAAACGGATTTAAATATGGCTCCTTGTTTGGTCGGATGGTTGTTTTTTTTCCTAGAAGATTTTTTTTATGTTGCATTTAATTACATCTCCATGGGTTCATTTCCTTGGCAAGCTTTGAAAGAGAAAGAGTGAGAGAGCTGTCATGCCAAGATGGTTTCTCCAAGTTCTTACTAATCCATGCTTCATAGCAGCTTTATCAGTAATTGGTTTGGGTATGTTGGCAGTGGTTGATAGCTTTCAGCTGGGATTGTTCAGTCAAACACATTTTCATAATCTACAGAATGTTGTTCTCTTAGATCTTGTTTGTTCTTCTTTAACTTTTTTTTCCCAAGCATTGCCATGTCTGATGTTTGCTGTTCTGTTGTAATAAAAATTATGGCGTAGCTTAGGTAATGTTTAGGAGAGTAAAGCCCAGGTGTGTGCTGTGCTTCTTACTAATTACAGAATTCCATTCAGTACCACTGGGACAAAACAGGAGAACCTAATTATGAAAGGGGAGGTCCTCATGAAGATGGCCTGGGCTTATATATTGTCCTTATAAATGGAATATTGTCCTTATAAACTGACATTTGATGAATGCATTTCTGGATCCAAAACCCAGTGTAATGTCAATGAATCATGTCATCAGATCTATTTCATCCTCACTGATGGTAAGGTGTTTGTTTAGTCAGCAGGTCTAAAAAGTGCTGTGACACACAGCACTAATTGAATTTTTGGGTAATTTCCCATTGCCTACATATGTCAGCCTCTTTCAGTGCTCTGAAAATTGTGTAGGTCAGCAGGAAGAACTGGCAAAGTACCATTAGCCTCTGCTGAACTCAGTGATGGGATGGTTTGGGAGGGAACATTTCTCTCTATTGCAGATCAGGCTCTGACCATGCAAATAATTTTGGGTAGAGCCAACAATGTAAAGATGCTGTAAACGGATGAGGGCAGGTTTGGGATTTGAAAGTCCAAGAAAGATGAAACAGAAGGAAGCCATTAATCTTCATGTATGTATAGACTCTAAAAACAAAAGATAAACTGTCCTGTACTTTGACTGTGCTTGGGAGAGAATGTCCTAGGGTAGAACAGGGGGGATCTGGGACAAAGCATCAAGCAGGGGAGTTGTGTGCTGGAATAAATTGCACAGGAAGGCAACCACAGAGTCCTGGAATCTCTGGGGTGGGAAAGGACCTCTGGGGATCACCTGGTTCAACCCCCTGCCAAGGCACTCAGGTTGAGCCTTCAGTCAATGAAGACAGGCAAGAAAAGGCTGAACACTAGGTTTTAAATTCTCTTTTTGCTGACAGAAAGGGGAGATCCCACATTTTGGTGGCAGCCACAGAAGTATCAGGCTATGTGCTGGTTTTCTAAGGTTTCTTAAGTTCCTTGAGTTCCTCTCTATTAAACCTTAATTTCAGACTTTGTGTGATTAAAATCTTGCCAAAGGCACATTGGTGAGAGGCACTGGCTTCCTCCCCACTGGTGGTTTTATCTCAGGTCATGGGCATTACCTCACACTGGAGCTGTACCCCCAATCTGTCAGATATATGAGGGGAGAAGCACACACAAACTGAAAAATAATACTTTTATCTGTCTTTGTAGTTACAGAACAAAGCCTGTTCTCCTTCCTAGTTTTCTCCTTCCTCTTTCAATTTGACCATTGCTATGAATAATTCAAATGAGCACTTTCCACCTGGGGTAAGGCTAACTAAAATGTTAAATGGGACTTTAAATGGCCTGTCTACCACCACTTTGTCATGCTACATATTACATCCATCCCCTGTTTAACTTCCCAGCCTTTGGGATGGCACAGGCAGAGCTACATGTGCTGGGCATGTGAGCTGCAGACTGCAGCCAGAGGGGATAAATGGATGCAGTTATAAATAAATGTGTACATTTAATAGAAATAAATTTGTACATGTGTACTTTGACAAATATTATAAAGTGCAAGTTGAAGTGAAAAATCAGATAGTTGTAATGAAAAATCAGAAAAATCAGGTGGCCTAAAAATGGGACATCTCTGCAGAGAGCAGCCCCTTTCACTGTCACTGCTTTGTATCACCAGTGGCTGCTGCCCAGCTGCAATCTGTAGTGCTAATGCATTTATAGGACAGAGATGCTCAGTGGAAATGGCTCTAAAAAGTGGTGCTTAGTGTTTCTGTGGAGATCAAAATTCATGTCTCTTCAGAGGGAACTGTGAAAATGTGTTTGTCAATATGCACAGAGTCAATGAAGAAGCAGGTAGGTTTAATGGGTAGCTTGTAGAATGAGATTGTGCTTCCCCTGTGACAGGCTTTGTCAGAGCTGTGCCTCTGTGCGTGACTTCTTTCCCCTGCCATAAAAGCAGTGATCCCAGCACTCCTACAGACTCTGAGTGCAAGCAAAGGGTGCTGTGGGCAGAGTTTGCCATTATGGGGGCTTTGCATAATGCCTTGAATCTTCTGTTCTGCTCCTGCCATCTCTCCTCCATGCCACATCTCACTCTGAGTCTCAGAGCATCACACACACTCAGTTCTCAGTCATGCGTGGCAGGCAAGAGACAGCAGACATCAGTGGAGTCAAGAGAGGGTCTGACTGGATATGGGGAGAAGCTTGTCCCCCACAAGGATAGTCAGGCACAGAACCTGTGTTCTGGGGTGGATGTACCATCTCCATTTTTGAAGGTTCTCTAGCCTAGTTTGAGTAAAGCACTGAGCGACCTGGTCTGATCTCATTGTGGACCCTGCTTTGAAGCAGAAGGTTCTTCCAGCCTGGATTATTGTGTGACTGAATCTTCCCTGAGGCTGCAGGGACTGTTAGGAGGGGCTGTGATGGAGATTTCTGTTGTCCATGGTCATTTCAATCACAGGTGTAAAGATTTTACTGTAGGGTATGAAACCAAAGATAACCAACAAAAGAACTGCCAGGTAATACAGGATGAGAGGTAGGATACTGGATATGGGATTTCTCCACTGGGAACAATGTTAACAGCCCAAGAAACCCACCCCTCACCCACCAGCCTTGTCTTTGCCTGAGAGCTGAGCAGATATTCCTGTTTCTGTGAGCAGGATGAGCAAAGCCTGCTGTCAGAGGTGGCACAGGATCACTGTGCGAACTCCTGCCACAACGGGCCCCTCTCCCTCTGTAAATCTGCTCAGCCCATTTGTAGCATAGAAACACCACCACCAGAATGAAACTGCCCAAACAGATCTGCCTCTCCCACCTTCAAACAGAAGGCAAAATTAGAGAGGTTCCCAGAGAGGAGAGTTGATCTGTATCCTAAAGAACATGCTCAGCACAGTGGGACCAGGAGGAATCCCTGTTAGAGGTCTGTTAATCCCTGTTGACCCCTGTTAAGGGCCTTGCAGGACGCTGGCACTGGGAGCAAGTGTAGCTGTGCAGGCTCCCTGCCCACTCTGCCTTCTCTGCACGTTCCCCACTGGGGGCAGATGCTGTGCTCCTTCACTGTGCCACAGGCTGGAGACTTTCCAGAGAGCCTGAGTGACTTGAGTACCCTGCATAATTCAGTCGGGCTCCTTTGGGCTTGTGCAAATTCCCTGCTGCTCAAGTTTAATGGCTGGCTTGGATTCCCTCCTGTACAGCAGCACAGGCAGTAATGGTACACAAGACACATCCCTCCCAGGTGGTTTTGGCTGCTGAGGCCCTTATCCTTTCTCTTTTTGAAAGGACTTAATGGGCAAACGGGAAGGAGGATCGGTGCTCAATATGGAAAGTGCCCTCCCTGTTAATGAGTCATCAAGAACTCAAATCATCAGGAATGCTGATAAATCTGCCTCCTACCAGAGGGAGCAGGAGACGGAGTAGTAGTTAATGGCTGCTAAGCCCACCCCCTGGCACTGGAAGGCAGGTTGGCTGCTGCTCACGCAGCCATTTGTCATTTCAGTGGTGAAAAAGGCTGTGTACTCCTGGCAGACTTCAGTCTGAGTGCTGCTCGTGCTGCTGAGACGTTTCTGCCACTCCTGCCAGTTCCCAGTGACAGCGAGAAAGTCTGGCATCCAGCGGGGAGACACTCCTACAACTGGGGTCGCTGCAAAACTGCTATTTTTGGTGTGATGGGATCCCACTTCTCATCTGCAAGTCCAAAGCCAGAGGATATTCCCTGCGTGGTTTAATGTTGCCTGTTTCATGGCATTACACATGATTTTGAGGTGTAGTGGTTAGGAGCTGAAGTAAAATTGCAGAGCACATAAGGGTGCTCTGGAAGTGGTTCAGCTCCACGTACAAGCTCCAAAAACATCACCATGAGAAAAGAGGGCCACTCTCACTGAGGAATCTGGAGGCTGATTTAGGGAGCTGTAAAGCAGCTAGAAAGGAAAAAGGTTGTAAATGTCTGATGCATAACAAAGAGGAGAAAGGGGAAAGTGGTGGGTTGTAAGTCATTAACTGTAGATTCAGGGAAAGAAGGTGTAATAGAAGTTGAAATCTAAGTCATCAGCAAGAAATTGTAAGACCTGGTGTGGAGAGCTGAAGGTATATTAAACCATAAGGAATATGTAGCAGTTGTAACAGTCCATTCCTAGGAAGTGGGAACAGTGCCAGTGAAAGCTTGGAAGAGGCAATTTTCAGTAGATATTTCTATCTCCCAGTTGAGGAAAGGCAAAATGATGTATCCTCTTCATATGAGAATGCAATGGTTTCATCAGTCACAATGAGGAGTGTGTTAAACCTCAGGTACAGAAATTCCACTTCTTCAGTTTGGCAGATGTAGATGAATTCACACCCTGTAGTTGTAAGAGAGCCAACTAAAGACTGATATTATGAGGGTTTTTGCTTGTTTTTTTGGGTTTTTGGGAGCGGGGGAAGTTTTTGTTTCTTTGGGGGTTTTTTTTGGTGTTTTGTGGGTTTTTTTGCTAGGTTGGTTGGTTTTGTTTTTCAAAGTTCCTTGAACTGAGAGAGTTTCAAGGCATGAAAGGGGAGTTATTGTTAAGAATTTGAAGCAGGAATGGATTGATCCATGCCAGTAAAATTCAGGTAAATGAAAAATTTATATCTGACTCAGACGAAACAAAAGGAGGACAAATACAAATAATCTTGTAATAAATGGTTAAAAGTATGTAAGTTCTTTAATAACTGCTGCTTGGTATTGGCTTGTGAAAAATGCATCCTCTTACACTAGCTTTTTAATAGTATTTTACACTTACTTGATTAAATTAGTAGTTTGTATAATCTACTTTTTCTTGATACCTTGGCATATTTGAGAAGCAACACAAGATGACCTTCATTCCTATTAAGTTTTATTTCTGCCTGATAGGTGATGAACTCTGAGAGCAACTAAGTCATTACCATGCTGCTGTGTGCTTGTAGAGAGGTCCTGCAATATTTTTTCAGTGACCCAAGAGACAACCTGAAGGTACTGAATAAAGTTTTCAGATGGTCATGGCAGCTTCGAAGTTATAAATAATTAAAAGACAAGATCACTGTTGCAGTTTTAAGAGATAAGAGACAAAATGTTAATTTCTTTGCCTAGGAACAAAACAGCAACCAGTTTGAATGTGAACAGAGGTTTTCTGTTTGTTTCCCTCTTCCCTCAGATTTAAAACTTGAATATAATTGCTTAATATTTGAGATTCCCACTCCCCAGACAATGTTTTTTTTTCCTGTTCAAGTCCCAAGAGTTCCTTGTTTGGCTGGAGGCACAGCATCCAGAGCCAGCCCTCTGTGGGCTGTGTGCCTGTGCAGGCAGGAGATGCTGTGACAGCCCTCAGGACTCGGGATAAATCCAAAATGTTGGGCTGATGTGACAGTGGGGGAAGAACCACATATGTGGGCTCTCTGCTGAGTGGGTGAGTGTTGGGACCATGGATGTTGAGAATTTGAGACTTTCTGTGCTGACAGGCACTGACCCCCAGGAGAACACTGCATTGACCTGAGGCTGTGGAGAAGGCTTCCAAAATGGAATGACAGAACTGGGATTGTGGGTGTGGAGTTTGACTAGAAGTGTGTGATATCACAGGGTGGAAAACTTAGATTTTAAGGGTTTAGAATATAGTAATATATATAAAGCAAGATGGAGGTTTTAGGGCAGAGGCTGCTCCTTCTTTACCTTCTTCACCTTCTTCTTCACCTTCTTCTCCATGGGTTTGGGTGGTTTTGTGTAATTGGATAAAAAAGTCCACATTGCGGGCACGGGTGATTGGTTATTGGGTTAAAAGTAAAAATAATTTAAGTGTCGTTTCTTAATTAGAAATTTATCCTTTGAAAGCCTTATAAAGAGAGAGATAGGGCTCCATTTTTAGTTTGTTAGAGTGAAGTGCTGTAGAACCCAGGGTTTTTGAGACTGTAACATGGATAAGAATTAATAAATATCTAAGTCCAAACAAAAAATACCATCTCACAATTTTAATCCCAACCCTAACAAAAAAGAAAAAATCCATAGGTGAGAATCTCAGTGATCCTACTGGGTGTGCTGGATGCCACACTTCTCTTTGGACACCTCTCAAGCCAGTGCCACCTCCTGTCACTGAAATAGAGATTTTTTTGGAGTTCACTTAAGTTAACAAAATGAATTAAACATTTATATTTTAGCTTGTAGGGTTATGTGTTGAATTTTAACCTTTTACTTAAGAAACCTCTGCCATGGTTCAAAGGGCATAGGAAAAAGCAAATTTCTGAAGCTTCTTGCATAAAGAACAATACCAGAAGAGGCAAAGAACCCAGATAAAGGAGCTCCTCTGTCTCCAAGCCTATCAAGACTGACAGACATACTCAGATCAGCACCAAAGGACCAAAAGGGCACGCGCAGAGAGGAAAAGTTCAAAAGTTCAGCCATGAGGAAGACCACAATCTTCAGCCTCAGGACCACCGAGAGACCCCGTGCGACCACCACAGCAAACCACGCGTGCTCAGAAGGGCGTGGACTTACTTAGCATGAGAGGCGAGGACAGGCGGGGCCAGGGGTTGAATATGCATGAAAAAGTTGTGCAATGTATTGCATATGGAACATCTTTGGGAATAAAGGTGTGGGTCAGACTGAAGCTCGGGGCACAAGTTTTGGAGAGATATCTCAGTTGTGCCGGGTGCTGACATACAGAACCACTTCATAACTACCCCAGGTTGTGGAGTCTATTTATTTATTCCGCATATCGCTTCATCACCACGGTGGCATTTGCACCCACTTTTACAAGGGGCAGCTGCAATGAGCATTGGTCTGGCAGGGATGGCAGGATGGGGGGACACAGCCCTGACACATTGTTGAAGGGACTGGAAATCATCCCATTACAGTGTGGCTCTGGAAAATGGAGGTTTTAAGTAAAAAGAGGGGAAAGGAGCTTGATGTCCCTTTGTGAGTGGCCAGGTGAGGATGCAGTCTTGCTAACAGACTCAATTTCATACAGTAAATTTAGAAGATGACCCCAAATTCAGTGGTGTGGGAAACAGAAAAACAGAAACTTCTGCAGACATCTGCAGTCTTAAAACAAGCTTGGATTGATGTAAAAATAAAATACACAGACATTAGGCAGAAAAATCATAAACTTATATTTCTATAGTTGTAAGTAAGAATATGCCTTAAGTAAGTGAGAAACTGCATTGATAAGATGGTGATGGGTTTATAATGTAGGGGTGTAATTGGATAGAGTAGCTGAGAGTTTAGAGGTTATAATAGAAGCATGTGTGTGCATGTGTGATAGGAGCCCATTGGATAAAAGTATCTACAGTGCAGCAGAAGTGAGTAAAGGTGATAGATTAGAAAAGCAAAATAAACTTTGTGGCATTTGTCTATTGGACTAGAAAGTTCTATATTGTCTTGAAAGGAAGAACTTGTGACCACTTTGAGCTCTGGCCAACTGCTTGTTCTCATAGATCTCACAGCCTCTGAGACTGATGTTTATCTGAGCAATAAATCATTTTTAGCCTAACTGTGGTCCCATCCCTTCATTAAAAGTGGCAATAATGATACAGTGGATTTAGTTAGACATGTTAAATTTTTTTTAAGTTAAAAATGACTGGTATTTATTTAGCAGTAGTGATAGCTAATACCCAGAAAAAAAATCCCTTTAATAGCGTGCTTGGGCTCTTGACTGCTGGCACACTGAAGACTGAAACTGCCTGCTGTGGTCCAAGGTATGGAGTGTCCAGACACAGCCTGAATAAACACCATGGCCTGTGTTACGCTGGAAAATATCTCAGTGACTGCAGCAGACCTTCCTGGCTGATGGGAGGTGGGGAGGGAGCAGTGAGGACAGGCAGATGCTGTAATTGAGCTGATCATCCCCATGAATCCCCTTCTCCCACTTGAATTAGGAGGGTAGGATGCTTCTCACTGTGATGACACTCAGACTTGGCTCGTCCTCCTCAGCCTGTCTGAGGAACTGTGTGCCTATTCACAGACTCTCAGGGGATGCTAATCAAGGTGTCACCTCCTACCTAGCTGCACTTTTAAGGAGGCACCAAGGCAATCCTTCAACATGTCATTTCTCTTCATTTTTTTGGGGGTGATATGGGACACTTTAAGTCACCAGTTAATACACAGCAGTATATCTTGAAAACAGCTGTCTTCCCTACTCCAGAGTGGAATGCCAACTCCCATGGGAGTTAAGCGAAAACTAAATAAGAAATTAATAATCTTCTTAATTTTCAGAAAATTAAATTAATAAAAATGTATTAAATTAATAAATAAAATAAATTAAACTTATTAAATTAATAAAAACTGAATCAAATGTCTCCTGAGCAAAGGACTTAGTCATTGCTTATTGCCTGAAGAGCCACAAGAGCCACACTCCCACTTTGATCAGTATTTTCAACCATTACCAATCTGCTTGTGTTTCTTGGCTCTGCAAATCCTTAACAAGGTAAATATCAACTCCCAGTTTTTACCAGATATCACCACCACTGTTTTGCAAATCAAGGTTAACTTCAGTGCATTTTTAATTTTCAGCTGGATTGAGCTCTGTCCTGCCTTCTTCCATCCTCCATGTGGGCAGCCTCTTAACAGGAAGGGTCTGGGGAAAACTCCCGAGCTTGGTGTTTGCTTATGGGAAGTTTATTTACAGTCTGGGTTTTATGGAGAGAGGACAGTGCTTCTACTGGTGTAGGAAAATAAGGAGATAAGTTTTCTTAGGATGACAGTCAGTAGAAATAAGGAATATGGTAAGCAAAACAAGTGCTGTGAAATCTCAAACTGCTTAGACACAGCTGTGTGCAGTGCAACTCCTGACACCTGCAGTGTGTTTGGGTATAAATACAATAACCTAGCCCTCCCTTCCTCACGGCCAAGCCTTATTAAAAGTACTGCAGCGAAATCAGATGCTGGCCTGGCCACCCTCACCTCACCCAAACTGCCCAGGTGGGTTCAGTGGTCAGTGTCTGTCACACAAATTGGTCAGATCAGGAGATTTTGTCAAATCAGATTTGTCAGATCAGTAGATTCATCACTCAGAGGCACAGGCCACACTTGTGCAAGTTCAGAGGGCTTGGGATTACAGCTGGTTTTGCAGCAGTAGGGCAAGTCCCCTAGGAAAAGCTGAATATGCATGGCTTTTTGCAGCATTGGAGGAACCCAGAGAACTCCTCAGCAGCACAGACTTGAATGTGCTGATGCTCCATTTTAGGGCCTGCATGTGTAAATTGCATTACAAGGTGTTATAATTTGATCCCAAGTTCAAATGATGATAAGGCATCATAAGAATAACCTTGAAGAACCAACAAAGCTCATTGTGGCTACTTCTGTGCATCTCAGATCCTGCTGGGAGAGGCTCCTCCCTGCCTGCTGCAGGGCTGGGATGTGGGACTGCTCTGTGTGACAGAAAAGGAGCTCCCCAGCTGTGTCCTCAGTGTTTCACAGCATCCCCTGCTCCCTTCCAGTTTACATCTTGGACACCATGCAAAGACACACCAGCTCAGCTAGACCTAAAAACAAGACAAAAGTTTTAGGTGCTGTCAGCTAGCTTACCATTAAATCCTAACACATTTTCTGCTCTTCTTTTTAGATTTTGTTTCATGATTATTTGCTGGGCATTTCCTCTAGAAACTTGACATCATTTCCAGTAGGTGTCTTGGGCCACATCCTTCTGCCTCCTGAGTTTGGATGAAGCAGATGAGTTTCTGTGCAGGTTAACATGTGGGAATGAGGGGAGCCACCAAACCTTCTGAATTACAGCATTGTTCCCTCGCAGCATTATGAGGTGTAGGCAGCCCATTAATCACTCCTGACTCCTAAATTATGAATCACTAATGAGAGTGCAGAAGAAACAGAATGCAAATGAAAAGTGGATTTCATTATTAAAGCAATTTCAACTAAATCTCTGAAGATAAGAAAATAAAGTCTGATTTTCTAGACTAGGAAATAATTAAGAACTGTAATTATTAACCTAAAATTACAAATTTACATACATCATTCTCACAAAGAGCAAACACAGTGAAGGTTTGGTATTCTCCTTACGTTGTGTTTTGAACACAAGAAAAAGCAGTGCAGCCTTTCCAGAAATTGGTCAGTGAGGCAAAAGTTGATGACCTGAAGTAGCAATTTACTCTTTAAGCAGCCTCCATGATATCAGTGGAGATTCTTTTCCATATAAAGAAGGAAATTGCTTAATATGCATAAGGTATCAGATGTCAGATATGAATGGCTTGATACACCTTGATCACATGGAGAGTTCCCTCTGGCCAAACATTGTGAAAATCAAAAAACCAGAAACTTCCACAAACACTAAAAGATTTAATCTACAACCTTAGAAGAAGCTTAGATTGATGTAAAAATACAATACACAAACATTAAACAGAAAAATCATAAACTTATAGTCCTATAGGTATAAGTAAGATTATACCTTAAGTAAGTGAAAAATTGTATTAATAAGATAGTGAAGAGTTTATAATGTAAGAGTGTAGTTGCATGGAGTAAGCTAAAAGTTTAGAAGTTATAATAAAATATATGTGGATATATGAGTTAAGAGCCCATTAGACAAAAATATCCACAGTGTAACAAAAGTAAGTAAAAGTGATAAGTTAGAAAAGCAAAATAAACCCTGTAGCAACTATTAATTTAGACATTTATTATTAATATTATATATTAATAATAATATTCTATATTATACTTAATTATATATTGAATATATATTAATTTAGCTATTTAAAAAGCAATCTATAAACTTAGAAAGTTATATATTATCTAGTAACAAGAAAACTTGTGACTACTCTTGAACTATAACCAACAACTTACTCCTTTAAAATCTCACAACCTCTAAGACTGATGTTTATCTAAGCAATAAATCATTCTTAACCCAAAAATAGTCCCATCCCTTTATTACAAACAACAATAATAAAACATGAGAATAGGTCCCAGCATGTCCCTGAGGTGCTGTGCGTGAGTCAGCACAGTGTAGAAGTGCCAGCCTTCTTTCTGAGCATGATTAAACTTCTGTATGCTGTACACTGCACACAGAAGTTTAATCATGGGAGCAGTGGAAAGATGAAGCAGTGGAAATCCTTTTAAGCAGTGGAAATCCTTGAAGCAGTGGAAATCCTTTCCTTCTCACAGTGCTAAAGGCTTTGTTGTGATCACAACAGTTATTTCAGTGCTTGGAACTGGGGGACACGAACCCAGCACAGCTGCACTTCCCACTGCACACACATCCCCACCTGTGGGGGTCACACTGCCTGTCAGATTGAGCCCTTTTCTGACCCAGAGATGGGATAAGTGAGAGGCATTTTAAACACTTTTATTCCATTTTCAGTCTCATGAGAAGGGTGAGACAATACAGATGCTATAATTCACGCCATCACAATCAGAAGCCAACTATTTCCTAATTACAATACACTAGAAGTGTTTCTTGGCCTATCAGCTTTAGCCACACCATGCTGAAAATGCCTTAAAACCAATCATCTAAAATCACCCCTCGTGGGTCCTACTACAATGCACCTTTCACAGTTCTATTTCTCCAAAGTATCCAGTCTTATTTGCAAAGCCATCCTTTGAAACTTGTTTCTGGCTCCATTTCTCTCTCAACCATGTCTGTCCTATTCCATGGCATTTCTAAGTCAGCATTTCTTATCTCATGGTTTGCATACAGATGCACACTGTGTGAGCTTTCTGTCAGGTTTTGAGAATTCTCTACAAATTCATTTCCCACAACTGCCCACAGCAGGGGTCCTGCACTCCCAGTCTCACAAACCAGAGCCTGTGGGAAAGGGAAGCTTCACCAGGAAAAGAGGGGTGGTAGCAGTGTGTGAGCCTGGGAGTAGGTCTGCAGGAAAAGCAGACTTGGCTGATCTAATAGAGAGAACTGCAAGAGAAGAATTAAAATGATGGGAAGAGATGAGGAAGAGCCTGTAACAGACCTGCAAGATGACAAGTGAGAGCAGAGCAGAGCATGCAGTGTTCTGCAGTTCATAAAGAGTCAAGGACAGTCATCATGGGAGGGTTTTAATGGCTCCACTATTGACTAAGATTAAGAAATACAGAATGACTGGGGAAGGATTAATGTTTCTGGTGGTTATTTCAGGACTGTTTTCTTGCTGCTTTTTCCTAGGCAATCAATAAGATCAGAAGCTGAAGTGGTTGGAAATGAACACTAAGTGACAAAAGATAGAGCCTTCATCTGAGAGAAAATGGTCATTATACCATTGGATTTGTTTGAGGTACTTAGGAGGAAATGTTCAAAGGCAGCAACACAGAAATATTGGATTTTTAAAAGGTAGATGGGAGGGAACGTAAAAAGGCTGGGATGAAAGTGATTGAAAGAACTATTGTCCAAAAATTCCACTCAGGAGCAGTCAGATCTAGGGCCTCTGAAGAGGAACCTTATTATACAAGTCCTTCTACTGTAAATGGTGACAAAGGAAGCCACCTTGGTGTGACATCCCACTCTTGGCTGAGCAGGAAAATTATTGTTTAATCAGCTGCCAGGCTAGCAGGGTAGAAATGAAGTGAAGAGGATGAGGGAGGGTATTTCACCACAGACTGTCATCAGGAATACTGAGAGTGGTCCTAGCCCATTCTCATGGAACAGCAGTGATTTCAGCCTGCCCAGTCTTCCAGAAAGTATGGAAGCTCTGGGGGCACTACAAGGATCACTGATGCTAATCTGCTGCTCCCTGTGCCTCTACTCACTTGGAGGATTTCAGCTGCCACCACCTGCTCCCAAATCCCAACAGAGTGCAGATTTTGCATCCTGCTAGGCACAGCCTTGGACTTTTTACCTTTTCAGCAGATTCTTGCCCTTGCCTGCAGCCCCCTGCCTGCCTTTCCCAGCTGTCTCCCAACACAGACCTCTGGGACCAGCTGTTTTCTCCTTGCAAAGAGGAGGAAGAACAATTCCCTCAGTAAGTGCCATCCCTAATGTGCTGTGCTATATCCTGCTCTGCTGCACAGGAAGGAAGAAGGATGTAGCTGAACACTCCCCAACGAGCAAAAGAAATGAAGCAAAATAGTTAATGTCCCTTATATTAAAATAAGTGGTGGTTAAAAAAGCAAAGTGGAAATCAAGGTTGCAGATTTGAATAAGTACAGAGTCCCTTTTTATGGAGGATTTCCATTTATAATAAGTTAATAAATGAGAAAGAAATGTCTAATATTTTTATAACATAACTAGCATGTGTTTATAGACCATTATGAGATGATCAGAAAAAATGTTACATGGTTACCTGTTGAGGCTATGACAAGCTGTGTGACTCTTAACAACTGATCATTTTTTAACATCTGCTCCTTTTCTGAATCCCTTAGAAAACCTATGCAGAATCTTCACATGAAATCAGACCAACTACTGAGTGAGGTTTGGATGTGTCCCACCTGCTGTTTCTTGGATGCTGCCCCTGGCTCCTGCCAGGTGGAGCTGCTACTGGAGACAGACTGAGGATGAGGTGGGTTTTGCTTTGCAGTAGCAGTGTGGAGCTTTGGAGTCCTGGCAGGGGAAAGAGGGACAGGAAGAACTCTACTGATTAGGTAAAATACAGTGTTTTCAGCAGACACCTTGAGGGGCTGTCAGCACTGACTCTGCTCCCCTGGGCACAAGCCAGCCTCCCAACCACTGTTGTTGCTGGCACTTTTCTGTCAGACAGAGAGAATAGGCAAAAAGCTTTATGTGGGTAAAACTCACTTTCTCATTGTGTCTCCTCAGGAGCCTGGCTCCCAAGGGAATGGGAAGATGGAAGGAGTTGGACTCTCTTCCTTTTCAGGATCAAAACGCTTCATCCTGGTATCTCTGACTTCCACCAGTGTGTGTCCCCTTTTGTCTTTCTCAGTGAGTTCTGTGTCAGGACCCATGTTCTCTTCATGGCTGGCTGAATGTTTGAGGGAAGCCACAATTTGCTCCCCCAGTCCAGGGCTCTGGTTGCGTCTAATCAAGGCCAGGTGTGCTGAGCTCCAGCTGCAGCCTGGGAGCCGCTGAGACTGAGCTGGGCTCTGTCTCTGCGGGGCTCAGGAGCTGCAGTTAAGCTCAGGTCCCAGCCCAGCTCCTTGTCTGTGGTCACACTTGGCTGATTCTGGCCTTGTCCTGCTGAACTTACCCCCTGAGCCTGTGTCCTCCCTGCAGGCTGAGTGCTGTGGGGCCACTCCCTGTGATGAGGAGGATGCTGCCCTGTGCCTGCCTTGCTGAGCACACCACTTGTGATGAGCCAGGTAGGAAAAATCTGTCTGAGGTTTCATTTTCTTCCCCTCTGTATTTTTGAGTGCTTTCTTTGGCTTGTGATGAGATACTGGGAAATGGAGAGGGCTACCCCTGTGTCTTTTGGATCGTTTTTTGAGGTGCTTCTGTGGAATGGGATGGCTTCTTCCTGTTTCCACCTTTAGTGCTTCTCTTCCTAAAATGCTACTTGCAGACTCTGTCTCTCTAGCTCTGATTTTTTTTTTTTTTTTTTGTATTTTTGCTGAAACGAAAACCCTTTTGGACCAGTCTTGTAGAACAAACAGCCTTGTGCACACCAGCACAGTCCCACCATCTCTAAAGTAATTGGCCCTTCTCACTTAAGCACCTCTGCTCTGTGCTGTCCAGGAGATTGTTTTGCACAGCAACTTAACAATAAAGCAGATTCTTCAGGAAAGAATTCTCTCCAAATCAGCTTGTGCTCTGGATTTAAGAGTGACTGTAGGAAGGTGGCTGTTCCTTGGCCTTGGAGAGTTGTGGGGTGTGGTTTTTTTGTTGGTATGGTTGTTGTGTTTCTTTAATATACAGCAGAACAGTTGTTTTAACACATAAAATGGATCTGTAGCTTGGTAAAGTAAATCTGCATAAAATACTAACTTTTTATTTATGTAGTCCTTTCTTTGGGCATTTCTTTGTTCATCATTCTTTATGTTATGGAGTGCAAACTGAGTGGCTTTGTACAAATAACCCTCTTTTAACACCCATCATCTCATAGGATAAATTTCTTCGTGTTTCCACATATTTCCTTGAGATCAATTCTAGGCATAATATGCCTAGACTTTACGATTTTAAAAATCACAGTGGGGGATAAGTACATTTTCTGCATTAGGACAGTGGGTAATACTCAATGAATGTATATTCTCCTACCCATACCACAGCACTTCATAAAACCACATTTCTGAGGAAGAACAGTATAAACAGGCAAGCAGTGAGAGATGTCTGAACAGAGCTTTGGCTTATTTAACCAAGAGAGAGGAAACCTCACCTGGGCACTGCAAACTTGTGCACTCCTCAGAAAGGAGAGAGGAGACAAACTTCCCAGTGGCAGAAGCCAACGTGGCTTCATGGAAGTCAATTTGCACAATACAGTTGGTGTTTTCCCCCTGTTTGGGCACAGAAAAGGATAAAGAGGTTTGAAAATTTTCTCTATTTCACGGCTGTGTCATCACAGGATATGAGCCCATGTCCCAGTGTGGGAAGTGAACTCGTGAACTGGCTTAAAACAAAAATGTTTCCCAAAAGAATCTGGCCAAAATTGCAGAGCATGATTTAATGCAAGAAGGAGGGCAGGCACTGAAAGGTCAGCGTGATGACAGATGATATTTCACTCTGCTTAGAGCTGTGCAGCTGTTTGCTGCTGCAGGAGGGTGCTGAGGGAAGGACAAAGCCCAGAAGCAGTATATCAACGCAGTGTGTCACAGGGAAGTGTTTGCTCCCGGAGGTGCCCACCTGGCCCTCAAGATGCTGCAGGAATGCATCTGTCTTGGTTTGAACAGACAGGTGTCTGCTAAGGAAGGCAGGAGCCTCCCCTGAAATGGAAAATGTAAACCCCCTCCCTCCAAATTGTTATAATATTGAAATTAAGGGGCTTTCAGACAAAGGTATGGGAGTGGGAATAACAGTTCTTCATTATGGAAGAAAAAAAAAAAAAAAATAAGAATGCAGTAATACAAACTAACACTGCCAGAGTCAGAATAGGAGCCGATACCGCTATGTGTCAGGATGGTGGCAGCAGTGCCATTCCATGGTGGCTCAGCCCTCCTGCAGTGCCAGCTGTGGCTCTGCTGGAGCAGGGATCCTGGGCAAGGCTGGAGTTTTCCTCTGTAGCTCCAGGGCTGCTGGAGATGGGCCTGGGCTTCCTCTGGGAATGCAGTGGGGAAGAAAGCTGCTCCTCTGGGAATGCAGTGGGGAAGAAAGCTGCTCCTCTGGGAATACAGTGGGGAAGGAAGCTGCTCCTCTGGGAATGCAGTGGGCAAAGGCTGCTGTGGTGTCCCAAAATCTCAGATTGTGTCCAGGTAGGAATGCTTGGCTCCTCCCCTGGGCACAGCATCTCCCCATGGGATGATGGCATTTTCTCAGCCATGCAGGGACACTCAGTGGCCCATGAACAGAAGATAATTAATAATTAATAGCCCATTAACAGAGGATATCTCCTGGAGGGAGGATTGGCTGTGGGAGATAAAGAAAAAACTGCCCATTGAACAGAAGAGAACTGCCCCAGCTCTGACAAATAGGAACAGAATACACACCCCACTTTCCAACCAAAGACATCTTCCATGGGCTTATGCCCAGCAAGGGGCTCAGGGGGTTTGGAAGATAGTTCATGGAAGAATTTTGTGCATGGCAGTGTCTCTGTTCCACAGCTTTATACACAGCTTGCTTGAGGTATATTTTCTTAGCAAAGTAAGGTGACTGTGTGTTTGGGTGAGGCAGCACAAGTCATTCTTTTTGCCATTATCAGTCTATCATAACCTGCAAAATCTAGTGATTATCTTATTCATCAAAACAGATGACATCTTTCTTAGACAGATTAATTAAGGGTAAAGGCATAAATTGGTGTGGTAAATCACTCTAACAAAAAAGTGACTTTCCTGGAATTATACCTTAGCAAAATATATATGCTGCTCTGGCTTATGGAGCTTTTGCTGTTATCATAATTGAAGATGCAGAAGACATTAACTCTTGAATACCCTCAGATGTCATTAAGCAAAGAGGGCACACATTCTTCTAAATTCCCACAATTCCTGTTGTGCACAATTTTGGCCCCTCATTCTTTGAAATTAAAATAGAGTGGAAAGTCTGCTACAGATAATGAAAAAATATGCTTTGAATTTCTGCATTTTGGAAGGAAAAATAAAAGCCCCTGTCAGTGGTTGAAAATTGAATCCTGTTCATATGTTCTCACTAAGTAAGTAACACTCTCAAAGTGCCTCATTAGAGGGAGGGAATCTCTGGAGGCTTCCCTTGAAATTTCTGGTTTGTTTCTTGTGTTTAGCACAATGTTCCTGCAAACTTCATGGTTTTCTTGCTGCCCCTGGTCTTACTGAACACAAACAATATCACAACATAGGGGAAATGAGTATCTTTACATTTAAAGGTGGTTTCCTTTACACCTCTGCTTGGTGCAGCTGTGTCTGATTGCTGTGACAGGAGACCCAGGGAATGCCCCTGACTGTGGGGCAAAGCTGGCTAAAGGTAAGAGTAACTTCATGTGAGAGATACAGAGCTCAGACTGGCATGAAGAATTCAGGCTTTGAGCTGCTGGTGTGGTCACCTGTGGGCTCTTAACTTCTTTTCTGCCAAGGTCTGGATTAAATGGCTGGGACAGTATTTCTTGTTCAGACTCAGATGTTTATTAATTCTTATCTCTGTTACAGTCTCACAGACCCTGAGTTCTACAGCACTTCACTCTAACAAACTAAAAATTGAGACGTATCTCTCTCTCTACAAGGCCTTTTAAGGATAAACTGTCCAATTAAGAAATGACACCTAAATTGTTTTTACTTTTAACCCAATAACCAACCACCCGTGCCCGCAATGTGGACTTTTTTATCCAGTTACACAAAACCACCCAAACCCATGGAGAAGAAGGTGAAGAAGAAGGACCAGCCTTCATCTTAAAACCTCCATCTTAGCTCTGTATATATTACTATATTCTAAAACCTTAAACTCTGAATTTTCCACCATGTGATATTACACACTTCTATTCAAACTCCACACCCATAATCTCAGTTCTGTCATTCCATTTTGGAAGCCTTCTCCATGGCCTCAGGTCAAATGCAGTGTTCTCTTGGGCTCAGTGCCTGTCAGCACAGAAAGTCTGAAATTCTCAGCAACCAGGGTTCCAACAGTCACCCATCTGCCTGTGTGGTAGAGGCATCTGCATGCGGTGTGCTCTCATGTGGTGAGTGGGGGCTGAAAGGCTCTGGGGGGCTGTGTGTGGGGCTCTGTGTCTCGGATGGGCTGTCTCACTTCTCTCTATTGAAGCTCTTGCATTACATATTGTTTGGGCTTCAGGAAAGGCCAAGACAGAAACCACCACCATAGTCTAGCATTAGGATGCTCACCTGAGATTTGGGGTGGGAAGACTCCCCATGTCTCATCTCCTCTGCTTGGTGTGGGAAATGACAGGCTGGACCCTCGTGTTTGTGGGGTGAGGTGGTTGATGCCCTGGGAGGAGTGGATTGGCCATCTCTCAGGAACAGCTCCCATGAGGTAACGTGGCTCCTTCCAGGTGAAACTGCAAAAACTGCTCCTCCTGCCCTGCTTTTGTTTAGAGCTGTTGGTACAGCTGCTTTCTGTGTCCCTCTGTGGGGGAGAGCCTCCCCACCACAGCTGGAGTGTAAGGCAGGTGGTGCCAGCTCTGTGTCTGCCAACACTGAGCAGGCAGCTGGATGTAACAGAAGGAAAATTCTGTCTGTGTCCAGGGAAAGCTGGGGTCTCCAACACCCCTAGACATGGCCAGGGTGCAAAAGCTCTCAGAATTGCGATTTTGGGCTGGAGTTAAATGTAAACACCATGTGTGCCTCTCTCCCGTTGTCCTTTCTGAACAGTCTCCAAGTTTCTTTTCTGGATGAGTCTTTGGCCTCTTCTGATTGCTGTCTTATGTTCTCTGCTGGGTTGGTGTGACCTTTGGCAAAGGCTCTCTGCATGCTGCTGGGTGTACTGCTGGAAGGAGAGAACTGTCATAACAGCTGCACAGACTTCACACTGGGATGTATTGGTGCCTATAGGACCACTCCGAAACCATGGCTTGAAGTTCTGAGACTCACCTTCCCACAAGCATCAGTGATCCTAAATAAGTAATGAACCTAATGTAGTTAAGATGCAAATGTAAATTATCTTATTTTCAGCTTGGCTTGCATTAAGCTGTTAATTTCCATTAGCGTTAATGAGAAAATACACCCAAAGGTTTTCTCCAGGCAAGAGTTCTTATCCTCCTAACCATAATTTCACTTTTATAGTTTCTTTCAATTGAGGATATTTGTATTTTGCAAACTTAATTAAGAATTAATTAACAATATCCCTGCAAGGAAGAGCAAATGGCATTTTCCTGATTTTACCAGTGAGTGAGTGGAGGTTGCTCAGTGGGGTGTGGGACTCCTGGCTCTGATGTTGACATCTGCCACCATACTTACCATTCATATTTACCTCTCATACTTACCATTCTTACTTACCATTCATACTTACTATTCTTACTTACCATTCATATTTACCATTCTTACTCTTACTTATTCATACTTACCACTCATGCCACCATATTCAACTTACTGGGGACTTTGACAAGTTTCTGTCTAATATCTATCCATATTCATCATCTAACCTGTTGCTTCTCTGACAGCTGTTTAACTGAGTTGGGGAATGGGAGAGCTGCTCTTTTTAGCCAAGCACCTCACTTGAACACAGCAGTTCTCTTTGCTCTGTTTGCTGTTCTGTTAAACACTCACAGATCTGTTGAGACTTTTGTATCTGCGTTTATGGAAGAGCAGACAGCTTCACTAGCTGTCTGCAGAACCAGATCCCATTTTGGCTGTGAGCTGTGACTGGCACTATGAAACACCACACTGGGATCTTCACCCTGTAATTTCCTACCTCTGTCTGAATGAGCAGCCTTGATGCTGTTCACAGTGACTAGCTAATTTCTACACATTCATTCTATGTCGTATTTGTTCCTAGCACTCCATCAGATTTGTAAACCAAATTCACAAATGAAGGGGAGCATGTTTTTCTTTGCAATTAGGGTGATTCACCAGTGGCATAACTAATAGAAGAACAGGAAACTGAGAAATTATACCCTTGTGCTGGTGTCTGGGGGTGGAACTTGGGAACAGAGATGGTAGGAAACAGAAAGATAGAATGAGAATGAAGGGGAGAGGATCAAAGTACTAAAAAGAGGCAAGAAGATGTGGAGATGAGACACTGGAACAAGAGAAGTGATTACAGCACATGAGAAAGTCTGGGGAAGCGGCTGTGCATAAAGAAAGATATTTCACTTTCCACAGAGGGAAAGAGATCATGAAAGAGGAGCTAGCAAAGTTTGTTACTGTCTGTCTCTGCTCACTTCTTCACTGCTGTGCAGCCTGTATGTTGGACAATACCATTGCTCCAGGTGTATTTTCATCCCTTTTCCTTCGAGTCCCATCCAGAGAGCTGTACAATCATGTGAATCTCAGTTTTCAGTTCAAAGAGTCTAGCTGGTATTAGCTAGACTCAAGTGCTTGGACACTTGAGCAGTGAACTCTAAGAAGTCAAGCCTGAAAGGAAAAGAAAACATATTTGAAATTGCCTTAATGAAGGATGACACAATTATTTATGTTGAACAAGTGAAAAAGAAACAGTCTTGTAAGATTTGTGGGGTCTTACCCTTTCTATAGCTCTACACTAATGGTCTTAAATCTCTTGACTTGCATTTTAACTTTGCATCTTGAAAAAAATAGGAAAAATAAAAGCCAACCTCTTTCCTACCTGTATCTGTCTTTATCATCTCTTTTGAATTTTAAAATCTTATTATGGGAAGAAACAATTCCAAACTGTAATAACCATGTCTCTGAGCAGTTTTGTGCTGGATGGAAGTCACTAATCCTTTTATGTCATCCTTTGTGAGGATGAGCCTTGTCTAGCCCTATATATTGATTAAAATTAAGCATGACACAAACCCTTTATAATCTTAAAGGATTATTATTTTTCTCTCCTCCTGATTTTTTTGAATTAACTCTTTTGTACCCCGAGTGATCAACAAGCTGCCTTTTTTTTTTTTTCTTAAACAGAAATGTGTCAGAGTGAATTGATTTCCTATTTGCTTATATTCAGCTTTAATGAAATATGCAAATGGGCACTTCCAGGGCACAATATTGCAGGTTAATCTGAAAGTGGGCATCCCTGTCGTGTAGGATAGGGAGCCAGAACCCATGTATGCATATAGTGATTAATAGAGAGGGTCACAAAGAAAAACTGGAATTGTTTCTGTGCCAAAACATTTGTTCCTTTGTGTTGGTTTATACCTGTGCAGCTTTGCTGGCTTCGGGAATTGTCCTCACACATAGCCATGATGAATAATCTGGTTTTTTGGATGTGTGGGTTTGGTTTGGTTTTCAATTGTTGAAGACAAAAATTGATTAACTGCATCACTTTTGATGAATCATGCCAAGTGGCAGAGTGGGATCCAAGTCATACCTGAATTTGGCCTGTGTGGCCAGAACTGTATGTAATTTCTACTTTTCCCTTTAGGATTGGGACACAAAGGGCCATCTGTAAAACAACCAGTTGCTAGAGGCAGCCTCAGAGCACACAATTTTTAAAATAAACTCCAGTGAACTGTCTGGACACATTTCTACTCCTCCTTGAAGCCCTGGGGTTTGCTGCTCATTTTAAGAGAGTACTTATCTGGTACCCTGTGACCCCTAAAAGCCAGTACGCTGCACTAACCTTAAATTTACACGAAAGAGTTTTTCCTTCCTGTTCCTAGTTACTAAGAGGAGGTGAGGTTGGTAATTCCTGCTGCCAGGTCAGGCAAGGAGCTGTATTTGTCAGGTGGAGGCCAGCACCTGCCTTGAGGAGCAGCCATGTAGCTGAGAAATGCTCTGTGGCAAATCCTCACAAGTCATAGCAACTAATCCAAATGTTTCAAGAAGCCATGTAAGCAAAGGCAAGGCTGTTTGTGCCTGTGTTGATTACTGTGTTCTAAATAGAGACTTGTTTATAGGGAAACCATAATAGAAACTGGAATTTGGGCCTCCTCCTGCCTGTCTGTGGCTCACCATGGCAGGATGTGATGACTGGAACAGAAGCTGTGTTTGTAGGATACTTGCCCCAGATGTTCTGTGTGGCCTAGAGGACACTCCTGCCCCTGCTCTGGGGGTTTTACACTGCACATCTGTCAGACCTGTGACTTTGTACGGTGTCTCACCTTGACCAGAGCCACCAGGTGCTTCCACAGCATAAACAAACAACAGTGCAGCACAGAATGCACTACTGTGTACAACAATGGTGCTGTGCCAATAACCAACATCAGCTGGCAAAATACCTTGAGTACTGGTTAAAATTGTTCTCTGAGCACAAGACAAAAGTTGTGACAAGGTTATATGATCTATTAAAACATAAAGTTTCTGCTTTGCCTCAGCAGGTTGCTGGGAAGCGACTTTCCCAGGCTACCACTTAATTACCATTAATGTAGTTAAAGGCTGAAGCAATCAACTCTGTTTTGGCTTTCTGCAGGTCAAATTATTCATTAACAACCTCTGGGCAAAGCCTAGCCAGCTCATATGCTTAAAAACCAATTAGATTTATCCCTGGTTTTACTAAGGTTCTCTTTGGTCTTAAAAGGTTCATCAGCAAAGTTGGAAGGGGCTGGATCTGCAGCCAGTCTTTTGGGGCTGGACATTTCCTTTCTTCCTTCTTCAGGGTTAATGCAGGATTCCTTTTGCTACAAATCCAACCTCTTGGATTATTTGCTGTGGTTTGTCTCTCTGTAATTAAGAATTCACTGACAAAACTGGCTTCAAACTGGCTGTTAATAGCTTCTTAACAATGGCTATTCTTCTGGTGTGTCCCCTGTAATACTGGGGGGGGGGTTGAGTTTTCCACTGAAAATCTAAGCTGTGAAACTTGAGCTCTCCTTTCTGTACCTTTCAACATACTTCTTGATAGGAAAAACTGCACCAGGTTATGCATCTAGGAGCACTAATCTACTTTTTCATCTAGAAGTCAAAAATAAGCCAACTTTTCATCCAAAAGTTTCGATTTTAAAAAGTCAAAAAATAACAACTTCTCATCCAAGCCCTAGAATTCCCCTTCCTTTGGCACTAGTAAAATACTGGGGGAAGTAACTGAACCCAAGTCCTTCTCAGAGCCTCATTCACAAAGAGCTGAGGTTTTCCTTTGCACCTGGCTTTAGCAGGGGTAAGAGTTGCTAGCAGAGCACTCATCCCCAATACTCTGGAGCCTGTGATGGGCATGGCCCAGGGCTTCCAGGTTGCCACCCACGAGCCCAGTGCTCTCCCTTCTCCTAAAGAACCATCTTCACCATCCCTGATAATGTAGGTATCTAGCTCAGTCTAGCTCAGTCAGGTTTTATTTTTTATGAATTTTGCTATCTGAATAGAATTTCTGAAGTACACAAAGCCATCCAGTGCTGAAATAACCACACTGCTGTGCTGCCAGATGGAAACAGCCTTGAGCCTGTCAGAATTATCTCCTGAGGAGGCTGAAGGTAACAATGGCTAGCTCACATCCCGTGATGCGACTCTGGAAACCAAATAATTTTTCAAAGAAACCAAAAGTAAAATTACATTTTGTGGTTTTATGAGGAAACTGACATTTCAAAGTAATTTTAATTTAATAATGTAAAGCAAAAACAGCAGCTAATTCCCTAAAGCAATGTAGCGGCTTCAGACTATGGAGGCTGTTCTGCTTTAGTGTGACAAAAAATGCTGCTGTAACAAACTGGCCAGTGAGGAATTGGATGCACTCCTGGGAGCACATCCTTCCTAACAGGAGCCAGGGACACCAGGGATGTGGCACTGCCCTGCCTTGCCTTGTGCTGCATCACGGGGTGGGATGGGCGGGTTTGTCCAGGGGTTGGTAAATTCATGGCAGTTACCAAAAGAAACACTCTGGACCAAGGACCAGGATATTTAACTTTGGCAAAGCTGCAACGCTCATTAAATAGTTTCTTCCACTAGACAGGGCTGCTCAAAGGCCTGTCCAGCTTGGCCTTGAACATTTTCAGCTACAGCTTCTCTGAGGGGACCTGTGCCAGGGCTCACTATGGGAATAAATCACACAGGCTCCATTTTCCTCATGGTGGGAAAAGGCCATTCTTTATTCACATAACTCCTTTTTATACAGTGGTATAGACCTCATGTGGGACTCCAATTGGTCAGTAGCTTTCTTGCCAATTACTTTATTGGTTATTAACAAGTTGTTATTCTGTATTGATTGATCACTCAAACCCTCGGTGTGTACATGCAGGGCAAGTTGTTTGTGAGAGATAGTTTTCATTTTTCTATCTAATGGTGCAAAACCAGTTTATAAAGGTGCTAATTGTTTTTCACCCAGGAATAGATTGTTATGTTAATGAACTGCTCACACCAGGATTGCTCTCACATGGGAACTTGCAAAGGGCTAGCCACTGATTTTAGGAGAGTAGGCTTGATTTTATGAAGCCTTTATGATTTCTCTACCTTACTTCTGTTCTTTATGACTTCTCACCACTCTGAAAGGGAAGTATTTCTTCCTATTATCTAACCTAGCCCTGCCCTCTGTCAGTTTAAAGCCATTTTCTCATGTCCTATTGCTCCATACGTGTTTCAAAAGTCCCTCCCCAGCTCCCTTTAGGTAATAGAAGGCACTCCAAGGTCTCTCCAAAGCCTTCTTTGCTCCAGGCTGAACAACCCTGACTCTCAGCCTATCTGCACAGCAAAGGCCAGCTCTGGTCATCTTTGTGCTCTCCTCTGGACCCACTCCAGCAGATCTTCTTCCTTCTAATACTTGGGAGCCCCAGAGGTGGATACAGCACTGCAGGGGGGTCTCAGCAGAGCAGAGGGGCAGAATCACTTCCCTTGATCTGCTGGTGCTGCTGCTTTTGATGCAGCCTAGGACACAGTTGGATTTTGTGAGCAAAATCCATCAATCAATGCCCCCAGATCCTTCCCCTCAGGGCTGCCCTGGATCCACTCTCTCCCCAGCCTGGATTTGTTACAGCAATCTTTAAAGCATTGAGATTTAGGTTGTTAAACTTCTGTGTTGAGAGGATGGAAAGCTGTGATGGAAGAGGAGCTTCTCTGCAGGTATCTTTCCAAAAGAAAGGCTCAGCCCTGGCTCTCCTACAAGCTTTAACTTCATCACCTCTCATGACAAATGAGGCCAAAGGATGCAGTGAATTTCCTTCCTTCTCTGTTCTTACTGGCTTCCTTCCCAGAATTTGGCTCTGACTTTAATTTGCCTCTTACTCTCTTCAACAGCACGTTTGTGCTTTTAATATTCTCCTTTTAATATTTACAGCATTTGCTGGTGTGAATTAAAAGCCCATTTGCAGCTGCTGTTGTATTAAATGGGTTTGTAGCTGCCAGTGCCTTCTGCGTGAGCTGCTCTGCTGCACTCAGCAGTGTAGCACACAGGAGGCTGTGATCACCTGGGGTTTGTGCACCCAGCCAGAGGTCAGGGGAAGGCTGGATGGGTGAAGGCTCACTTCTGGCATGTCCACAGCATTTAGAAATAAGGCTGGTGAGACAGAAGGGAAGCACTGCTGCAGGACAGTCCAGGAGCTGACAGGTCCCAGCAGCGACAGCAGAAAAGTGCTGAGTGCTGTGAGTGCAGATAGAATCCCTGCTCACACAGAGGTGAACACCCTGCAGAAAGGAGCCTGTGTCTGCTCTGTGCTGCAGACATGGCCCATTTCAGCCATGCTTTTCGTGTCACTGCTCAGTGTCTTTTGCTTTTTTGGCTTGTGAGCACCATGATGCTCAATTCTGTCATAGTTGAGATGGAGACAATGCAAAGCAACACGCTTCATTTTCAGAAGGCTTCAAACTGGTTTTATTCTAGCAGGCATGCTTTTGATACATTCTTACAAAGCTCATAAGTTTACACTTCACTCATTGGTCATGAGAGACAAACAAAGTGCTCATTGGGATAGGCAGTTGCAGGTTTCTCATTTATCCTTCTTTCTGTCTTGGTTTCTATGTCAACGAAAATTGGTAGAGAATTCTTTCAGGGGTGAACACGGATCCTCTTATCAAACTTCTCTCTGGCTCACAGAAGTTGCTGTAAAACCTCTTCCACACAATTCTAATCACAGCCAGAGACCTGAGGGGTTTGAAACCACCAGTAATTCAGGAAGTGTGAGAAAACAAATGGGAGATGGAACAGGGAGCACAGAAGATCAGGCTATTCTAACCTTGGTAGGGTACAGGCTGTGAGACAAATGTCCACAGATATGAGACTGAGAAAGCACAGCACATGCAGATACCAGAGGTTTTGAAACTGCAGTTTTGTAAGGCTGCCAAGTAACATAAACAATATGCTCTGTAACTAGTGGATGTTATAGATGAGTAATGAGATGGTTGGCCCTCACAATTAAGGGGTGAACATTATATGTATGTTAAGAGAAGTTGTGTAGATGTGTAGTTATGTTACTGTAATATATCCTCCTCCCCCCCTTGCATTGTTATCATGGGATGGCTTTGGTAGTGGGGCATTTGGGAAGGTTGGTTTGTTACTATGGCAACACCTGACTGTTGCATCCCGGAGTTTGGGTTTAGATTAGGGTTTTTAATTTATGTTAAAGTAAGTCAAGTTCTGTAATCCCGCGTTTCCCCCGTGTTGTCCCCCCCCGCGGTTTCTGGCCCCACGCTGCCCGCTGCCGGATCCTTACCCCTCTGCTGCTCCTGTAACCACCCTGCCGTCCGGCCCCGGGAAACCCCGTGCTGGCCACCCCGAGCCACACAATCCCACTCAGCCCGCTCTGGCTCGGTGCCCGCCCCTGCGGGGTTCTCTGGCTGGTCGCTGTTGCTGGCGTCACCGCCACGGCAGCCGCCCCTATTGGCCGGCCGGCCGTGGATCCTCTCGCCCCGCCCCTCCATAAAGCCCTATCCCGCCGGCAGTCAGGCGCCATTTTCTCCCATGCGAGTGCCGGGAGCGGTCGCGTCTTTCCATCGATCCGCGCCATGTGTGACCAATAAACCGTTCCTGCCAAGCACGGAGTAAATGGACAAATTCCTTACCTCTTTGCCGGGTCCCTAGCGCACGGTAACAGCGGTTGGCCAGCCCACGCGCCCGAGACACGGAGCCGTGTCCGGGAACCCGCGGCAGCAAACCCCGGCAGCACGTGGAAGCTACGCCACAGCCGGGCTCCCAAGAGCCGCGTGCAGCCGGGGGAGAGCGAAAACCCACGCCGCAATTGGCGCCCCAACGTGGTGCCGAGGCCAGCGCTGAGCTGATCGCGTGGACGGAGGTTCACCGCGGAGCTCCAGGAACAGCGCCGGGAGCCGCCGCCGCCGGCCAGGGGCTGCGCCGCCGCCAAGGGGGGAGCACTGCCTCCAAGCCAGAGCGGGCAGCGGTCCGCGCCAGACCACAGCTCCGTGCCGGACGGAAACCGAGAGCTGGGGCTCTCCAAAGTACGTCAGTGAAGTCTCCGTCGCCCACAAGGGACCAGATAGTGTGTCCTGCGTGGGACAGGAAGTGCAAACTTTCGCAGCCAAGAGGGCAGCAGAAAGAACACTTCCCGGGACTCCCGGACCCTGGTGGCAGCTTTCCTTTGCAGAGACTTCAGTCTGGTAAGTATTAGTCGTGGAAACGTGTCCAGCTAATACGGGGAGGGCTGGCCGTGTTCCCGAGGTTGGGACATGCGGCGCGCAGCACGAACGGCAGCCGCTGGAGTCTCCTGCGTTTTTTTGCTTTTTTTTTTTTCTCTTTTTTACTGCCCCAGGGGTGAGGTGGTTTGGGTGGAAGAAGCATGGGGACCGTGCTATCTGCCCAACAAAAGGAATTTTATTCCCAAGTTAAAGAAATCCTTTTGGTGAAGGGCCGATACCCAAAAAATTTAGTTAAGAAATTTGTCCAGTGGTTGTTCTTTGCTTTCCCCCGTCTGTTACCGAGGACGCGCGCAAAACAGAATTTTGGGAGCAAGTGGGAAAAAGGCTAGCAGAGGGGATCGGTAGGGATCCCTCCATAGATGATTGCTTCCCTAAATTCCATTTGTTGATCACAGATGTAGTAAAATCAGACCCCGCGCAAAACTCGGTTGGGGAAAGGGAAGAACCATCCAGAACATCTGTTACTCCCCCTGAATCTGTTTCCCCATCCCCTTCTCCTACCCCTTCTTCCCCTAACCCGGGTGAGCGAGGGGGGGCACCCCGTCAGTCTGAGACGCAGGGCAGCTCCACAAACGTGGACCGTGCTCCTGGCTCCCCCAAGCCACCCCGGCGTCCCCGCCTTAGCGAGATCGGTCGATTCGCTAAGGCCACGACCCTAAACCCCTTTTCCAATCCCTTTTTCCCAGTTGAAAATCCCAGTTTCGGCGCTACCCCACACAGTTCTGTTTCTTTAAACCCCTTTCTTTGTTCCTCTGAGGAGGCCGAGGCCACGTGGTTGATCACTTTGTCTTCCCAAGATGGAGGGCGGCCACATGGCAGGGTCTCTTCTTCCCACAACCCCTTTCTGTTCTTTGTTCCCGGTGTCCCCGCCTTTGACCCAACCCCCACCTGCCTCCCAAGAGCCGCGTGCAGCCGGGGAGAGCAAAAACCCACGCCGCACCTGACCTCCAACCAAGGTGTAAGAAAGTGATCTCCACCCCTGGACAGCGAGGAAGGAGTCACTGACAAGACTTTAGGAGGAGCTAGAAGTATAAAAGGCAGAGCATCCATTTTGAGCACGTGGCTGGCAGCCACAGGAGCTCCCAGCGTTGTCATTTTTCCTTATTTAGTCCTTTTGTTGCAGTTTTTATTAAAGTTTAATAAAATTTTAAGAAGTGAGCAGTCATTTCTCACAGTGGATGTGACTGCTTAGAGCTGTAACTGCTAGAGCTGTAACAGTATAAAACTGCACTGTGAAAACAATATTGGGACTTTAACGCCTTCTGTACCCTGTACCTCTGTGCTTGGACTTCAATAAACAGCTTCAACTCTGACTCCTGCTCAGGCTTTGGCTTTTTTGGTTGGATTGCTTTTAGCCCCCTGCCTTTCTTTGGAGTCCTGTCTCTCAGTTGCCCGACAAGGAAGGACTTTTCTGGTTGTTGTGTTACTGGTACGTATTTACTGAGTTTAATTCAGCAGATCAGGGGAGGAAATGCACACAGGAGTGGAGGGCAGGGAAGGTCCAGGGAGGAAGAAAAAAGAAAAAGGCTGAAGTGTATTTTATCAACTTATAAGAAAATTAGATGGTGTGAATTACTTAATTAAAATTAAGCATGACACAAAACCTTTATAATCTTAAAGAATTATTATTTTTCTCTCCTTTTTTTTTTTTTTTTTTTTTTTGAATTAACTCTTTTGTACCCCAGGTGATCAATGAGCTGTCTTTTTTTTTTTTTTTTTTTTTCTTAAACAGAAATGTTGCAGAGTGAATTGATTTCCTATTTGCTTATGTTCAGCTTTAATGAAATATGCAAATGGACACTTCCAGGGCACAATATTGCAGGTTAATCTGAAGGCCACCTGTGTGCATTTTTGTTATTGTGAAAAACGCCAATCACTTGGTTTTTAAAATTTTTAAAGTTTAATAATAATAAAATGGTTATAAAAATAGTAATACAATTAGAGTAATAAAAATTTAGAGTTAGGACAATTACAAGACAATAAAAAGGAAAGAGTTACGGATGTCCGGATGCTCTCGGGCACTTAAGCCACGACAAGCATGCCTTGTGAACAAAGGAATCACCTTAAAAGCAAGAGCCTGTTGCATATACAAAACACTTCATGATTATGCATATATTTTATTTAAAACAAGAACTTCGTCTGGTACTTGTCAAAAAGTTTCTGTTAATTCCCAGGCCTTTGAGTCTCAGTCAGGCTTGAAGAAGTTCGTTTCTGTTGATAAGGAAAGCCATAAATTCCTCTCCTCTGGAAAATTTAGGGGTTTCTGTAATTGTTATCCTTGTGTGAAGAATTCCTTGATTATCTCATCTCTTTCTTGAGATAGTTAAAAAGTATCTTACATAGCATAGTTTCTATTTTAACATTGTGTTATAACCTAAAAATACATTTAACACACTACTTGAGAGAATTAATACAGCATAACTTTCCAACATTACACATATAATATTCATTGTAACTATTGCATAAAGCCAATCATAAAATATGCATTTTTCACATTATCATATCTCACACCAGTGCTTACCAAAGGGAGAACCCAAAATAGTGCAGCAGCTTCTGTCAGACAGCTTTGACCCTCTGCACCAAAAACTTGAGGGCCTGAAGAAACCTTGTCATGAGTTAGAGGGACTTTTGGCAAATTAAATGCACATTGTGTTACAGGTAAGTGAGCAAGGCTGAAGCACAGGAAGGGGAAACTCTCAGTGCCCGGGCACCTGGGAGAGGCTTCTGTTGTACTGTGGGGTGAGCCTGGGAGGTGGGGCAGCCTCTTCTGCAAAGGTCAGCAGCACGTATCTGCTGGCTGCTTGTTTCTTAGAAGCACAATTAGACAATGGAGTCAAGTGCTGCTGCTGCTACTTTCTGCAGGGTGTGAGCAAGAAATAGGATATGGATTCATATAGTGCAATAATAGCTGAAAACTGAAGAAAACCAAAGAAAACTAAAATTAGGAGGACTTTTCCCAGCTGGATTTTTTACACTGGTTTGAGGATAGTGGTATTTCAGAAATACCCAAAAGACACAACTCTGACTTTCTGCACTCTTAGTTGAAAGAAGACTCATTTGGAAATTGAGTATTGCTCGTAATGCTTATGATTGTGATATGTTGGTTTACAGAAGGGAGGCATATATTAAAAATAATTAAGTAGCACTGGCATTTCAATGCTGCTCAATTATAGCACTCCTCTCTTGAGGATGACAGTTATTAGACTGCAGGTGTGACTATAAACCACATTTCTCTGGAGATGACTTTTTTGGCCGTGTTTGAAAAACTGTCATAAACCTTGTTGCCTTTGTCTTCCATTTTTTAGCTCTTGATTTTATGGGAAGGAGGAGGATAAGGGAGAACGTGGCGGGGAGGAACATGACAAAGGGAAGAAAATAAATGAGAAGAGTGATGATTGCTATTCCAGGAAGGTAAAGAAGAAAGAAGGCCATTCCTGGCAGTGCCCCAGGAAAGTGCCACTCAGTGTGACTGATTCTCCTGGGGTGAGTCGCTTCCCTCCTAGAGTAGTCCCAGAAGACTACTTTGAGAACTTGCATTTACAAGTGATTTCAAGGATATTCCTTTATCAGGGCTACACATCAGAAACTATATAAATTAACGCTCTCATTAGAGCCCATGGGTAGCTACAGTTTGTTTCTTAAGACTCACCTGAGAACATCCCTATTTAAATGTAAATGCAGCCTTCCCACAGGGCTACAGGGATTTCTCCCACCTAAAGCACAGAAAGGAAGGGGGCAAGTGAAAGGAAACCGTTTTGCACACTAGATCTGAAGGATGAGGATTTCTTCCTCTCTGGGTAAAATTTATTACTTGTGTACTTTTATGCCCTGTAAGTCAATCAAACATAACCCCAAATCATTGTGTTCTAATATACCGGTCAAGAAAAACTAATTCTGCAGTTTCAGAAAAATCCTTTTTCAGTAGTTATCACAGTGCCTGTTTTGATACTGTATTGCCCCTAAAAGTAAATACAGTCCTTTAGGAGCAAAGAACCCCGAGAAGAGGCCAAATTCTGGTGTCAGCTTCACAGAAAACACAACCCTCAAAAGGCCATCACAGTTGTATTTTGAATTTGTGTCCCTTTCTGCTGGCCAGCTCCTGTTCTTGTGCTTCCACACTTAGCAGCAGCCAAAGCTTGAACTGCTGCAAGGCTCCTGTGAAGAACCTGTTTCTTTGCCTGAATTTATCTGGAAACCTCGAAAATTTTTATTTGAAGGTTGCAGAAATTCTGCCCCAACCTGGGCTGGGCTGGGCAGGACAGGGGTGTAGAGCAAGGAGGAAGGAACTGAGGCAGTCCTATGGGAAAACTTGTGAGAGGCTGGATAGAAAACTTGCCTCCAAGGCTGGGGAGTGCCCCAAGGGAAGGACAAAAGTGCAAGAGCTCTGTCTAGGAGCACTGTGCTGTGCACAGTTTAAGTTCACCTGCTTTCTGTTTAGTCACTGAGCTATTGGTGTTGCAATCTTTCAAAAACAAATGGAGAACTCCCTTTGAATAAACTGAATTCACTAGGTCATTGTGCTGAAGGCACAGCTTGAGCTAAGGTAAAAGTGGCACCCAAGTGAGCCATGCTGGTTATGAGAGACAGCTGAATAAAGGTAAATAGGTGAATAAAGGTGAATAAAGCAGAAATGTTTTCACGTGGTTTTGCCAGAGACAATTTCTTTCTTAGCTTGAGAAACTGATCACTATTTTCAAACCAGTTCTGGTGCTAGATACTTGGCTGGTTTTGTTTTCCAGAACTTCAGGTTTGTGTTTAACAGCCTGTCCCTGGGCTGTCCTTCCCTGTCCTCACCCTTCTTTAAGATATTGAGCAACTTTGACATTGAGCATTTATTGTGATAATGATATTATTATCATAGAACAAGTGATCCAAAGCCTGTTAGTCTCTCCACTTTCTTCAGTGAATTTTGGTTTGTACAGCTCAGCTCAGACTGGAGGATTACCTTATTCTGTTAGAACCTCTAAAAATTGCTTTAGGCCCACTGGCAATTGGCGCAGCTGTTCTTTGAGTCTGTGCAAGACCACTGGAAACAGGCTCTCTATGGATCTGAAAACCATAAATTAAGAACCACTGAACTAAACAGAGTTCAAATAATTCCTCAAGCAATAATGGATACTTTTACCTGCTTCTCCCTCTCCCAGCTCTGATCAAATCCAGCTTTTTCTGTTTTACCTTAATGGGTAGAAGGCAGCTGAAGCAGCACACTGACAAATAGGAAAGCACAACTGCTTCAAGGAAGTTACCCTTCACATGAGCCACTTAAGGGGAAAAAATAAAATTACTTCACATAAAACTCCATGGTTTATTGCCTAAGGTAGGAAAGGGTAGTAAAATAGTACTGAGTTGGAAATTTTTAATTAAACCAATGCTTGATGACTTAAAATTTGTTTATGATTTCTGGCAAAGATTAATGCACAATAGCAAGCCAAACAATTTATTATTTCAGAGCTTGTTGTCATGTAATTTGTAGAACTGAGTGAAAAAGAGATTATTATGTTCAAACAAATTTATTGTTCTGTAGCCTGGAGTTTTTCTTTTGGTTGTGTTTGGCTGTTTTTTCATAAAGTAAAAGTACATCAATTACAGCACTGAAGCAACTCTTGGAATTTCCCCAGAGGAGTGGGATACTCACACAGGCTTCAGACCAGAAGCTCTGAACTCTACTGATCAAGGCAGAATGCTTGGGTTTCCCCAAAGCTGTAATCACATATTGTTATAGATGTAGACTAGAAGTGGGTAAATAATTTGTCTAATCTTTAAAACAGCTTGTTTATTAAGGGAGAGATTTAGGATATAAAATTGCACAAGAACATGTACCTTTATATCAGTCTTGGATTTTCAACATTTTATGGAAGATGATTTCTAAGCTACAGGAAACAAAAAAACTGCTGAATCCTTCCTGCCAACTTCATTTTTTCTAACTAGCTACAGCCACAGCTACAGCCACTAACTAGCTATAGTCTCATTAAGGAGACTGTTCTTGATCAAAGTTTTCTGTCAGTTTTCTTAATCACCAAATTGAATTTCACCTCTTTCAACTTGAGAACCATTATTCTTCACCTTAATGACAGGACTTGATTTAAACTATTCCTTTCCATTCACGATTACAGTTAAGGATTAAATGTCAAAAAGAAGCCATCCCAAAGTCTCACTGTACAAAAATCACTGAAATGAAATGACACAAATTTTCAGGGTATGGCTGTATGAAGAACCTCTCAACTCATCTCAAAGCTGTTTAGAGGTTTCTTCCAGTTTTCATTCCTGACCCCATATGCCCTTAGTTCAGGAGCCCCTCGGTTGTGGAGGGGGTGTGTAGGCTGGGATCTCACTTTGAGCCCCAAAGTAATTGCTCTGGCACCACAGAAAGGGGTGTGGAGGAGTGGGAGCAGGATGAAGAACGTCTTTATTGCACAAGGCAATGTGCTGAGAGCCACACAGGAATCAGACCAGGTTTAGGCTGCCAGCAGGATTTTACCCTTAATGCTTCCACATGATAATTTGGTGACAGGAAATTATGACTAATTGATTGCTAGTTGGACAAGATGTGTATGTTGAACAAGACACCCGGGGACTGATTTTCACCCTTCTCAAAGTATTGGCTGTCTGAGTTTGGATGTCCATACAGAGAAGTTAGGCTGACATTGGCCATAGGATCTTTCAGAGTTGGGGTATGTTTATGTCACTCAAGTGAAATTTCTCAGAAGAATCTGAAAAAAAAAAAAAAATCTGAGAGATTTCCCTTTGAAAGGCAGAGGCCACTGTCAGCAAAGCAGCAGTTGCTGGGCTGAGTGCTGCTCCTTTGTCAGACTGAACATGGAAGAAAAGGCTGTGTGAAAACACATCCTGTGTGCTGGAATGGATCTGGTACCTGGCTGGCCCCACGGGCAGCAGGGCAGCCCCAGATGTGAGAGCTTTTCAGTCACAGGGGCAGCAGAGATGTCCCTCTGTGTGAGTGACAGGGACCTCACCAAACAAGATGTGACCAGAGCCCAGAGAGGCCTTTTCAGCTGCTTACATTCACAGAAAATGTGAATATCTGCTGTCATTCAGTAACTGTACAGAGCCCAGAGCCTCTTCCAAAACCCTGCACCGAGTGTTCCTACCTGCTGTGCTTTGAGTGCAGACATGCAGAGTGCCATGTGTTTTGTTTAACCCCTTCTGTGCCACTCTGGACTGTGAGACATGGGGTGAATGCTGGGAGACTGCACCTGATTGAAGGCCCATTGCTGTTCAGCTCTCTAAAGTTACAGGCTTGTATGGCAACCCTGGCAGAGTGGGACACCCCAACCACATCCCAGGGCTTGTGGAAGAGGTTTTACAGCAACTTCTGTGAGCCGGAGAGAAGTTTGGTAAGAGGATCCATGTTCACCCCTGAAAGAATTCTCTACCATGGTTGGTGACGTAGAAACCAAGAAAGAAAGAATAAATAAGAGAAACCTGCAACTGCCTATCCCAATGAGCACTTTGTTTGTCTCTCATGACCAATGAGTGAAGTGTAAACTTATGAGCTTTGTAAGAATGTATAAAAAGCATGCATGCTAGAATAAAACCAGCTTGAAGCCTTCTGAAAATGGAGTGTGTTGCTTTGTGACTGTCTTAACTATGACAAGGGCTCCTATAAAAGGTGGCTCTGCTGGGAGCCCGTGAGTTGCTGGAGCAGGGCAGAAGCCCTGGCAGTGGAGTGACAATCCATGAGATGCTGGAGTTGAGTACAGTGACAGTTTTTGCCCCAGTGCCATGCATGGGGGAGCTGCCAGAACAGCTTCAGCTGCTGTGTGCCATGCACCCTCCTGGATTCCTCCTCCTGTCCTCCTCTCCCTCAGAGGATTGGGTGGCAGAAGGGATTTATCCACAGCCATGTCTCCTTTGCTCAAAGACCTTCCTCCCAATATTTCTGATGTCCTCATTCTGACGCAGTGCTGTGGCTTCTTCTTGTGCTCATCCTACATTCCCTGGGATCAGGGCACTCTCCTTGAAATTACTAGCTCTTGCTTCTCCTTTGTCTCTCCAGCTCTTTTTCATAAAGTCAGTGGAGTAATGGGACCTTAGAGCTTTCTTTTGAAGTGTTTTCATCTTAAGATTCCAGAATGCATGGATTCCTCCCTCCCTCCCTCCTTTCTATAGTACTAGAGGAAAGATTTTTGCATATGCTGTAGGTTCTTGAGCTCAAATAAGAGACATTGGTAAGGAATAAGAGGTGAAGCCATAGGAGTGGAGCAGAACTGCATTTTGCAGTCAAAAAACATACTAGATGATGCATAAGAAAATAATAATAATAATAATAATAATAATAATAATAATAATAATGTTTCAAATTATTATTTTCCTTTAGCAACCAGGAATCAGAGTTACTGCTGCCATTTCATGGTAGCTCTTGTGGAAGGTGCCCCACATGCATTATCCAGCGTCGTGAGTGTGTCTGATGTGCCTCTGGTTTATGTATAGTAATAGGACAGCTGTAGACAGCTTTTTTATATTTAGCAGCAGGTTTGTGAGGATGAAGAGAAATGCCTGCACACCTGCATTGTTCCCATGGCACCTGAGCACTTAAATGTGTTTTTCTGTTTGACATCCTTTGTATTTTAATAACACACAGAGGCATCAACAGAGATGGGAGCTCCATTATACAAAACACTAAGTGAACATGAGAATGGCAGCCCCTGCCCCAAGTAACAACCTGGCTAAAACAGGCAAAGCAGGCACTAAAAGGTGTATTATCTCCATTTATAGGTAAGGCCATGGGATAAATGAAGACTTGCAGTTACACATAGTCTATAATAGTCATAGTCATTGAACCTCTCACTAGAGAGTTGCACACCTCTGTTTTTTAAAGAAAATATCTGCTGCTGTCTTGGAAACAATTTATGTCTGTTAATAATCAAGATGTAAAATGAAGTAACGCAGGTATTGAGACAGGAAGGTGATGTGTTCAGGTATAACTTCATGGGGATGTTTCACAGGAACAGACATTAAGAAGGAAATAAAGATTTTTTCATTTTAAACATGGGGGGAAAAGTGCAACCTATAACTAAAATAGAAAGATACTTCATTGTCCTTCACCGCTTTCATACCTCTGGTGTTCCCTAGATTTACTGGGGGTATTTGGGTTTTAAATTACACTGAGGATAATTCTATATTGTCCCAGAGACTCGTTCATTAGGTTAAGACCCCAGTGCAGAGTTCACTGCTGAACTGCCTGGGCTCCAGCAGCAGCTTTCCCAGCTTTAAAAGAAATCCTCCAGTTTTTAAATCCATTTACATTTAGTTACTCTACTTAAAATACAAGAGGAGAAAATACAGTTAGTCTCTCTAATTCACCTTAAAATTCAAAGGCTAAAAAACCACCATTTATTCAGAAAAGGAAGAGTCCTTTGAGATCATCAGATCCACTGCCCACTATTTTTAAGTTAGATGTGCAGCCCTGACACTCTGTTTTCTGCAGTGCATGAGTAACTGCATGTGGCAGGTTTATGGGAAATGAATTCCTCACCTTCAGTGAGACTTAAGGAGAGCATTGCTGCCATCTGCACTGATCCCATTACAGCCAGTTTATGGACAGCTGGCATGTCGAGGCACCCACTCTCCTCATTAATCCCCCATTCCACTACAGTAAACTTCTGCAGAGATGGCAGCACATTGCAGATGGAATTAATCCACCATGGCAGGAGCTAATTAAGAGAACAAATCTAAAGCAGTGCCTTATGGCTTTAATTCCCTTTTTATACCTGCAGGGCAAGGACTGTTAAAAATGAAAAGAAGTTAAGCGTGAGCTGGCGCTGGCTTTAACCATGTCTGCAATCTCAAATACTATTGCTCCTGCTCATTCAGTAAAGCCTTGGATCAGACTTGAAAATAAAAAATTAATGAACTATGAGGAGAACAGAGGAAAAGGAGTTTTTATTAAGAATGCTCAGAAATCAACCTGAGCGCTCTCCTGAGAAGCTGATACACTTAATCTCAGCATCAAAGCAGAGTTTTGTAAGGTGGCAGGTATTTCTAGGAAAGAGTATTCAGACAGATATAAAAGGTCTTTTCAAGAGCAAGTAAAGTATAAATCATTTAAGATTGTATCTTTTAGAGCAAGAAATAGTCCTCCACAGGGTGTTGTGTCAGGGTAGGAGCAACCAGCTGTGCTTGTGTCTTCCAAAGGGGAACTCTCTTTTCATAGATTTTGGAACTCATGATCTTAATTTAAAAATAATTGATAATCTTGAAGCCTTTCATTATCTGCCAGTTTGACTCTCTGATGTCCCCCCACCAGCTAAAGCAAAAAATGGGGGGTGATGAAAACAAAAGCCTCTCTACATGATTTTGTGAGATGGGAGTGCCTGTATATAAATTACCAATAGCAGAGGAAATTAATGAAATGTGCACAGGAGCATATAGGAAATGTTAGAGCTACTGGTGATCTGTGCAGTATTCATGTGTAAAACCTTGAAGTGTGTTTTCTGGAGCAGAGCTTTGCAAAATGTGTTATTTCAAACTTAAAGAGCTCTATTTGTAGCCCACTGAAGCATGTACTTGGCTTTAAGCGTATGTTGAAGACTGTTCTGTCCTTGTCAAAACACTTTGGGCTAAACACACAGAAGATACAAGAGTGAGGATTAGTATTATGTGATCTGTCTTAGGGTCCTGTACTATCACAGAGGAATTTCCCAGTCCTGGCTTTAGACTTGAGGCCCTCTAGGCTGGTACTACAAAAACAAGAGAGGACTTGATAAAGGCAGCTGTAGAAAATGTTGAGTAATTGACATTTTTCTCCAGGAACTGAAGCAGCTTCTCTGACAGAAAAAGACTTCTGTCTTTTCCTGGAATTAATTCCTTATGCCTTTACTTGTCAAACTAGAATGGTAAAAAAAAATAGGTCAGAGCTTGCTTTCATTGGTGACTAGTAATAGCACTGGAACTCCCACTCCATCCCAGATTAGTGGTCTGAACTGAAATAAAAGTAGGCCTGTGGGGAATTGCCTTGCAGCATCATCCAGAGACCTGGCTGCACTGAGATGTTTAGGAAACAGAGATGATGTTGGACTAGCTCCAGCTCTTAGGCTTTTTTTGAAGCCTGTGTTCTGTCCTGAACACTTGGCAGTGTGTGAAGCTTGGTTTCCTTTGTCCTTTTGCAGATGTGGGCAGTAGGAACCTGTGGCAGGGTCATGGTGCCAGTGTTGCCTTTTTCAACCTGGAAATGAAACTTGAGAGAAACTTTAGTATAGAAGATAATGTAAAAATGGATCTTTATTTGAAGGTCCCCAGGGACAGTTATGAAAGGTTGTCCACAAAAGTCCACCCACACAGGGTGAATACAGTATTTTTAAGTTTTAGGAAATTAGCATAACTGATAAAAAGCATTGATTAAGAGGACAAGTGGTGATGCAATTCCCCCCCAGGTCAAGCCCCTTCTCTGGAGCCACCTCCCTTGGTAATAAGAGTACTTTGTCCATGAAAATGTCCATCTTGAAGAGCTGTTCTCAACCTTGCTTTGCAGGAAGAACCAAGATAGCACTGGGGCCTTGTACCCCTGGGGCTTGGAGCTCTGGAATTTGTTTTGTCTTCCTGCCATTGGAAAGGGCATGGAAAAGTACTGGGAAAACTAGCTGGAATTAATAGGCTACAGAGTGCCAAATATATGTGCAAGGAATGCAGAGAACATAGAAAAGAAAAAAAGGCAAAAGCCAAGATTGCATCACAAGGAAGTGGGGTGGAAAATCCCCTGCATTCCCTTAGAAAGGGAACTGTGATCTCAAAAGTGAATGGCCAGGAGGGGACTTGGGGCAGTGGTGTCCTAAGGGGAGAGAAGGACAATTGCAGCATCAGTGGGCAAAGCACGGTGCAAATGGAGCCCCACTAGAGGCATCTGAGGCAGATTAATGCAGAGCTGTGCTTCCCTTACGAGGCTCTGTGGGCTCTGGGATGCTTCTGCTTCATCTTGCCACAGCTTTCCTGCCTGCTGAAGTCAGTGGGAATTCTGTATCCCCTCCAAGTTCAAGGTTACCCTTAAGCACAGACATTAATTGGATTGGGAATAAGTCCTTTGCTGAGTTAGGGTCAGACATTCTTACATCCCACACGCAGAGCATCTCATTAAAAGAATGTGTCTGATTCCAAAAAAATAACAGCTTGGGAGCAGAACATCAAATGTGCTTTTGGTCAGGGTATTTGTTGCTTGCTGTGTGTCTGTTACTTGCAATGAATTAGAATGATGTATTCTTAAATCCAGCTGAAAAGCTGGTTCTGCACAATTAAGATTGATTTTTGTGTATGTATCCTTGTACTCTAATAACTTACATAGGGACAGATATCTTAAATACAAGCCTCATTATTTTTCAAACTATGCAAATGTCTTACATTTTACTGCTAGATTATTAATGTCCAGTTGCTTATACATGAGGAGACAGAGTCTGTATAAATTTTTTGAAAAAGTGCCTCTGAGCATTGGTGCTACAGAAACATCAAAGTTACTATAAATCCTTCAGTCAGACAGGGCTCCTGGAGGTTTGGTTTGTCTCAAAGAGAGAAATTTAAGCTTGAACTGCAAGATAGACTTTTTAGAAGGATTGCTATGGGAAAGAGATAAAAAAATAAGGAGCAGAGATTTTGGTATATGCTCTTTGGTTGAAGCTCAAGGAAGACTGTGAGTATCATTGATTGGGGATTTCACCTTCCAATTGTGAAAAAAGATTGAAGACTTAATTTTACTTATGGCAGGCAAGCATCAAGCCCTACTTGTGTAACTGTGTGCTCAGCCAAGCTGCCAGGCTGGGCACAGCTTCGTTGCCCTCCTTCACATCTGTGAGAAGAAATTGCAGAAGGCTGCCACAGAAGTCTGGGTTTAAAAAATCCCCAGACACTGGAATACTTGTGGAAGTGTTCCTGAGAGGAAAGGACATGTCTGTGTTGCTGAAGTAGGTTTTTTTTTCAGACTGACCCAGGTTCCATTCCTGCTACTTTCAGGGCAGTTGATTTGTAGGCAGGAGGAGCTGGACTCTGAATTCTTCTGAGCAGGCAGCTCCTGTGCTGAAGAGATAGAAGTCTTGAAAGATATCTCTAGGCAGAAGATTCCCATATTTATTTGATCTGTAGGTGGAAAAGAATATTTTTATGACATTTGGCAGTTCATGCAAAGGCTTTCAACTTAATTTTTCCCTATTGATTTTTTTCCCAGCTAGTTCAGAAGGCAGGTTACTCTTTCATGTCTCCCAAACTGGTTATCTTCAGATCAAATTCTCACAAAAGCCTAATTCAGTAAAACACTGAAAACAGCTTTCTACAGAGACTCATGGTAAGGATCAGAATCCTTGTCTTTACCAGTTTTATTTTTCAGAGTTTGATGTTTATAAACCATTTGATACATAACTGTATTGTTTCACTTGGTGTCCTCAGCAGTTTTGTTTTTGGATTTTACATGTTTTAAAAGGAAACACTTTTTAGTAAGTGAACAGAGCAAGAGTGGCTTATTTGTGGTTGTGTGGATGAATGGCAAACCTGTTTTAAAACAAATTACAGTAGTGTCATGGGGAGGAGGGAAAGATGGAGAAGAAAATGTGGAAGGGCTATGTTTATCTTCATTTTTGCCCTCGTGTTCTGCTGGGTCTGTTCCTCCACCCCCATCAGAAGTGACCATGCCCTGTAAAACTTGAGCAACTCCTTAGACTGTTCCTGCTCCCATCAGGCTACCTAAAAACAGATGCCAGACAAGGGAATAAAAAGCAGTTCTATTTATTGAAGGGCCTTCAGGTACATTTAGAGCAGACAAAGCCCCCCAGGGGCTACACCCAAAAATGAACCACAGGTCACAGGTTTTCACACTTTTATAAGTTTGGTCCATTTGCATATTGGGGGTGAATCTTCCAATTCCAGCTTCAGGTCATGAAGTCATTTACCCCAAGTTTGCTTCCCCCAACTCACTTTTGCTTCCATCTCTGAGGCCTGAGGCAGTGAGGTGTCCTTGATTGCCAGGCCTGGAGAGGAATTGTTGTGTCTGCCCAAAATGGGAAAGCAGCAGCTCACACTGTGTGTGGAGTTTAGAGTTACACACTAAAGAACTGCAGTATTACAAATAGATGGAAAACATAAAAGCTAAAATCCTAAGGCATCAGGGCAAAGGCAGGACCAGAGGTCCTGGGAGATGGTGGCCAGGTGGGACACATCTGGTCCAGGGTGGTGCATCCTTGCTCTGTCTGCCTGGCCTGGAGACTTTGTTTCCTGAGAGTCCTGGTGATGGGCATTCATTCCTGACCCCAGCACACCTGCTGCAGCTCTGACAGTCCAACAGATTTTAAAGTCAGAAGAGCTTTTGAAGAGACAATTAGGAGTTAAGCTATCCATCAAAAACCTCTGAAAGGCACCTAGAGAGGTTTGTAGAAAAGCTGGGGGGAGGGGGGAGTTTCTAGTGGATTCTTTCTTTTGCTAGATGAAGAATAAGTTTTAAGAATTTAAACACTTTCTTAAAATAATGCCTTCAGTTGTGTGGGTGGAAGTAACAAATCTTTCAGCTCATGACACTGATGCTTTGTATAATTTCCTGATGTTCACTTACCCTGGCTGTTAATGGAAACTTGCATTCCAGCATAAACTCTGGAAGCAGCAGGAAAGGTTTGTCCCCAGTGAGAGCCACGGGCCATGAATGAGCACAGTGGATGTTCCATGAGCAAAGAGTGCTAACTGTGGTGAGCAAGAGCAGATTTTCCAAGACTCCATGTCTCCATGGGAAGATGGGTGATGCAGTGGGTAGCTGGGATGAGCCTGCTGGGCTGTGGGTGTGCTGCTCAGCCAGGGTGTGCTGGCACCCCGGCTGCTGCATGCGCTCCAAGCTGATGTCTGGCCAGCATTTCTGCCATGAAACTCAATACTCTGATTATAGACATCAAAAAATGAAAATCAGGACTCTGATTATAGATATATATTATCCTACACTGATCAGTTTGCTCGTGGAAGAGCCTTGCAGTGCCCAGTGTTAGCCATGGGAGTGGAACTGGCTGTAGCCTCTGAAGGGAGGGTGCTAGCAGAGGAGAGCTGGGCTCATGCTGAGACCAGGAAGCAGAGAATTCTGAGAGGTGCACAAATGGGAGACATGGACAAATGGACACCATGGGAGCACAGCAGAGTGTGCCAGCAGTGAGAAACACTGACTCGTTTTGGCTCTTGGCAAGTGATAATTAAAGGACCTGGAGTGTATCTGTGCAGGCCAGGGTAAAGCCATACCAGTTACCTCATGCAGAGGTCAGGATTTCTATTGCAGATGTAAAATCATCTGGGAGGATTTGTGTGTGTAAATATATGTATTGTGCTTAAATCCAATGCAGAGTTTGTGCACAACAGGCCAAAATGTAACTTTCTGCCATGAGTGCTCACTTGTACAATATCCATACTCCAAACTGCTGCCAGAACTGGGGCATTGTTCTTATTTTCTATTTCCTTTCTTGGAGGTAGTACATTAAAAGGGAGATCAGAGTCACCAAGCACCTAATTTGCAAGAGAGGGCTTAACTGCTTGTTCCTGGGATTTAAAATGTATTTTGCAAACTTTTATCAGTTGGGATTGAATTGAACTGATTGGAAGTGACACGGGCAGCCTCGCTCCCCACCAGAGCAGTGCAGTAAAGCAGATGGCTGGCCAAGGCACTGCTCCATTATTAAACAGATCAGCTAGGAGCCTAGAAAGAAGCACACTTAGAGCCTTTGTGTCTCACAAGGCCATATATTTTCTCTAAGATGAGGGAAAATTAATATGGCCTCTTTATTGGATGGAAAAGGTTTTTCAATTTAACCTTGAGCTATTTCCCTTTACAAAGAAATTGCATAAAAGCAACAATGAAAAACTTTAATCTCCTTATGGGATAATAGAAGAGAGATCATCTGGAGTTTATAAAGCATCACAGTTAATGGATTCATTTTAATAATGACAGGTTTATCCACCCACATTGGCAAATCTTGATTTTTTTTTTTTTTTTTTTGAGTGCATGCATCCAGATGACATGTCTTAAAGCACAGAAGGAAGTGTCACTCCAAGAATAATACAAGCACTCTCCTGTCTCTCCTTTGACAGCATTCTCCCTCACACTTGGGTCCATCATTTGAACACTGTCTCTGGCCATCTTTTCTCTAAATTTTAATGTCTGTGCTACAGTTGATTCATACTCAAACCTTTGGTGTGGCTTCTTTTCACTACAGCTCTGATTCTCATCAGGGTTTCTCCTGAATTCCTACAGCATTGTTTCCTCCAGCATTCACAGAGGTTCCTGTGTTTCTCCAGCATTCACAGAGTGAATTGTTTCCTCCAGCATTCACAGAGGTGAATTGTTTCCTCCAGCAATCCTCCAGCAACTTTTGCCAGCTGTGGAACCTCTCTGTGTGTCCTTCTGCTCCTCCCTTTTGTTATTTTGTGGGTTTGGGGTTTTATTTTCCCTACCACACCAGCATTAACTGTTTGCCTTACCTTTAAAGGCTCTATCCTATCTCTCCATGTCCCCATTTTCCCTTCTCTCATGCTGCCAGGGCAGTGTCCCCTTTTCAGTCAGGGATGCAGCTGTGCTCACTCAGCCTTACACATCTGGAAGGGCCCTCCCACGGGATGTGCCATTCTCTTCTGTCCCATCCCCTGTTTAAATCTTGCTTTGCCACACTGCTAATGCAATTTCTGGCTGCTGCTAACACCACTGCTGTGTTCTCTCCTTGCTTCCTTGGCTGCCCCTCTGCCTCATGTCCTGCTGCTCTGTGAGACAGACAGGAAAGAGCCTGTCCCTGCCCTTTGTGTGCAGCACACAGCTCCAAATGTTCCAAGCCTACCACCACAGCTCCTGGGCTCTACAGGAATCCAAATAATTACCAGCACATCTTTTCCCCATTGTCTGGAAATGCTTGTCAGCTTTGTGGCATTTCTTGTAAAAGTTTAGTGAGCCTTGTGAAGCAAAGCTTGAAATCAGGGAGGGGAAAAGACGATTATCAATTCAGGAATAATTCAACACTGTCCTACAGTGAGTGTTCATTTGCCTTCCACTTGCTGAGTACATTAAAATTCTCTAAGTGAGGCCTAACTTTGCCTCAGCAGACACCTTATATGCTGTGCAATTCCTCTGTCTCAGATGCACGTGTTTGCCACGGCTGTTGGTGTCTCTGCAGCTCTGCTCCTCATTTCTCTCATCAACAGGCATCCTGAGGTATTTGCCAGAGTAATTGGAAGTTGCCAGCTGTGAAGCAAGTTTGTGCTTCTGTCCAACCATTTGGTTGGATCTAATGGGAAAAGGGAAAAAAAAAATCCTTTTTCTGTTCTGGTTTTGCAAAGACTTCCTGAAGACTCAGGATCAATGAGTCTCCTCTGCTCAGCAGCACCTGGGTGGGTAATGGGAGATTTCTGAAGAGTTCCCCAGTGCCTCCTTCAGGACATGAGGAATCCTTAATAGCTCACAACAGGATATGCCCTAAGCAAAAATCTTTGGAAAGGTAATGTGTACTACAAGTGCTCACAGAAGCCTCCCTTCAGTGCATTTAAATTTTTTCCTCTTCTTAGCATTATGGGTAAAGTCAGAGCATAAATTCTGGGGAATTCCATACACGTGGCTCTGTGCCCAGCACCCTGTAGCCTTTCCCTAGTGGTCTGAGAGGGCAGTGTGATGGACACTGCTCCAGGTCCACCTGTGCTCTTCCTAACCCTGCAGGTCTGGAGGACGTCGAAAGAGCAGCTGAGTTGCTAAGTTAAATTTCTGATCATGTTCCCAAGCTTCATGTAATGTAAATTTCTCAGGAGCAAAGCACTCACTTTGAAAAAGCTGTAAGCAATAATTCCAGTGGAGTGAAATAACGATTTTTAAGGTGAATCCTGTGCTGACAATAATGCTCTAAGCTTACAAGCCCAGGAGTGAAGAGTTTAAATTTGCTACTCTTATTTTCAATTTTCATTTGGCTCAGTTTCTCCATTTCCCCTGCATTGTCTGAATCAAGGAATTCTTAATAGCCTTGATTTTGTATCTTTCCAAAACTACTTGGGAAATTTAACATAGGAAAAGCAGAGACATTCTTTGCAATACCAAAGACTGATTAAATGTACTTGTATATTTATTAACATTTTCTGGATCCATCATTGTCTAGCTGAATCTTCCAAATCTGCAGAGTAGGAGGGGACCCTGAACTTCCTTCTGGGAAGTCCAAAGCTAATTTTGGGAGAAATTTCCTCTCTTTTATGACAAACTTGCAGGAGGATTTGAGAGTATATATGGCTGGGCTGCAAATGGTTTTGTAATAGTTCCAGATCCCCCTGGCTTTGCTATAGGCAGCACAAAAATTGCTTCTGTTAGATTCTGGATGGGAATATGGAAACTTAAAAGTGTTTTCAGGGATCCTGTGGTGCCCACTTCTTCACAGCAGCAGCTGCATTTTCCACAGTCACGTTCAGTGACTCCCACAGCTTTGGCCACTGAGTGTCCCTTGTTGGTGTGTACCAAACCCTACAGCAGAGACACCAACAGGCCTCCCATTTCATGTGTGCTCCCCTTCCTTCAAGGCAGAAACTTCTCAGAGAAAACTCCCAGATCACCAACCCAAGCAATTACAAGCCTCTTTTCCCTGGGATTATGTTATCAGTTTCTTCAGGAGGATTATCCATAAATGTCAGCTTTTAAATAGATGCCATTTGAACTTTCTCATTACCAACCAATGCCAGGCTCCATTGGACTTCACCTGCTAAAGCACTCAGCCAAGAAACAAATTTTATTCTCTGGAAGTTGGGAAGACTCATTCCTACACCCACAATATTGCTTGTGGTGCCCTGAAGCCACCTGCAAATCCTGACCCAACAAGTTATTTTCTCTTTCCTCATGGTGAGATATTAAGATGAAGGGTGTGGTTCTGCCCTTTTAGGTGACAACACTCTGCTGTAAGGAGCCAAACCCCACTGCTGGGGCTCTTGGGGCTCTTGGGCAGGGTTAAGGGAGCTCTTCCACTCCTCATTATTGAATGTACACCTGTGTGTAGAGCACAGGGTGCCAGTGCCCGGAGACTGTGCGGGAGGTTACAGCCAAACCCTCCCGTCTTCCTCTGCTTTTCTCATCCAACAGCCTCACAGCTGCTGTGCCATCAGTCAGAGATGATCAGCTCTGCTGTGAATATTCTGTAGCCTAATGAATAAAACTTCATTCTCTGTTGGGAGCAAGGTGCTGAATTTGAAGGCAGATTCCCCGTGTCCTCTGGAGCAAGGCTGTGCTTTGGGGGCCTCTTGGATTCATTGCTTTGGGAAAAGTGTCCAGCCTGGGAGTTGCTGTTGGATTGTCAGTGTTTCCATTTTGGTTCAGCTGACAAGTTTGCTCATTTGTGAGGTTTTTTGGAGAGATGTGTTTCTGTCTCCAAACTGGTAATTTCTCCATGCAATTCTGTTTCTTCCTACTTCTCTGTCAGCTTTACCTCATATTGAGGAAAAAGGGGGAAATATGCTCAAGATAAGTAAATAGCTTTCTTTTTTTTTTTTTTTTCCTCAAATGTATTCATTAGCCACTGAATAATTTACATGGATGATTCTTAGTTCACCAGCTGTTAATGAGCAGTTCATTCCATGTGCTCAGATTGTAGGTGTTTTGATTTGGTCCATGAAATGCATCACACTTGTGGTCTTCGTTTTGGGGTTGTTTCTCTGATGTCAGCAGAAGCCCTCCCCATCTGTAGCAGCACTAGACCTGAATTAAGCTCAGTATAGATCTTTCTTGAGTACAGCACTTGAGCAAAGCTCCCTAAAATCAATGCAATCTTTGTGTTCATGACTGTCAGCCTTGGGCTGCAAGTGATTCTCAGCCATTTGGGAGAAAATGGGGAGAACAGAGATAACAATTCCTGCACAGAGAGTGTGAGGGAATGTTGGAACGCTGGTTACTGAGAATTTCAGACTTTCTGTGCTGACAGGCACTGACCCCCAAGAGAACACTGCATTTGACCTGAGGCCATGGAGAAGGCTTCCAAAATGGAATCATAGAACTGAGATTATGGGTGTGGAGTTTGAATAGAAGTGTGTCATATCACATGGTGGAAAACTTAGAGTTTAAAGTTTTAAAATATAATATATATATAAAGCAAGATAAAAGTTTTAAAACAGAAGCTAGTCCTTCTTCACCTTCTTCTTCCTGAGTTTAAGTAATATTGTGTAATTAGATAAGAAAGTCCACATTGTGAGCCGTGGGTAGTTAGTTATTGAGTTAAAAGTAAAAATAATTTAAGTGTAATCTCTTAATTAGACAATTTATAGGCAACAGGCTTGTTTTTCTGTATGACCTTTCATAGGTTCTTGATCAGTAGATCCTGGGAACCTGGGTAGATCTGGGCTGAAAATCATGGGATTAAATCTGGATGTGAAAGCTCACAGCTCTGAATTGGCTTTGCTCAGGGCTGACAACATCATAACGGATGCATTTTTTTTGAGTGTGTTCTACAGTTCTTTAGTCTTTCCTTTCTGCAAACAAGCTTTTCTTGCCACCTTTGATTTCTGTAACAGCTTCTGGTTGATTTAAAAAGGGCTGTATCTCTGAGGACAGCTTCAGCTGCCATTCTCCTTACACCCTCTTGGGACGCAGTTCACCATTGACATGGACAAACAGAATTCTTATTGCGTTTATGAAGCTGAGAAAAAGGTAAAATCATCATTTCTAGTCTACAAACAAGAGTTAAATACCTATCATCAAATGTAAAGAGGAGTAAATATGGTATAAATTATTCTAATAGGTTTGCACAAAAAAAAAGCAATTAAACTAATGCAGTTTGACTTCTTTTCAATTAATAATGTACCCAATCATTTTTACATTGTTTGGAAAGACTATGTGCAGATAATATTGTCTTATGGCCTAATTTTTTTCATGCAATTAGTTGCATACATTTGCTGACAGGCTAATTTATGAGCAATTGCTTTAAAAGCAGAACTATTTTGCATTTAATTATGTTGGGTTGTAATCCATCTGTTGACAAATTTGTGTGTTTTGCTATTTATTTGCTAATGCGTTCCACTACTCCAGCATGATCAGTCATACAAGTTGAATATTTTGTTGATTATGTAAATACCATAGGGTAATTAAGGGCCAGATGTATGGCTGGTGGGAATGACTAGTTGTGGTATTTCTTCCCCCCTCCAGTTGAACTTTTTATTACTGCTCTGTGGAGAGTGAACAAAACTATGATTAAAGCTGGAATGCTGTGGCTGCTGTTTTTCAGCAGCTGGAGCAGGGGAAGGTGGGGAGAAGGAAATCTCCAGATGGGACCCTCCAGTGCTTTGTGCCCAGGGCCTGCTTGCAGTTTGCTTGTGCAGAGTTTATCTCAAATACCTGGTGGTCATGAGCAAACTGATACTGCTGGAGTGGTGATGCCTTGTGAAGGCTGACCTAGAACAGAGGCTGGACAGAGCTGAAGAATAAAGCAGGGATTTGCTAAAAGGCCTCAGTGGATCCACCTTGGGCAGCACAAGAGCCCAGCCAGGGCTACACCCAAGGTGAGCCAAAATGGTCCCAAAATGCACAAGCGCTCCCGGGGTCCCTCACTTTGATCAGTTCTGTTCCATTTGCACATTGGAGTTCATTGTCCCATTCCAGCTTTAGCCCATGCAGTCCCATCCTGCTTGTTTTTCTTTCTCCAGCCCACGTTGTTTGTGCTCTTGGGCCTGAGATTTGGATCATTTGTCCTTGGTTCCCAGCTGGAGAAGGAATTGTTTTGTCTCCCTGCTCTGTGAAGAGAGCTCACCATCCCATAATATGAAGCTCAGACCCACACACTAAAGCAGCACAGAATGTGAAAAATATGAAAGCTAAACCTGAGGCATCAGTGGGCAACTAGGGCAAGGTTTGTGGATTTGCTGTTTTCACTGCTGTGAGGGGGAGGAGAGCTGAGCTGGGTGGCTCATGGGAGGTGCCTTTGGATGGCAGGTGCCTGCGCACGGGAAGCAGGAGCAGTTTGTTTCAGTCAGGTTTCCTGCTAAACTGACCCATGGAGCTGTGGGTGCAGCATGGAGAGTGGGAGTTGCTGGGAGAATGTTATTTCTCTTGGCAATTACTGCTTGGACTTACTGAAGAGTGATGTTGTTGGGGTGTAAGAAATATGGGGTTTTGTCTCATATCCTTGAGAGAAAAAAGAGGCATCGGGCTGAGGGGTTTTGAGATGGGTATGGTGCTTGGCTTTTGCATCATCCTTGGGAGTAGAAACAGGAAGGCTCAGAAAAATGTGGACCAGGTATGAGATGGGTGTGTGGAGGCCAGAGGCAGAGGAGCTTGCTTTCTTGGCCTCCTTTAGTGGGCTGTTCTTTCAAGAGCAGTTGATTTCAGTTGCACCTACAAAAATGACAGCAGTGATGGATAAATCTCAAAACAAAGCCTTGGAAAAGTCAGATATGTCTGGACACCATCAAAGCAGAGTGGGACAAGGGACAAAGTCTTCCTGCAGCCACAGCCACGGAGTGCAGTGTGGGATCCCCTCCGTGGGCAGAGCACTGTCACCCTTCCCCATTCTGACTAACACACCACCTGCTGAGAAACCCCTTTGGTTTGCACGAGAATTGCTGGTGGGCTGGGCTGCCCAGGGAAGTGGAGGGCAGCAAAACCCAGCTCTTGATGATTTTGACTGTTTGTTTCAGGACCCAAAATAGTTCTAGAGAGGGCCAAGCAAAAGCTTGCCCCCTTCTTATGCATCAAAAGCAGAGACTGAACAATTGGAGCCCTCAGTGGTGGCAGGGGCAGTACAGATGTGCTCCAGCTGTGACAGAACAGGCTGGGCATTCTTTCCACAATAAAGGTTGTTCCAAGGCTTGTGAAGGTGGGTGTCTGTGCTCTGGGTGTGTCTGCACTTCTCTGAGGTTCACATACACATCAGTTTTCTCAGCCTCTGAGTGGGTTTGAATTGAGTCTTACCCCATTTTTAGCAGAGCAGTTTCTGACTTTGGGTTAAAGACAAAGGTCAAATTAGAATTCTCTTTGTATGCTTTGTAGGTTTGTTTCTTTGTGGTTTTAAATAACTGAATTTCTATTTCTCCAGAATATTAACAGCTGGCAGCTTTACAGATCATAAGAGTTCAGGCATCTATAAAAATATCAGTTCCTTCTGAAGTGCTTTAAAGCATAAATTATGGTTAGATAATATTCTCAGATGACAATATCAGTCTGTGAAAAAGGATTTTCTCTCCCCACCTCCTTCTGCATTTAATCTGGAAATTAAAGACAATAGGGACTGCAATTATCAAAGATGCCACATAATAGTCCCTCTTGGGGATTTCACCTGGAAGTCCTGGTCTCTTCCCAGTGTATTTTGGGACGCTCAGTTTGATGTTAAAAAGCTTTTGTAGAGCTGTCTAACAGTCCCCATAAAGCATGGTGAAAATAGAGCTTAAAGGAATGGGTGGACACTTTGTGAGAGTCAGACAAATAAATTACATGCTTTTTACTCTCCCAAGTGCAGATGACTAGATTTGTAACTGACTGAATAATTTGCAGTGATTAATTTGAAGAGATTTTCAAGGTTTTCAGTGTTCTTTGAAAATCTGTACATTTAACCAAAAGTATGGTTTATTTAAACATATTTCACTGTAATTGTTTGGTCTTGAGACTGCTAGCAGGCAATTGTTATTTGAAATCCTCCAGATATAAACAAATTCCATAAATCCTGGGATACTTTTGCCTTACACAATAGGGAGTTTCATGAAAATAGTTTTATTGCTTAAATTGCAAGTCACATGTTTGATGCTAATGTTTGCCATTGTGACCATTTTGGCTAATTATATCAGATGGTCAGGGAATGGAGATGGTTTCCCATAATCCATAGAAGTAGCAGGCTGAAATGTGGATTTTGCAATTGGATCTATTTATTGTTGCTATTTTTATGGTAGTGGTTCCTTGTTAGTGTTGCAAACGGGGCAAATGACTGTGTGGGTGTTCCAGGCATCCTTGAAGGCTTCCCTGCAGCCACCTCAAGTCATGCTTTTTCTGCCCCTGTCTTCTGAACTTCTCTTTAGGAGAAATTTTCTCATTGCAGTCAATCAAGGTTTTGGATATTGCTTTGTCCTGTAAGCTGAGATGATTAAGGAGAAGAGCAAAATGAGGATTTTAAGAGAACATGAACCCCACCTTGTGCCTCTGAGGGAAGAGAAGTCACTGCTGAGCAGGAGCCATGGGGAAAAAACAGCAACCTGCTCATGTCCCCATGCTCTCTAGGTTTGTTTGAGATCCAGGGCTGAACTAATGTACTGTGAAGGGTAGGGGGAAGGGGCAAGCAGTCCAGAGAGAGCAGCTCTGGGATTCAGTGCCTCAGCCCATGTCCATGCTCCTGCTATGCCAGCTGGCCATGGAGGAATTCTCAAGAATTTAACATGTCACAAAATCATGTTGCACATTCAGTTTAAGAACTGAAGAGAAGCAATTTTCTCCTGAGATCTCTGTGCTGGTTTCCCAGCTGAAGAGGTCCAGAGAGAGTTTGTGGAACTGGAAGTAGGGGAATTCTGAAGCGTGATGAGACTCATCTGAAACTTAATCACTGTTGGCCCTGATTTTGCATTCAAAATCCAAATAGCTGCAAATACGAGTGTGGGAAATAGCAGTGATTCTATCCCACGTCTTTCATCATGGGATCCTAGTGCCCCCCAGAGTCTGACTAATAAAATCACTGAGACCAAGATCCAACGAATGGGCTCTCTGCTGAAACAGATGGAAATATTTCATGGCCTGGAGCTTGGACTTCCCCAGTTGTCCTATCAGCTGTCCAAAGCAATCAGGTTCAAATGACCAAGGCATGGATTGCAAATTCTTCCTAAGTTGGAAAAAGAACTCATTGGCCAAATGAGGGCAGGAACTAATTAGTGAGAAACAAAGGTGTGCATCTGCAGATTTGTGGGGGGTGAGGAAGTGAATGCATTCCAACTGCCCTGTTACCTGCTACAGCAGCACAGTTTTTACCATCAGCTTTAGACATCTAACTGAATTCAGTTTGGTTAAGAAGATGATGTCCCCTCTGGGGTCAGTGGAGGGATCAACACTACCTGAGAGTTGCTCAGGTCACAGAAGTTAGGTGACACAAATAATTTCTTTCTTTATTTTTATGATTCTTCATTTGACAGTACTTCTGGGCATGTGCAGGGCCAGGAGGGGGACTCCGTGATGCTCGTGGGTCCCTTCCAACTCAGCCTGTCTGTGATGGCTTCTTTGCCTCCCTGAACCCCAAGGCTGTATTCCCATACTCTTGCTTCTCCTCAGTTGCTGTGGCACTCCCTGCCCAGCAGCTCTTGAAGCAGGAAGGTACTGCTGCTGCTCAGAATGCTTGCTTATGAGCATGATGATACTTTCTCTGCTATGTCCTGCTAACTTTCTCATTACACTTTATAGCCAACATTAATGTCTAGAAAAAATCAGATTTTTATTTGCTCCCAAGATAGAACATAAAACAGACATCTAAGGCTCTGCAATGCCAAGAAGTTTTTAGGATGCTTTTCAGAACATGTACTTGACTTCAATCATTCCAAATCTATTTTGTAATTACAAAGCCATTTTCTGCTCCTTTGAAACCAATTCTAAAGCCATTTCACATACTGAAAACATCCCATGTACAGAATTCAGACAAACATTTATTTCAGTTCTGTCTCCTTTTTTTCTTTTCTGCTGTACAGTAGAAAAAGGGATCTTTGCAGAACTCGAGGTGCTCTTGACCATTTCACTGTGACCTCTGTGAAAGGCTGCCCATTCATCTGGGCAGTGTTAGTCCAGAAAAAAAAAGGTAAAGGAAACTCACAGAATGTAAAGTTTTAAAGCCAAATGGAGCCACTAACATATAGTTTCAACTGTGGCACAGGTGATATTGCTTCACTGGGGATTCCTTTGTCAAGGTGAGCAGCAGAGGTTTCCCAGGCCACAGAGCTGATGAGAGCTCTGAGGTTTCCTCAGCTGGCTGTGGGGCAGGGCAGGCTGGTTCATGGCTGAGCAGGAGGCAGGTCTATTCCCTCTCACCTGATGGTAGAAAAGACAAGTTTGAGAACACAGCCCACCAACTTCAGGGACACAGTGAGGTTTAGATCAGCATCTTTGCCTATTGTTATATTATTTTCTCCTTGATGATGCTGTGAGGAACACGATCAAATTTATAAACCATTCATTGTTCAGCTGTATGTCACCCTGACACTAAGCAGGTGTTCTGAGACTACAAAATAGCATTGGCAAGCACAGATCATCAGGTGCAGCTGATCTCAGACAAACCACAGCTTTGTTTAGAGGCAGCCATGTTAAAGCACAATTCCTCATCCATGTGTAGGGTCAGGAGCTGAATTATTAGAAATTGCATTGGAAAGTGCATTTAGAAAGCAACCAACTCACAGCCTAAGTAATGCTAAGTAAGGGAAGCACAAAGCAGAGGGAAAGGTGAAGATCTCCTTCTGCAGTATGAGCATGTTCACAGTGTGGGAGCATATGAACTGAGTCAAAATAATATGCAATGAATTATCAACTGTTATTATGTAAAATGGTTGGAAATAAAACTGACTTTACATAAGAAGTGATGTGATACTGCTGCAGTACTCACTCTGAAAGCAAAAAGGATTCTAAACCAATGTGATCTGATTCTGGTTTGGAATTGGTGGTTTGTACCCCCTGAGCATCCTTTTTGGTCTAGGAGGAAATGAGCAGGTTTCCTGCTCCCTGTGTTTACAGGAGGAGCAGCTGCAGAGCTGTTCTCTCACCCCACTCTCATCAATGCTGCCTTTCATGTTATTAGTTCTGAAGATTGCTCTCGCAGTGATTCAGCCTTTAAGGTGTGGTTGTTGTGCTTTTCATAAGCAAATGGAGAAAACCACCAAGGCTAACTACATTTCTTCGTGGTGAATTCCTCAGCAGAGGGAAGCACTCAGTGATTGGCCCCGCCTGTGAGTTTGGGCTGACTGATCAATGCATTCTCAGGGCTTTGTTTCCCTGCTGAGAATTCATTTGTAACAGATTTTGAGGCCAGACCACATCTTCCCTTCTGGCCCAGGAGAAGCTAATTAGGTAAACACGACCACACAGCCTGGCAAAGTTTCTGGATTGTCACTCTGTGCAGGGAGGGAGGGAAGGACGCGTTGCTCCCCGTTCCCACAGGAGGAGCAGGGGAGAGCTCAGTGTTCCTGTGTGTGCAGGTGCCATCTGCCTATGGGCTTTCTCCCCAGTTTGGCAGCACTTGCTGTGCCAGGTGCTCTAAGTCATTTGCCCTCTGCACAAGCAGGCAAGGTGAGTTATTGATGAATGATAAATGGTTTTTTTCATTTGTACAACACATCTATTCTCCAGGGGGTTTTTTGTTTCTTTCATACCAAAAGAAGGTATGATTTTTTGTGATTATTTCTTCTACTGACATAACTAATTACTTAATCAAGGGCTTCTGCCTTCTGTTTAGAGATAGCTGAGATATTAAGAGATTGCATTAATTCCCTTAGAAACACAGCAAGACTTGAGAAATCTATAAAGATATATTTAGTGGCAAAAATTATTCCATGATAATTTGTCAATTACAGTGCTCTATCAGATAACAAATGCTCAAGATGAAATCTGCTCCAGCTGGGGAAGGATCCATTTTCTGTGCTTTCAGACGTGTCTAGAAAGAAAATGCCTTTACTTAACTTTTTTTTTTCTTTTTTTTTTTTTCTTTTTTTTTTCATATTTGCTGTATTTGTAGGGTTTGGGTTGCATTTAGCATCCAGGTGGTTTTGTGTAGGGGCAGCAGATGGGTGATAGGTTTTACCAGCACAGTGTAGGCATAAATTGATGTTTTCTGGATCAGTAAAGGATGCCAGGAAAATGCTTGTAAGTAAACCTTCAATACTGGTTTCGAAAGGGATGGAATAACTTAGGTTGCCTGGTCTACCCAACCCCAGAGAGCAGAACTAACTCATGTTAAGAGAATAAACAACCATATTAGAATGTAATTTATAATCTCACCAGTGTTTCATTTCCATGTCACTTCTCTGTACTATAGTTTTCTTTTTAATTGAGGAAAAATGCACATGAAGACATTATACATTTTTCCTGTGGCTGAGATACTGGAATCTTTTTGCAGTTGTTGCTGTTTTAGAGAAAAGAGCTCCTGTCTTTGGCAGAAGGTTATTTGCATGTGTTCACAGCACACAGGCTTAATAGCATTTTACTCCTTCCTGCACCTTAGTTTTGGATTCTTCATTTCTTGCATAACTGCACCTCTGACACCTGGACATCACTCACATGCACAGGAAGGAGAGTACCACTCCTTCCTTAATGAATTTCTGACTGCCAGGCTGCCCCTCTGGGGTGGGACCCATGGTGCTCTCCCCACAGGCACGAGGTGGGACCTCTCTTTTCAGGCATGCAGACATCAAATCCCACAAGCACCTTTGATCAATGAAGTCCTTCCTCTGCTCTATATAATTTGTGTACACATATAGGGTAATTTATTGATTGGCTTTCTTATAATTTCTGTCATTTCATCATCTCTTAGTAGTTAGCAGAACAAAGTCAAAGGTTTTTAGTTAAAAACCTCACAGTCTAGGAAAACTTGTTCAAGAAGGACTAATGAAAATTGCAGCTATTTATCCACCAAAGCTATGAAATTATGATACATTATGACTCCCAAAGTGCTGGGTTACTGTACTGTGACAAATAGAACAGTTTCCCAAGTACCCTTGGGTGAGAGCCAGTGTGCAAAAAGGAAGTGAAGATTTTTTTCCAACCACTTAGTTGCCAATAGAAGGAGATACAGATGAAGTTTGTGTTTCTTAAATATCTGTCAGGTGTGGGGGTTAAAAGCTTGTAAAGCAGGGAGTCCTTAGAGCCTGTTGGGTGTGAAATGGGAGGAGGAATAAATGCAGTTTTGCACCCCCAGAAGGTTCTGGAGCTGTTTCCAGGCTGAGTAAGCCAATAGACTCATGAAGTTCTTGAGGTCTTGTAATTCAGCTCTGCTGCAAATCCAAAACTGATGCATGAAGTGAGACCTTTCAGCTGTTTCACCAAATTATCTGTAGAGAACAAGGTAATGCCTTTTAGTTTATCTAACAAATTGTCTGCTTTGAGTCATCAAAATCTATATATTTTTACGCCACTTGGGGCTAAAATAAGTGCAGCTGAAATCAAGAAGCTCTTCCTCATTATTTTGAAATCTTAAACTTCTTAAACCCCATTCTGTCTAGTCTAGTCTAGTCCCAGTTATCCTAATCCTCTCTGCTTTGCAGTTGGACTCTGGCTCCTTGTCCTCAGGGCACTTCCCAACTTTCCATCATGGGATGAGACACTCAGAGTTGCAGTTAGATTATGTGAAGTGCATGGTGCCCATTTTGACTGTAGCTTCCTGATGATTTTTTATGTGCACAGTATGTTTTTGTGAATGGCCTCTGAGCACAGTGCTGAACTGGCCACCTGTACTCTCCTGAGTCATTGCCACTGGTTTTAGAGCATGTCAGTGTGCTTGTGTAGCTCATGTCATTCAGCCTGTACTTTGAAAAGGTGATCATTAAAATTAATAAAGGAGCAATCTGTGAACAAACATGATGATGATGACGATGATAACACCACTCTGAACTTGTGTTTGTTACACTTTTCAACTCTTCTCTCAAAATGCCCATAAAATGCTTCAAGTTGAAGCAGCTGATGAGCTGTGACTCCTGCTCATCTTTCATTTTCTGGTCTGATTGTTTCCTGCTGCCACCACTGCTTCCCCCTGTGGAAGGGGATTGAAAGCCTGCTGAGGTACAGAGGTACATTTTCTGGCCGTGTTTGGTGCTCCCCCTGGGCAAGTCACACTAAAAGCAATACCAAGAAACAGGGATCTTGGGATTGCAGTGGTTTAAGGAACATGAAGCAGTACCCTCCAGTATCCTCTGCAGAGGACTTTCAAGCAAACTTTTCAGTGAGACATTAAAGGACATCAGTCCTTGTCCCTTGCCAAGGTGGGCTTGGAGGCAGAAAGCTGCAAGTACACATTAGGAGATTTCTGACCCAGGGCTCTTTGTTCCCTCCCTGCAAAGTCCAGTAGCTGGAAATTAAAGGGAAGTGAAGGTACTTGCACAGGGAGAGAAATGAGTCATTTATTTAGAGATTAAATATGTGCTCAGTCACTTCAGATCAAGATGAGACGTCCACCTGGACAATGAACTCTGGCTTGATCACAAATGGATAGGTCTGATACAGAGGTGACAGGGTGCAGTTCTTTGTCTTGTATGCAGTCTGTCAGAGGAGCAGCCTTTCTGACCTAAAGAAATGTTCCTTCTACTTCACCCTGTGCATCTGTGAAGCATTTAAGCAGATGAGGACAGACAAAAAGCCTGGCAACAAGGTCTGTGATAAGTGAGATCTCCTTTCCCTACCTTTCACCTGCAGGTAACTTTGTTGGTTAGTGACTCTGACAAGTGGCCTGGTGTTTTTTTCTTAGTAGTGAAGGAAACAAATGGGGCATCAGTTGCTGATTATGACTGTTGTGCAGAGTTTTGAAATAAAACCAGTGGTATGTGGCTGAACCTGCCTGATAAGAAGTTATTTTTAAAAAGTAATAATGTCTTCGGCACAGCAGTGAGGAGATAAATTGTATGTTAAATGGCAAAGCATAGCACTGCATATTTTATACTCTGTGATGACTTAAGAGTTCATTATGATAAATGTTATTAAAATGAGCATGAAAAGAATCAAATGTGATGCTCTGCTACTTGTGCTGAGGTCTCTTCAACTCACTTAATTCTTGCTGCCTTGCCTTTTGCATAGTCACTGTTCAATATCCCTTTTAAAGAATGTGAAAATACAGAAGAAGTAAAACCTTTTATGATGAAAGGCTGCACAGTTAACAAATAGACAAGGGGAGTTGCCTTGAAGCTTTCCCACTGCCTGTAAAAAATGTGGTTTAGGTTTTACACAGGTGGCATTATATTTAAATGTCAGATCTGGGCTTTGTTCCCCCCTTTAATATAAATGTCAGCAGCATTTTGTTGGGAAGTCCTTTTGTTTCACCTTCCACTTTGATAAATTCTGACTGGCTTTCAGTCTTGCCATCTACCTTTGTACATTCATAACTCTGTTGACCAAAGTTCTGCATCAGTTGTTTGTTTTTTTTTTTTTTTTTCCCAGAAGCCATTGAATTAAAATTAATGGAATTAATTAAATAAAATTAAATGCAAATGGTGAACCAGGCATATTCCAAACCAGCAACTGTGGAAAAGTGTTGTAGTGGCAGTGATTAGGGGAATAAAATACCATTAATCTCCCCAGTCATATCCAAAGCTTCATTAGCACTTGGGCCACTGGTTGATTATATGAAAAAAAGAGGGTTTTCCTTGCTGGGGAGGGAAAATAGAACCAGTATTCCCACTCAAAAATATCTTTTTTTTTTTTTTTTTTTTTTTTTTTTTTTTTTTTGCATTTAATGCAAATAGATTTGACTAATCTGAAATAGCAGCAACTTCTTTTTGAAGAAATAAAGTAAATGTTGGTAAAGCATGTGCTTACCATAGAGAGTATTTCTGCCCTTCCCTGCTAATGCCAATTATTTGACTTCCCAAAAAAACCCTCTATGGTTCAGTGTCATTTCTGTCATCCCTAAATGATACTAAAGCAGCCAAGAGTTCTCATATCTCATCTTTCTTTGGATAGCTGACTACTAGCACTTCAAAGTGGAAATATATTTCTGTAAAACCTTTTTAAGCTGTCTGTAATGATGCATAAACTGAGATGTAATGTTTTAAGGATTTGCATGAAAAGCCACTGTGTTCATGGTACATTGTCCCTGAGTTACAGGGCTTTTATAGCAGCTCTTCAGTGTATTCAGATACTTAAAGATGTTCAATTGAATTCTGTCAGAACTTTCTTGGACATGTTAAATCTCTGCTTTTTCACATGTTGTAACTGCTGAGAAACCAGTGCTTTAAAGGGGCTGCAGAGCCTGTGCCCTGTGAGCAGCAGGAGCAGAGCAGCCCTGACAGGAACCTTCCTTCTGCCACACTGGGCCAGGTGCCCCTGCTGTGCTCAGCACTCCTGATGCCTTTTGGGGCTACCTGAAAACAGAGGCCAGTCAAATTTAAGGGAATAAAAAGCAGTTCTATTTATTGAAGGGCATTCACATTCATTTTGGGCAGATGAAGCCCCCTCGGGGCTACACCCAAAAATGAACCACGGGTCACAGGTTTTCACACTTTTATAAGTTTGGTCCATTTGCATATTGGGGGTGAATCTTCCAATTCCAGCTTCAGGTCATGAAGTCATTTACCCCAAGTTTGCTCCCCCCAACTCCCTTTTGTTTCCATCTCTCCGGGCCTGAGGCAGTGAGGTGTCCTTGATTGCCAGTCCTGGAGAGGAATTTGTGTCTGATCAAAATGAGAAAGCAGCAGCTCACACTGTGTGTGGAGTTCAGAGTTCTACTAAAGAACTGCAGGATTACAAATACATGGAAAATATAAAAGCTAAAATCCTAAGGTTTCACTCTGATACCAAGCACCTCTCTGGTACAGAAACCTCTGCTGATGAGGAATGGCTTAGCAAGCCAGAGAAAATGAAATACCCTTTTTATCCCCCTACTGTCTCCATTAATGTTCCTTTATGAACTTCTAATGCACCTAATTTTTCAGTGTCCAACTTCAGCCCAAAAGGCTCTGCTGGCACATCCCTCATCATCACGTTATGTTTATTGCAATTTCACCTCCTTGAACAAAGCCCAGATTTTATGCTCCTTTTAGGAGATAGGAAATGAAGGCAAACTGCCAATGCTTGCTGAACAAAGTGTGCCTGAGGTGGCTCTGAGGCTACAGCTGCTCTGCCTTCCAAGCAGGCCAGAGTGCATGAGCAAACTGAAATGCAACTCATGTCCTCACTGGGTAGAAATAAACATTTAAAAAGTGGAAGGAGACTTGGGCCTGGGACACACAGGAGTGCAGAGAGACCAACAGCTTGTTCTGCTCTCTTACCTGTGTGTTCTTCATGTCTTAGTGGCAGCATTGTGTTAGGAGGCCAACAAACCACACGTGGGCTTTGCTCAGGAAAGTTTCCTAGGGATCAAAGCCACAAGAATTTGAAGGTAGCAAAGAAAATGTTTTCTTTTTGTACATTGAATGCCCAGAACTGAGTCAAGGTGTGCACGGGGAGGGGAGGAGAGGAGAGGAGAGGAGAGGAGAGGAGAGGAGAGGAGAGGAGAGGAGAGGAGAGGAGAGGAGAGGAGAGGAGAGGAGAGGAGAGGAGAGGAGAGGAGAGGAGAGGAGAGGAGAGGAGAGGAGAGGAGAGGAGAGGAGAGGAGAGGAGAGGGAATGGAGGGGAGGGGAGGGCTCTTTAATCCAGTTCCTGCAGACCTCTGAATAAACCTCATGTTGCACCAGAAAACCTCACTGTGTTTGAAGTAAATACCAGGTGCCAGTACTTTTAATGAGATTTACTGAGCTTTACAAACAGGTAAAAAGGCTAGAGAGGTGTCCAGCAAAAATGCATGCCACAAAGCAGACTGGCACACACAGGCATTTTGAGGTTGTTCAGACAGATAAGGCTAAGAATGGAGCTAATGCTCTAAGTATGAAACATCAATTTGCAATGAAGCAAAAGAAATATAATTTGTGGCATCTAGGTTTTAAAGCACATTTTATGAGAATGTGTAAAGGCAGTTGTCTGACTAAAGACAGTTGAATTTGTATACTGTCCTGTGCTGTTTTTGATTTAGGACCACATGCTGATATTTACACTAAGCAAAACAACCAGGGGACATCTCTGGTGTGGGATTTAGTGGGGTAGTTTTGAATTAAGGTACCAAAAAATAAGAGTGGCCAAGCCTGTTTAAGGTCCAATTCTTGGTCTCAAACGCTGGTGTTTGCTGATAAAGGGTAGTTAAACTCATAGGCTTTTGTAGTGGTGATAAAAGCTGAAATATAACAGTATGCAGGGAGTGATTCTGTTCTCACATTGCTGTCATGTGGTGAGCTGCCAGACTCCTTGTGAAAGTGGGGCTGGTAATTTGTGCTCTCTTTTGCAGAGCAAAGCCCAAATCTGAGCTGGTAAATGCCTGATTCACAGACTTTGAGCATGCTGAGCAAAAAGGAGCTATAAGAAATTGCTTGCTATAATCTAAACTCAGCTGAAAGGCTGTTCTGATTTCTATTTGACTGTTTTCCATAGCCAGCTTTTTAAAATGTCTTCTGTTGTTAATTCACTGTCCTTAAATATTTCTTTAATAATTTTCTTCATTGCCATTGAAAAAATCTTTGATCTTGTGACTTGAAAATATAACTGGCAAAATCAAAATTGAAAGGTTTATGATATTTTTATGAATATAAGTTTGTTTAATAAGTATGAAGGCTGCTCTTCTATCATGAGAAGAAAATATGATATCAGGGCAGCTGCATCTCCCTTTTCTCTGTTGATGACTTTTCCTCTTCTGTAGCTGAAACTGCTGAAAGCTGGAGTTCCTGCCTGTCCTGGCTCCCTCCCCTCTGCTGGCATCTTTCAGCTGCTACCAAATATCATCCCACTACCTTTCAGTGGATTTCTCTCATGCCTCCTCCTTTTTCATTGCATCAAACTCTCAAACTTATCATCTGCATTCCTTATTGTGTTTCCTTTCTGTTGTGTGACTCTGCTGCATTCTCTCCATTCTGCTCGTGGTGGCAGAGTCAGTGCCTACTTCTGCTGATTTCATTTTTGTTTATGCCAGATGCTACCCAGAAGTACCCCATTTCCTCAGGTTTTATGTGATATAAAGAAACTTTGGTAGCAAATGGGAATCCCCTCTTAAAAATTAGAAGGGGTGGGGGGGGGGAAATGGCATTTTTTGGCAAGCCTTGAAGGCATTGTGAGCTCCAGTTGTGGTTTTGACAAGCAAATCAGCTTGCTGTCCTAAACAGCTCTTGTCACCAATATCCCCATATTCCCGCTGGGTTTATCTGTGGAGCAGGAGCAGAGAACAGGGCTGGAGGAGGCAGCCCTGCAAAGCCAAGGTGCTCTGGCAATTGCCCCTGGCTCTGTGTCTGTCTGAACTGTGCTCTGCAAAGTTAAACATTGACTGTGTTTTTGAGGCAGCCTGAGGAATTTTGGCACCCAGTCCCTTCTAAATCCCCAAAGTGCTGACAGCTGAAGTCCTCTGGCAATTAGGATTAACTATTGTGGTTGTTAATATCTGTTATTATCACTGCTTTAATGAAGGGATGGGACCACAGTCAGGCTAAAAATGATTTATTGCTCAGGTAAGCATCAGTCTCAGAGGCCGTGAGGTTTAGGAGGGCAAGCACTCAGCCACAGCTCAAAGTGGTCACAAGTTCTTTGTTACAAGGCAATATGTAACTTTCTGATCTAATGGACAGTTGCCACAAAGTTTATTTTGCTTTTCTAACCTGCCACCTTTACTCACTTCTGCTGCACTATGGATACTTTTATCCAATGGGCTTCTAACTCACAGACACACATTTGCTTTTATTATCACTTCTAAACTCTTAACTTACTCTGTACAATTACATTACTACACCATAAACCCTTCATCTTATCAATGCAGTTTCTCACTTACTTAATGCATATTCTTACTTACGACTATAGGAACATAAGTTTATGATTTTTCTGCCCAATGTCTGTGTATTTTATTTTTACATCAATCCAAGCTTCTTCCAAGGCTGCAGATCAAACCCTTCAGTGTCTATGGAAGTTTCTATCTTTCCATTTCCCACAAATATCCACAGAGGATGGAACTGGAACAGGTGTGTGCTGTCCTGGGAGCCTTAAACCCTTCCTGAAGTGTGAGGCTGGGGCAGTGTCACTGCAGGTCCCCAGAGGGGATCACAGCAGAGCCCAGCGTTCCTGGTGGCTGGGAGGGAGCAGAGGAGGCTGCAGCCTGGCCCTGCCTTGCCATTCTCTTTAGTGCCTCTCAGAGCCCTTTCCCTGCTCAGGACCAGGGCTCCTGCTGCAGCTGCAGCTGCTCTGACGAGTGCCTCGGGAAGTCATTTCACAAGATGAGATGGGTGAAGCTTTCCTGTTGCATGAAGGTTGGCAAGGCAACTTCTGGTAAAGGTTACCAGAGAGAGGGAGAGATCCCGAGGCAAGAGGAAGGTGTTGGACTGATTATTAGTGGGCCTGAGGCCCAGGATGGACATGGGGAAGTTCAATCAGACAGCTGGAAGTGACTGACACCACCAAAACCTTCCTCCCCTCCAGCACAGCAGTGGTGGGGATATGACAATGGCCCAGAATTGGGCCATGCCCCTGCTGTGGATCCACCTGCACAGGCTCCTGCCTCTGAGAAACAGCCAGACCCCGGAGAAACCCCAAACCCTGTGAGAAACTGCCAGACCCCAGAGAAACCCAAACCCACTGAGAAACTGCCAGACCCCAGAAAAACCCCAAACCCACTGAGAAACTGCCAGACTCCAGGCAGCCTAAAAGCTCCTTCACCTTGGTGGGGTTATTGGCCTGTTTATCAGCTCTGCAATTTGCAGTAGAGGAAAAAAGTGATGACTGAAAAAGACTCCTTTTCCCTCCCCAATCACCATTTCCAAACAGGTCTGTTCCCCTCTGGGACTGTTTGTTGCAAGCTGGGAAGGGAGGCTGTGACCTGATGGCCAGGAGCAGGGCAGGGGCAGAGAACTCGTGCTTCAGCCATCCTCCTGATGAATTAAAAAAAATTCCAAGTAATGTGGTTATAACTAAGGGAGGAATCTAGTCCAAGAAAGCAAGCCTTGAGTAGGAACACACTCCCACATCTTGCAGGTCACCCAGCTTATGTAGAATAAAATATCAGCTCCTGCCCGTCAGATTTGGGGTGAGAAACCACTGGGGCTAGAAACATTAGGAATGGATTATGAAGATATAAATTAAAAGGCAGAGTCCAGAGAAAATAAATGCTTCATTCCAGAGTTAATTTAACCATGTTTAGATTTGGGTGCCCCAAAGGACAAGTAGCCTTCAGTTTCCCAGTGGCTGTCATTTTGAAAGGGGGGAAATGAGGGACAGCAAAGGAGGAACCTCACCTCAAAGGATCTTTTACGCTAAGGCTGAATATTTTTACAATATTTAACTTTTCAGCCTGTTTTCTGGGCGCCAGTGAGTGAATCACAATTAGCTGTGCCTCAAGCTAAGGGGCTCAGAGGCTGAGTCACAGCAGAGCAGAGGCAGTGATACATCAGGAGCAAAATCAGTGCTGGTCAGCCTTGAGTGCAGCAGCAGAGGAGCACCATTAAACAGCTGCCAAGGACCATTCCCCCCCTCTGAAGCTCTCCCATTTTGCTGCATTAGTTACAGTTTCTGACAACGACCTCTCTTGGCTCAAGGGAATTTTTTTAAAGAAAAATTTCTCTATTTAAATTTCATGCATTGTGAATCTACTCAGAATCTATCAGGGGTTAGTTCTACATTTGACTGACTTGCTTTAAACAAAAATAGTTCTGGGGAATTAACTCCTTCTTTGATAAGCCTCCATCTTGTGAGTAAATGGTACCTCGTGCTAGGAAAGGAATAAAGCTTTTCATGGGAGCCTTGATGGCAGGAGAAAGCAGCCCTCACTTTTCAGGGCTCAAACTGCCAGTTCCAAAAATAGTAATGGCTGTAAATAGAAAGTTCTTGGGAAAACTGAGGATGTCTTGACCCACACCATGCTTAATTTGCCAAAAGAAACCACCTTCCCACCTAGGGGTCAAGACTGGTGGAGGATCTGGAAGGAGAGGCATTTATCAAATCAGAGACTGGAACAGGTCAGGAATGCTTTAAAAATGAAGTAGCAATTGGTGTCAGTAGATCTGCTGTAGATGCTCGTGAATGTGCTCCCCTATCCCTGGAGCTGTCTGTGAGTGTTTTTTGTGTGTGGAGCCCAGTTCATGTGCTCCTTAACTTCCACAAACTGCACTTTTACTCTTCCCCAGAATCCTGCACAGGTTTCTGCTATCCCACAGACAGCATGGATTTCCTTCTCTTTTGCTTTAAAACAGCTTGGCAATAAGTGATCACATATTAAAGCCTGACAGTGTTGGATTACTTGAGGACAGAATAAAGACGCCAAAAAATCAGTGCTGTTCACAGTCAATTTCTTTATTGGTTCAACAAGCAGTTTGGTTTTGTTAGCTTCTGCATTTGAAGATTGTGAAATTACTGTCTCACTGTTTATAGGGCAAATAAAGAGCTCAGTATTATTTGAGTGTGTTGGAATATCTGTGCCACAAAAGATTTTCAATAGTTTACCATGGAAATATCTCTCAAGTAGTTTATAAATATCATAATTGCATTTTGCCTTTCCTTTGGTTTTACATATGAACAGGAAAGAGAAACTTGTTTCTTGTGTCTCTGCTTCCTGCAAATGCCAGGAACAGTGTCATTGTACCTAAAAAAAAAAAAAATACTGTAATATTAATTTACTGACATTTTAAAATATTTTCTTTTTTAAAAAGAAGCAAAATTATTTTAATCTTTTACAATTGTTTTTTTTTCCCAGATCATCCAATCCTTTCTGCTACAGCTGAATTAATTTCCACCATGGATGGCACCAGAATGTTGGAATAAGGAAATCACCAGCACAATCACCATCTTGAGAAGGCACCTGGAGCCACATTGCAGATACACACTGCTTGTGCCACCAGGCTCTACATTCTCTTCTCCCGCCCTGGCTGTGCCTCCTTGTCTGCACCACCAGCCCTGATGTGCTGTGGGTGACTTTGGACCTCCCTCATCACTCTGGACTTGTCTGATGCTCCTGGCTGACCCTTGTTACCAGCACCCAGCCCACCCTGCCTGGGCACCCCAGGGCTGTGCCAGGCTGGGCAGGGCACTGCCCTGCTCTTCTACTGATGCTCATCTTGGCAGATCAGCCCACTGATACGCAGTAAGATTGTGTAATTATACTCAAATAGTTACATATTTTGTCAATAAATTCTCTAATATTTTAAAAATCTTCCCTGTGCACAAAATCTGTACCTGAAAGAAGTGGTAAATCAAGTAACTTCAGCCCAGAAAGGAGATGTTCTGTTTTCAACAGTGCACATGTCAGTGCATGCCAGGGTAGTGATGCCTTTTTGGGCTACCTAAAAACAGAGTCCAGACAAAATTAAGGGAATAAAAAGCAGTTCTATTTATTGAAGGGCCTTCAGGTACATTCAGGGCAGATGAAGCCCCCCAGGGGCTGCACCCAAAAATGGACCACGGCTCACAGGTTTTCACACTTTTATAAATTTGGTCCATTTGCATATTGGGGGTGAATCTTCCAATTCCAGCTTCAGGTAATGAAGTCATTTACCCCAAGTTTGCTCCCCCCAACTCACTTTTGCTTCCATCTCTGAGGCCTGAGGCAGTGAGGTGTCCTTGATTGCCAGGCCTGGAGAGGAATTGTTGTGTCTGCCCAAAATGGGAAAGCAGCAGCACACACTGTGTGTGGAGTTCAGAGTTACACACCAAAGAACTGCAGGATTCCAAATATATGAAAATATAAAAGCTAGAATGCTAAGGCATCAGTAGCCAGCCTCAGCCTGCACTGCTTCTTGCTGTCTTCTGCCTCTGAAGCTGGCTGCTGTGTGCCAGAGCCAGGTGTGCAGGCTGCTGCCTGCAGTGCACCGTGGGTCCTGCCTGGCTCAGTCCTGCACTGCCAGGCTCTGCTCTTGACCCAAGGCACAACTGCAGTGCCTGCTGCTCCCGGGGAGCCTCTGGGGGACTCCTGCTCCTCAGCCCCTTGCCAAACAGTGGGGTGTGGCAGCAGCTCTCTGGCCAGAGAGCAGGCACAGCCTTTCCCAGGCATTTTCCTGGGGAAAGCTCTAAGAAGATCAGAGAAAAGAATGAGAAACAATTCTTATCCCCACTTGTTGCACCTGCTGTTGTGCACGTGTGGAATGTGTCATGGAGATTTGTTTACCAAAGGGTGATTTCTTAATTGGACACTGGATGGTGTTTGGATTGACTGACCAATCAGGTCAAGGCTGTATCAGATTGGCTCTAAAGGTTACTGAGTTTCTTAATAAGTATAAAATAAGTATAGTATAAGATGAGATAATAAAGCAATTGTTCAGCCTTCTGCAATCATGGAGTCAATGCTAATTATTACCCAGCTAGGGGCCTGCAGTGACAGGGAGGTGTAGAGGTATTAGGCAGACTTTTGACTAAAAGTGGCAAGAAATGCATCATTCTGATTGTCACTGTTTGCTTGTTGTAGTTGTGTGGAACAGCTAGGGTCACCAAGCTTTGCTTTCGCCCTTCACGTTCCTGAACAGCAAGAAATATCCACACCAAGGTAAGTGACATTCAGAGTCAGGCTCCTCCTGGATGGCTTTTCAAAGTTGGTGGGCTAATCTTGTAATCCAAACAAAAATCAAAGGAAAAGTCTCCTTTCTGCAATTGCTTATCTGAAATACTCAGCCAAAACACTCTTCTATCAACTTCAGCGAGGGGTTAAATGGGCTTTAAAGGTGTTTCAGCTTTTTAGATCAAGGTGGGTTTGGTTCTGCAAATGAGATAAACTTGCAGTCAAAGAAAAAGCAGGAAATAGTCCTTTTAGTTCCACATGCAAAGGCACCTTTTGATGTGGCTGCTGAATTGTGTTCATCAGAAGTAAAGGCTAATCTTCCCCTTGACATTTACCGAGTTGGTTGATTACTTCTCTTCTGAACAATCCATGTGGAGCATTGCAGGATTTTATAAATTATTTCCTGGAAATGCTTAATATTAAAGAGTTTTTTTCCAATTCCTAATTTAAGCTCTGCACATTCATAATTGAGATCTTAGAAGGTAAAGCAAAAAAAAAAAAAAAAAATTAAAAAAAAATCAAACCTGGCAGAACCCACTGGGAGGAAAAAAAAATATTGATGAGACAAAACATTTTACATACAGTGTCCAGAATTCTTTTGACTGTCATAAAACCACTTCCTGAGATTAACTGAAGGCCAATGTGGCAGGAGGATGAGCTGCAGGGCAATGAGGGGAGACTGTATAAACATGTAACCTCTGCTGAAGAAAACACTTTTAATTCCCTCAATGGCAATTTATCTAAATTTTATTTTTAATTTTTGTCCTCTGCCCCTATGAGAGGAATGCCTGTGAAAAGGAAATAGTTATTAGGGTATATATAGTTAAATATCTATGCATATATATGTTTTATACTGAAATAACAGTGGGAGATAACAGACCCATGAGAGGTCAGAGTCCCACTATATCGATTGAGCAGGAAGTGGTCATTGTCCCACAGGATTGATAACACTGTGAAGACAGGAAAAAAAATAATTTCTGTCCCTGTTTTTAGGAAAATTGATGAAAAGCAAACATAAGGATTCTGATTTCTTTATTATACAGATCTGTATAGGCCTTGAAAAGGGATCAAAATTTCAAATGAATTCTTCCCTTTTAAAAATCTGGACATAGGCACTGTACTGCAGGTATTAGATTCAAAAATTTTCTTTAAATCCAGGTCCAAATCTAATGTCAGCCAGGCTCTCTGTGGGGCAGCAAACAAGGAAACTCCCATCCCAGAGCTTGCACCTCTCAAGTCTGTCCAGTGGTGACCCAGAAATGGGCAACTACAAAGCACCTTCTGTGTCATTGTGTCCAGCCCTCTCCTGCTGCCATCCATCCCCTCCAACCCTTCTAGAAACCTTTCTGGCCTCACCTTAAAACTGAATGAATCCCTAGTGGCAAAGCTGTCACCTTCTCTTCCCCTCTGTGATATCAAAGGAGGTTCAAAGAAAAATCTATGGTTTATTCACTTTTATTTGTTCTCTGTCAGTGTTGTCCTTTAGCACAGGTTCTTCTCCTTCCCTTGTGCTTGCCCTTCTCTTTCCCAGTGCCTCTGGATTTCCTGACAGCAGGCTGAGCTGTGGCTTTGCAAGGCTACAGGAGGTTTATTTACATGCTCACCTGTTGCAGTAATGTAGAAAAAAATATAAAAGAAAGGCCTCATAAAATCAGGCCTGCTGTGTTAGATCAGTGGCTGGCCTTGTCAAGCTAGCACTTTGCAAGTTCCCACATGAGAACAATCCTGGTGTGAACTGTTTGTTAACATAACAATCTATTCCTGGGTGAAAAACAACTAACACCTACAGAAACATTAAATCTACCCCATGAGAACCAATGAAGAAAATATGTAAACAATTTAAGAATAGAGAGATTTGATGGACAAGAAAAATACCTTTTACTAACCAATAGAGTAATTAGCAAGAAAGCTACTGACCAGTTGGAGTACCACACGAGGTCTGTAACACTGTATAAAAAGGGGAACATAGAGCAATAAAAAAGCCTTTGATACATTGCTCAGTGTCTCTACAATGACACTCTCCCACCAGCTCACCTCTTCCCAGCCCATGGGATGCTGACAGCCCTTCTCCACATCTCCTGCAGGTGGAACAGGTGGTTGCTCAGGTGGAGTGATCAGAAATGGTGTTTGGCTCCTCATCCAGGCACTCCCTTCAGCAGGAGACCCAAGGTCAGCTCCCTTCTGAGTCTCAGCAGTTATTTCACACCAGACAGACACCAAGCCATAAGGTGCTCTGACCTGGTTATATTTTCAGTCACTTGTAGGTTCTGTTGCACTCAGTAGAAGAACTCAAATGTTAAAATGGAGTGGCTCTATCCCACAGCACTGCCCCAAGTCTCAAGCACTGGGCTAGGAAAATCATTCTCTTTCCTTCCCTGTGTCAGTGCTACCATAACTGAGGAAAGCCTCACCTCTCCCCCTGCAAGACACAAATCTGGAGCTGTCTGGGAGCTGCCTGGTACATGTGTCCTCCTTTTCCCTGAAGCAGAAGCAGGAACTGAACTCAGTTCTCTCTATTCCAAGGGAATGACAGGTGCTGCATCTAAGTAAACAGCTTTTTCTCAGTTTGATGGCATAAAGAATAACTGCAGTTGAGTGGCTGCACTGAGCAGCTTCAGGTCAGCCTGGACTGGGTTTGTTTAAAGTCATTAGGCCTGATGCACTGGGGACTGAAAAGGTGGGGAAAGAGTGCCCAGCTCTGCTTCCCCAGCTCTTTGTCCCCTGACAGCCACAAGGGACAGGTGACTTTCTGCTGATTTGCTCCTCAGTCCCATGAAGTGCAGATAAGAGGGTGTGCACAAAGCTGGAGCACAGCCTCAGCATCCCTGCTGGGGCACAGGGGCAGTGCAGCTGCTTCAGGGCCTGCAGTGCCTGGGATGCCTTGGGATTTAGCTTTTATTTTTTCACACCCTCTTCTGCTTTAGTGTAGAACTCTAAACTCCATAGCCTGTCAGCTACTGTTTTATTCAGACAAAACAATTCCTCTCTGGGCCTGAAGCTCAAGGACACCTCACTGCCTCAGGCCCAAAAAGTGAGTTGTGGGGGCAAACTTGGAGTAAATAACTTCATTAGCTGAAGCTGTAAATGGAGCATTAACCCCTGATATGTGAATGGACCAAACTTATAATTGTCTGAAAAACTGGTGATCATTGTCCAGCTTGAGTGTAGCCTCTGGGAGGCTTTGGCTGCCCAAGGTGTAGCTATTGAAGGCCTTTATTTATTAATAAATTTAATTAGGTATTTATTAATTCCCACTTTATTCTCTGAATCTTGTCTAGCCTCTGTTCTAGGTAGCCACTCCAAGGCACCAGCTGGAGTCAGCTCCAGCGGTCCAAGGTTTCTGATTCCCACAGGGAATTCCTGCAGTGGGCACAACTTCCTTTTTGCCACACAAATCAGGTCCATAATGACCCACTAGAGGTATTTTTCACTTTGGTTGGTGAGCAGAGCAGGAGAATTTGAAACAGTATTCCTCTTTTTAGGTTTTGTAACACATTTCTCACAAAGTTAACTCCAGAGAAGTAATAGTACAAGGTCAGTTAAACTTGTTATATGAATATTAGGCTTGGTAATGATCTGAACTTTAAAAAATATCTGCTTCCCATTTCAGAAATGAGACAGCTCAATTCCTTCCTACTTTTCATTTGTTTTAAGGCAGAGAATGGAAGTGGTATCAATTTCTCTGCCAGCATATTAAACCATGATTTTATTAACAAGTAATTGCATTGAGTCTTGGAAAGCAGAAGCAGCAGCAGCAAAATGTACTTCTGGAAAGCTGAAAAATGTATTTTAGAGTCCTTTGAATAAAATTGTGAAACTGTTCTAGCAGGATATTTCCCTTCCTTGAGCATAAGATGGGAGAATTTTATATAGGTTATACAGCTGAGAGCTATTTTAAATCTCATTTTGAACTCAAGTAATCTATGAAGTGAATGCTCATCTGGGTGAAAAGTCACCCTGTCCCTTTTTCTTTCCAGACAAAACAAGCACGAAATACCTGAATGCTTTACAATTTCAAGTGAAAGTCAGAGAGAAGTCCAATCCATTTGAGTTATGTGTGGAATAATTTTATTTCCAGTTTTGGACTAGTATGGATCAGCAGGGAAGGGGAGAGGCTGATCTTTCCTGTGGTCATTTTCCCAGGAGCATCTCCTATGTGGATGCAGTTATACCCATATAAAAGTGCCAGTGGAATAGGAAAAGAGTCATTGGTACAGGAGATTGAAATGTGATTGAATGAAGAGACATCTACCTTGTCAGGATAACAGTGAGACTTTATTACACTGTGTGGTGAAACAAGGGAGAAAACCATGAGCTGATGAGACCTCTGATCTTGCAAAGAGGAGTAGAGCACAGGTAATGTTGGAAGCTAAAGTCAGATAAGATCCAGTAGAAAAAGGTATTTTGAGTGAGTGACTGGGACAATCTGCCGAGGGACGCTGTGCACTCTGCACCTCTGAGGGAGGCTGTACCTCTGAACTGTGGTGCCTCTGAACACCAGGTGCTGAGCTCAGAACAGGGGCTGTCCAGGGGTAATAGCCTGAGAATAAACAGGATTCTGACTGCACATGAGACAGTCCCTCGCGGGCTTTAATGCTCGAAGAGTTTAATCCAGGAGTTTAACTCAATTTAATCCATCCAGTTTAACTCAGGAGTTTAATCCAGCACAGAGCTGCCATGAGTTCAGTGAGCTGTGGTGTTATCAACGTGCAGTGACAGGATTGTGGCTGCAAGCAGCTGGCAGTCAGATCTTTGGAGAAGTTGTTAAAACAGGGAGGTGGGACCAGGTGACCAATGTGGTCCCTTCCAACCCAACCCACTCGGTGATTCTGCAGCATCTCAGGTTTTCAGGAGGCTCCTTTGGACCACATGGCAGAACATGGAGCAATATTTGAACCAGTATTCCTGGTTTTAGGTTTTGTAAGTCATACATTTAAGTAATACAAGTAAGACTTTTCTGGGAGAGGGAGCCTAAAAGGAAAGAAGGTTGAGCTACAGTAATGGTGCTTGTGAAGAGCACTGAAAGTTCTCTTCAGGAAAACTGATGGGCAGGGATAGGGATGGAGCACAGCCAGTGGCAGGCCAGGGTGGTCAGGGAGGCCTTCCAGCTCCATTTACCAAATCCAGCAGCTTGGGAAAGCCCAAGCCAATTGGTGGGGATGCCTCAGGTTTTAGCTTTTATATTTTTTCAGACTCTGTGCTGCTTTAGTGTGTGAACTTCATATCAGGGGATGGTGAGCTCTCTGCACAGAGCAGGGAGACAAAACAATTCCTGCTCCAGCTGGGCACCAAGGACAAATGATCCAAATCTCAGGCCCAAGAGCACAAACAGCGTGGGCTGGAGAGAGAAAAACAAGCAGGATGGGACTGCATGGGCTAAAGCTGGAATGGGACAATGAACTCCAAGGTGCAAATGGAGCAGAACTGATCACAGTGAGAGCCCCCGGGAGCGCTCGTGCATTTTGGGACCATTTTGGTTCATCTTGGGTGCAGCCCTGGCTGGGCTCTTGTGCTGCCCAAGGTGGATCCATGGAGGCCTTTTAATAAATCCCTGCTTTATTGTTTAGCTCTGTCCAGTCTCTGTTCAAGGTCAGCCTTCACAAGGCACCAGTGGCATCATTTCCAGCCAGCAGCCAGTGTAGGGTGGTTGTGAAAGGGAACAGAGCTCTGAAACCTGTCCTGTTACTGAGTTGAGACTGCAAGCACGGGAGAGGCTTTTTTCCCACTGCTTGGGAATGTCTTAAAGCCTTGGGATAGGGGTGGACACCCAAAACACCTGTCCTTTTGTTTTTCTTTCATCAATTAAACTTAATGTAGGGATTTTTCTGAAGAGACCTAGGGGTGGACAGGAGTGCCTGCCCCTCTGAATCCTGGTGGCAAACTGCTCACTGAGCTCGACAAAACCAGGATTTCACCCTTGCTTTTTATAACAAAAGAACAGTATTCTGGCCTAACCAAAACACTCAATAAGTTTTTAAGGCCAAGCTATCGTATGCAAATGGTTCCCTCCTCTATCTCCTCCTCCTTTATCCTAATGTACAATTTTATTTTAAAAGCCTCTGCAGGCTGCTGCAGCAATTTTGTAATTTGAGGTTAGGGGAAAGCTGAACTTTTCTAAAGGAATAAAGAACCAGTTTGATTAGAATATGGCAAACCTCCCAACAGCTCTGAAAATACATCTTTTGTGCAGCATTTATAGCACCTGTTGGCACAGCTGGCACCTTGTGGGTTTCTTTAGGTTTCTTTAAATCATTCTGATAACACTAAAAACGTGGGTAACACCGAAAAACAGGGCTCTGATTTCAAGCCTTTTCTCACCTTTTCTTGCAATGAAGCACATTTATATTAAGGTTAACATCAGAGAGTTATGGAAATATACCTTAACTCTGGATTTTGTGGTGGTGGAATTTAATTAACTTCCATCCACAGTCTGGCTGGATGTGTGGGAGTCAGTGTGGGAGCACTTCAGAGTGAGCACTCAGCTTTGGCTTTGGCAAGAATCAATTCTGCCCAGGCTGTGTCATTTAAGGAATAGCCTGGACTCCATGTCCCTCCCATCTACAGTGCAACACATGTTCTTCAGCCACCAGAGGCCAGCACGAAATATGTGAAGTATGTACAAAGTAAGGGAGGTGAAAACAGACAGATGGAAATTTCATATATTCTAAAATCATGTCTGCTTTTAGAAAACAGGCTGTGAACTCTGTTATTTTTAGCCAACCTGGTGAAAGTGTGTTCTTGGTAAGGAACAGCCTCTAATGGGAGGGAGGGAGGGAGACAGGCCCATGGCAGGTTGTTATTAAGGCCAGTTTGGTTGGCAGCTGTAAAATTCAATAATAGTTCTGCTCTTGGTTAACGAGCAGTTAAACTCACAGATCATTAAACAAAGGGAAAGTTCACTCAACATCAAAGTGTGGTTTGGTGTTTAATTTGTACTTTAACAAAAGAGGGGGGGGAAAGCTGAGACTAAACATTTCTGCATCTTGTGCAGCATCCATCAGCCCTGCTTGGGAGCACCAGGGCCACAGAGAGCAAGGTTTTGTGTCACCCCTCATTCTTGTGGGGACATCTGCAGGAACATCTCCCTCCTCAGACATCATTTATCCACCAAGTTCCGCCTTTTCTGTAAAATCCTGTCATTTGGGGGCTGGGGACATGTCCTCACAGCTCAGGCAAAGGGCTGCAGCCACTGGATTGATGCACTGGGGAAGTCACAGACCACAGCCCAGCCCAGCATCGTGCCCCTGCCCAGCCCATGTCCCTCAGGAAATGTAACATAACACACCTTAGCGACAATGCAAGCACTGCTGTCAGTCACATTGCCTGATTATAACTTGGCAACATTCTTGTAAATCTAAAAATCAAAGGTTGAACAAAATTGCAGCTGACATAGGGCTCTGTGTGGCTCCTGTGTGATTTGAATGTTGCCCACAGGACGTGGGCACAGGCTGTGCTCTCCCCTGGGCAGGGAGGGATGTGAGTCCATAATCCTCACACTTACCCATTCAAAATGGGAACAGAAATTCTGTAATATTCTCTTTACTGCAGTCTAAAAGAGAAGAAAGCTCATTATTTACATACAGCATCAAACTTCCTCTTGATGTTGCATGGGTGTCTTTCTGCTGTCCCACTCCTATTAAAATCTCTCTGTCTGAGCCTCTAGTTCAACCCAGAGACTAACAAGGAGAGAAAGTGGTAAAGGTGATGTGTAACTTATAGAAAGACTGCTGGGAAAAAAAAAAAAGGTTAGCAATAAAGATGCTCTGGTACTTCAGAGAAAACTAAATTTTTATTTTTTATAGCTTTTTGAAATGCAAATGTTCTGTGCCAAAGCCTGTGGAACCTTGTGTATTAATCACTCTGACTGTCCAGTTTTTTTATTTTAAGGCTTGGTCCCTTAGCTATTTGGAAAGAAGCATAAATATGTGATTTAAAGCAGGGGGGATGGAGCACCTGTATGCAACAAAGGATACAATTTTATATCCTACAATTTAAAAAGGAAAAGTAAAGACATTTTGTTTCCTCTCACCAATCACAGCTGTTCAGAAAGATGGACATCTGATTACTTTGTGCTTTGAAATTACTAGAACAGCCTGTGCTGGCTTTTTTTGTTATTATTATTATTATCTTTTTTTTTCTTCCTTCTCTCTCCTGCCTCTTGCCCATAACAGAGCTGTGGGAAATCATTGGAATAGAAATCCTAGCACTAGCAATAATCAAAGAGCTATTCTGTTCTTAATTCAGAACCAAGCAAAAAAAAAAAAAAAAATTTTTTGTTGTGATTTTTGGGGTTTTCATCTGTTCTCTGCTTTAAATGTGACCACCTCTGCCATTCTGGTTCATTTTGGGGTAGGTGAAGATGGAGGTGGGTGATTGCAGGGGGAGCAGGGGTTGTCCCTTCTGCATGCTGTGGCTGCACCAGGACAGGAGCCTCACAGCCAGTTGAAGCCAGCAGCAAGGTTTTATCCTCCTCTCCCAGCAGCAGAATCACTGCAGGGCTGTCTCAGGATTTCTCTGCTGCCCTGGCAGGGCTGTTGCCCCAGCCTACCAAGGCCACTCTCCATTTTGTCATGGCTCAAGTTTCTCAGCTGACTCTTTTTTGCCTCTTCATCTTCTCTCCAATTCTTGAACCAAAAAATCACACTGCTCAGTGGTTTTTAACTGGAATATCACATGCCATTTGGGTTTTCTTTGCAGGACAATCTAAAGTATTTGTAACTTTCTGTGACAAACAGAAGCCAAATAGGAGAATGGACTCTGTGTCTCTGCTCTTGTCACCAGCACCAGGTCCAGGAGGTTCTGCTGGAAAAATTCTGCCCCAACATTTCCTGCAGAATAGATTTGAGGCAGCTTCTATGGTTTGCAATGAGGATGAAAAATTATTTGTGTGAGTTTTTGGGGGTAAATTTAGTCTGTTAAGGCTGCATTTGGGGTCACTTCTTCACAATCCTATTCTTATTTCTAGTTCAGGAGTGTGGTTAATATCTTTCAGCACCTGCACAGCAGCCAGCCCTGAGGAATGAAGAGAATAATCATTGTGTTTAATGCTCAGCTCCTTTTCAGAGCTAATAAATAAGTTAGCTGCTAGTTTATGTACTGGTTTGGAAGCCAACAGCATTCAAAGGTGTATTTCATTGGTGCGGGTAATTGGCAAACATTCCCCAGCATTATAATTTGCTGTTTGTTTTCTCTCTGAAGCAAACAGATATAAATTGTTTACAAGGGCAAACCTGTTGGAGAGAAAAGCATCCAGGCACCCAAACACCAGTTGCTAGCAGTTAAGGAGATATTACAGACATGACCAGGGTAAATGTAATTTTTAAACCACGCAGCTGCCAGCAATCACCATGGTCTCTTGGAAAGGCAGCAGGCTCTGGGCCAGGCTGGGAATTGCCACTGCTGCACTCAGATTGTTTATTTTGGAGGTCTCATTGTCACTGCTGGGACTTTAGGTGAGCCTGCCTGCCTGTAGGTTGGAGTGGGAAGGGCCAGAGAAGGGAGTTTTTCCATGAAACTTGAAACATTTGAACTTGAAACCACAGGTTTGTCTAAAATGGGCTTGTTCTCTGTTGTAGTTGAGACAGAGACAATGCAAAGCAACACACTCCATTTTCAGAAGGCTTCAAACTGGTTTTATTCTAGCAGGCATGCTTTTTATACATTCTCACAAAGCTCATAAGTTTACACTTTACTCATTGGTCACAAGATACAAACAAAGTGCTCATTGGGATAGGCAGTTGCAGGTTTCTCATTTATCCTTCTTTCTTTCTTGGTTTATATGTCAACGACCTTAGTAGAGAATTCTTTCAGGGGTGAACACGGATCCTCTTATCACACTTCTCTCACAGAAGTCAATGTAAAACCTCTTCCACAGTTCTCTAGGTGTGCACCCCCATCAGGGAATCTCTCAGGGGCTGTGCAGCTTGGGACAGGCCCTTGGTGGTCCCCACACCCTGCCTGGCCCCCCAGGCCAGGACAGGTGCTCTGGGGGCTCTGTGACCCCAGGGCAGGGCTGTGCTGGCTGTGCCCTCCAAGCTGGGCCAAGCCTCTGAAATTCCAAGCTCACCCTTGGCTTGACTGACTTCCATCAAGCATTGGAGATGATCTTTTACTGGACTTGTCTCAGATTTTGACATCCAGACTTCAGGTCTCAGATGAGTCTTGGGATGTGCTTTCATTTTCAGAAGTGAAAAAAGAAAGAATTGGTTTGTAAGTGAAATTTATTGGGTTTTCTCTGCTGGGGGAGAGATCAAAGCTTCTGGTTTGTTCTGAAAGAAAATAATTTTTCTGGTTTTAAAGCAGTTTTGACTTCACACTGAAGAGACATTGCTGCTTTCAGCCAGCTGGCTGATCCTCTCTAGAGCTGCAGTGAGGTCACTGCCCTGCTCTGATGCTGCTCCACATTTCTGCTCCCCAGTGCTGAGGGATAGAGCTACCCCTGTGAGAGGCTGTCAGGAATGTTTACACAGTTTCAGCTGAACTGTGAAAAAGACAATAAACCAGCCTACAGTCTCATTTATAATTACCCAGTGGGAAGGAAATTAAAGTGACAGCAGTGAAGTTTTCACTCTCTCCTGGTGACATTTAGACGTGGGGTTACACTTGGTAAAGGCACAGTAATTAGGCAAGTGCACAGCCTCACACAGCCCCATTTCATGCTGCAGAGCACTGCCACTGAGCCAGCTCCTTTCCTCCCTCATCCAGGTATGTCATGCATTTTATTAGTTCCCTGTCATTCTGGTGCAGACAATGACATAACTGAATTTAAACAAACTAGACTGCAGTCTCCTATGGTCTGGTGAATATTTATGTCACTCAAGCATCAGGAGACTTCTGGAGGGCTTTGGAGTTTTGTTCTTTTTTTTCTTTTTTTCCTTTCCTTAAATACTTAAAAAAAAATCAAATGTCAGTGACATTTTCTGGACTAAATGGTTCTAAGAGAGCTGCAGAGAGTTTTGGATGTTCATATGCTTTTTGTGTGGCACAAAAAAACAGGATTAGTTTTACCTGGAAGGCAGAGCCATGCGGGTCCCCACAGGCATCTTAGGAAATGCTGATTCTTCCTGACTGGGGTGGATAAAAGATTGTAACACAAATGGGTATTTTTAAAGAACATATTTCCTCCTCAGGGGATAAATCTTTAACTCTAATGTAACACTAACAAATTAACAATCTATTTCTTAGATGGGGAGAGCTGTATGCGTGTCATGTTATATGCTGCTCAGGAAGTGGGGAAGGGGGAGTAGGGGAGGGATGCTGTGGCTTTTACCTGAGGTGTGGAAAATTGCCTAAGCTGCTGGTGAATAGGGCCAGGTTCTTGGCTGCATAAATGTGGTGGTTACAGTTTACAGTAGGAGGAAGGTGAGTGCATATAGTTTGCTCTGCCTTGGACTTTGATTTGAACAATCGTTTTATGGAAAATAATGGAAATTATTGTTATGTTATTATATATTACAATATTATACAATATTACTATATTACTATATTAACATATTAATATATAATATTTTTAGCCTAATTATATTGTTAGTCATAATTATATCTTATTATTAAATTATATAATGGAACTTCTTCTGATGGAGCTTCTCCTCCATCAGAAGTTCTCATTGCCATCTGCAGGACCCAGAGGTGTTTTTGTCATCCACAGCAGTACCAGGGCTGAAATGAGTCTGCATAAGGGTTGAGGTTGACCTTGAGCATGGAAAATCAATCCCAGACTGACTTCAGCCCACAGACAGGAGCAACCTGTGACCTTCAACTTCACCTCCTGGGAATGGTGGGACTTTCTGGAGAGTCCTTAAGCACTGAACTCTAGTAGGCCCAAGGAGATGTTGTGGTTGATCTCATGTCCAGCTCGTTGGAAGAATGAGCATTTAAGAATTTCTTGTGCTTTTCTTCTCTATCCTTTCATTCTTTTTTACCTGACTGCAACACCCCTGGTTAGCAGGCAAGGACCAGGCACTGAGAACAATTCCCTGTGTGGTTTGATGGCTGAGGCCTTCTCCCTCTGCATGAACCTTTCATGGTGTTTAGAATGAATGTTGCCTGAATCCTTCTGTTGAAATAAAAAGCAAACTTACGAAGTAAAGTAATTAGGATGTGGGTCACAGGTTGTTATATAGCAAGTCAGACATTATTTAACTTTGCAGAAAATCCTGTGCTAGGCCTTTTATCAAGACAGTCCATTTGTTTTTAAAAATCCTTAATCAATAAATCCTAATTAAAATCATATGTCAGATAACTAGTCATCCTTAAGATTTTGGTTTTATACCCAGGAGGATTCAAGCTTACTGATGACATAAGTGTATTTATTTACTGACTAGATCAATTGCCTGCTCAATAATTGTCTTTTGCCAAGGTTACAGGCATTTGGCTGGAAATAATTAAAACTGTTTGTGATGATGGATTTTTTTGAAACTTATTGTAATACCTGAAGGAACTCCTACCTGGGTGCCTTGAGTCTCAGACAGAGCTCTGTTTTACTTTCATGTGCACTACAGTCCTCCTAGCCCTCACTAATAATTAAATTTGTTTAATTTTCTATGACCTGTCTTCCAAAACTTGGCATCCATTTGGCCACATCGTATCCTAAAGCTGATATGGAGAAGTACTTCATATTTACAGCATTTCCAGTTTTAAATTTGGTGGTATTTGTCTGCAGTGGTCAGTGGGAAATGCTGAGGTTTGGTAGGGAGTTTTGATGCAAAGAACTTTGAAGCTCCTGGGTGAGCTCTTGGCAGGGTTCTGTGGCACTGCAGGATGTTAGTGTGGTTAAATATCTCCTTTCATTTGCAGTATTTTTTAACTGCCCTGTGTGGGTTATTTATAAGGAGTGCTTGCCCTGTTCCCTGGAGCCAACATACAGAAGATGGTGAAAGTGATTAAAAAGCCCTGCTTTGAAGCACCATGTTCTTTCATCAACAAGTCTGAGGGAGGGTGGCTGGTAAAGCCCTGGAGTTCTGTCAGGATCCAACCAGCAGCAGCAGAGGTCTCAGCCAAGGAGTGAGAGAATGGCTATGAGAAGCAAAAAATCTGGAGAAAACGGAAAATCCAAAGAGTAGCTTGTCTTTATTTTGTCACAAAGAGGCTCTGAGAAAGATTAGAAGCTTCTCTGAATTGTAGTTCCAGAAACATCTTCAAACCAACAAAATGCCTAAGAACTCATTTGGTTTCATATTAAATACACAAGTACTTCCATTTAGTTTTGGGGGGTAACTAATGTGCACTAGATTTCTTCTCACAGCTAAGTTCCCTTCATTGTTAATTCCAGAGTGCTTTGTCACTCAGTGAGGCTGAGACCTCCTTCTCTTGTCCTTGGCAGACGCTGTGCCAGCAGATCTCCCCTCTCCCCAGCAGTTTCTGTGCACTGAATCTGCTCCAGGCAGGGGTGGTTATGTGGCACACGCCCTTGCCGTGCTGCACACCTGTCTTAGTTTGAAAAGACAGATGTCTGCTAAGGAAGGCAGAAGCCTCCCTTGAAATGGAAAATGTAAACCCCCTCCCTTTGAATTATTATAATTTTGAAATTAAGGGGCTCTCAGGCAAAGATATGGGAATAGGAATGACGGTTCTTCATTAGGAAAATTAAAAAATAAAAATGTAATAGTACAAACAACAAAAATAACTACTGCCAGAGTCAGAACAGGCCCTGACACCCTGTGTGTCAGGATGGTGGCAGCAGTGCCATTCCATGGGGGCTCAGCCCTCCTGCAGTGCCAGCTGTGCTTCTGCTGGAGCAGGGATCCTGGACAAGGCTGGAGTTTTCCTCTGTAGCTCCAGAGCTGCTGGAGATGGGCCTGGGCTTCCTCTGGGAATGCAGTGGGGAAGAAAGCTGCTCCTCTGGGAATGCAGTGGGGAAGAAAGCTGCTCCTCTGGGAATGCAGTGGGGAAGAAAGCTGCTCCTCTGGGAATGCAGTGGGCAAAGGCTGCTGTGGTGTTCCCAAGGTCAGATTGTATCCAGGTAGGAATGCTTGGTTCCTCCCCTGGGCACAGCATCTCCCCATGGGATGATGGAATTTTCTCAGCCATGCAGGGACACTCACTGGTCATGAACAGCAGAGATCTCCTGGAGGGAGGATTGCTTGTGGGAGAGAGAAAGAAAAAACTGCCCCATGAACAGCAGAGAAGTGCTCCAGCTCTGACAGAGGGCAAATAGAATACACACCCCCATTTCCAACCTAAGACAACAGCCCAGTAATAAATACATCTGACTTCTGCATCCCTGCCTTTTCCCAGGGCAGCTGTGTGTGCACAGAAGCCAGCCATATATATTTATTACTGGGATGGAACAATAATTAGGAAATGTTTCGTTTGAATTACACTTCTCACGCTGCTGCGTGGTGTCGTGCACAAATATATCGGGGGGCAAACACGACTTGGTTGCAATGGCACAGAAAGAGAAGAAATATCTCTGGTAGGAGCAGAGTCTCCAGACTGATCACAGTGATAGCTTTTATCATGCTCTTTCTTCATCCCTTTTCCCATAGGTTAAGACTCGAGTCATTGATGCAATATCCCAGAAATAATATTTCAGTCTATTCCCCAACGACTTCCTCAGCTGTGTATTTGGAGCCACTTGCACATAAATTACAGGGAAAGCTTATAGGAGCGTAAAGTATTTTCAGTAAAACCTAAACCCTTTGACTTTTAAGCTTGCTCATGACAAACATCCCAACTACCGAAAAACTAGAGCACATCCTCGGAGAACAGAATCTTTCAGTCTTCATAATCATTTAAAAAGAGAAGGATGGGGCAGATGGGATGGTTAGAAATGAGCAGCTTCTTGAATGCCCATGTATCACGGCATCCAAGCAAGTAGATGACTTTCTCAAGATTTAATCCTGCTTTTTTGCACATCCCTAATTAAAACTGAAGAGTAAAAACCTAGATTTTGTGCTTAAAACATGTAAAAATATATATGCACACATACATTTACTCATGCATTTATGTAAAAGAATTAACAAGATAATGTGTTCTTCACTGGAACTCTAATGCCTCCAACAGGAAAAGCCATCAGATTCTTGAATTATCTTTCTCTGACAATATCATAAACCTAAAGAACTACTTAGACTAAGTGCTTGCTTTTGCATGGCTAAATTTAGGTAGGATGATTCACTCTTAAGAGCTGGATTTGCATAACAAGACAATGGCAGTTAAGCACCTAAATGCCTACAGAAGATTTTCCAGCTTCCTTACATCCCAAAGCTGTCATTAATCTCTGTGAAATGTAAATCCTAGAAAGCCTAACCCCATTTGTGGATACAAAACATCCATGTTGCAAAGGCATGGCCCTAAAGTTTAGTTTCTCATTTTGAACCCATTTGCACTGGTGATGTAGTGATGATTCCACAGTGTAGTTAATAATTTCCCCCCTCAACAAAAGAGCCCTAGGAGATCTGCACAAGGAAGTGAATGATGGAATCATTGTCAATGCAACCCTGATGGAATTAGACTGCCACCAAAGGGGCTCTTTAGCTGGGGTCAATCCTCAACACAGAGGCCTAAAGCAAAGCAAACCACTTCTCGTGAAGAGAGGGAATGTAGAAATTTGACTTTCTATGCTTTGAATATGTGGCTGGGTAGGGAAAGCCTTTTTCACTGATTTAGTTGAGTTAAAAATAAGTATTTTCTTTGAAGTCTTCCTTGGCATGTCTCAAGTTACAAGATTATTTCATAAAAGCTAATGCAGTCAAACTATGCATCCAGAGCCTGTTGCTCCTTGCTTTCAAAGACTCTCAGGCATCCTCATGGGAGCATGCCTAGTAAAAATAACATTTTCTCCAGTTAACCAGAAAACAGAAACCCAAGGACAACCCATCCAAAACCAGCATCAATTTCACAGGATGACAACTTATGTCTTTGGAAGGCATTACATTTTGTGTATCTGTAGGACTGACAAAGTCAAACTAATAAACAACCATAAATCAGCTTATAAACGTTTCTTCATCTTTGCATTCTCTGTGTACTGTGGCTGGTTTGGTGGCAAACAACTGAGCTTTGCTACACCTGTGAGACCCTGGGCTTTTCAGCTCTCCAGGACTGGCCAGTGCACAAGCACTCTTGCTCTTGAAGCCTTCAGGTTTAATTTTAGGTTCAATTTAGGTTCAAACAGTCTCTCTAGCAAAATTTGCAGAAACTGGCTCCTTTACTTCCTAAGGCTACCTTCAGATCATGTGTTCACAAGTTTGTTGTTCTGAAGAAAATAAGTCACAGGCTGAGCAGAACATATGAAGCTGTTTCCCTTTAGTGTTTAAAACAAGTGCTATGAGTGAACCCTTGTCTCTGTTTCCTCCCTACTCAGATGAATCACAGTTGATCCTTATCCTTTAAGCACACTAGGACATGTCCTCTCTGCTCCCATTTCTTTCTGTGCAGTTTTGGGGTTGGGTTCAGATTTCCATAATAGCAGTAGACCCTTTAGTGAAGAAAAGGAGTCTGCTCTGTCAAAATTTGTTCTCGCTGTCTCCTCCAGACTGGCAATTCCATTTTCTGTCAGGAGATTAGCTGCTCACTTGCCCACCTGAGATTTGCTCTGGGCACTAGCCAGCTTTTTGAACAGAAATGTGTCCTCACTGTAAGCTTATCAGGGCTGTCCAGCTCTCCTCTGTGAGCCTTGTGCAAGGAGGGGAGTCTCTCCTGACACTGCCAGGGATCTCTGGCCAGAGGGGTTTCCAAAGGTTCTGGTGGAGTTGTGGAGAAGGTTTTGCTCTCAAGGATGGCCCAGCACAGGGCAAGGTGCAGCACCAAGCAGTGCAGATTGAGAGCAATGCATGCACATGCATCAGTGTGCAGTCACTGTGCACACTTGCACTGGCAAACATTCCTAAAGAGGAGCATCTCTTTCGTAGCAGCTGTTTTCTGTGGTAACTGAATTTCTGAGCATTTTGTGCCAACTCGTTCTTCAAAACTTGACCCTGCACCACCCGTTGGTGTAAGGAAGTGTTTGGTACCTGCTGCTTTTCCAGGTGGAAAATACTGTAAATATCCAGCTTCATGTCATTCTGGTCCATGATCCACTGCTTAAACAGAAATTGGATTTCCCTGAAATCTGGTTTTATTATCAGATTAGGCCCTCTCCCAAGAAATATGTAAATGAGAGGACTAAAACTGTGTGGATTGGTACCTGTCACAGAATTGGTGTTGTCCCAGTGAATTATCATTTATGAACACTGGACAGATCTGAATAAAATAAACCTTAAGACATCTCAGATATAATAAGGGATATGCAGCATGTGTCCTTAATAACCTACTGTAGTGAGCTCAGCTACTTCTCAATACTGAATATTCATGAAGTCATTAAATGAATAATTGGGATACATTTACACTTTATTACTGTTATGGAATAGCCTGGGCACCTTAATAAGATGCTGATGATTCATTTTGGCATGACAGGAAGAGGGTGCAGAGGGAATTTGTCAGTGTGACTAGCTAATGCAAAAATAATTGTTCAATTTTCCAACTTTAATGTCTAGAAAGACACTGATGCTTAAGAGTGGTTCTGCCTTGTAGTCCCTTTCAGTGGGTATTAGAGATGTGTACAGAGCCAGTGCTATTTCTATGTCTCCAGTAAATAAAGAACTGGGGAAGAGCAGGCAGAAATACTCCTCCCAAAAACTCAGAAATTACTAAGAGCTCCTGTATGGTGCAGATCAATTCTGATACACTTGATAAATTAGAGGGATTAGATAAGTAATCTGATTAGAATGTAATAGTCATGGAAGGAGCTTTCCATTACAGTGAGACCTTGAGTCTCAAAATATACTTTTAAGGACCAATTTAATTGTAAGTGAGCTATGCAAATATTTACCTTGGCTAGATACTGAAAAGTTACATTTCTCTTCTGTAAGTCAGCTCCATGAATATATGTGCTGTAAAGATATAAACAGATTTCTAAAGCCAGTAGAGTAAAAATTTAACTAAAAACTAGTTTTAAAACCTGTGTTCAGTCAACAAACTAGGTTTAAAACCTGGGTTGAGTAAATCCAAACCTGTGCTTGTTTGTGATTTTTAGTCATGGTGATGCCTTTTTGGGCTACCTAAAAACAGAGGCCAGACAAAATTTAGGGAATAAAAAGCAGTTCTATTTATTGAAGGGCCTTCAGGTACATTTCGTGCAGACAAAGCCCCCCAGGGCTACACCCAAAAATGAACCACAGGTCACAGGTTTTCACACTTTTATAAGTTTGGTCCATTTGCATATTGGAGGTTAATCTTCCAATTCCAGCTTCAGGTCATGAAGTCATTTACCCCCAGTTTGCTCCCCCCAACTCACTCACAACATCTCTCAGGGCCTGGGGCAGTGAGGTGTCCTTGATTGCCAGGCCTGGAGAGGAATTGTTGTGTCTGCCCAAAATGGGAAAGCAGCAGCTCACACTGGATGTGGAGTTTAGAGTTCTACATTAAAGAACTGCAGGATTACAAACACATGAAAAACATAAAAGCTAAAATCCCTAGGCATAATTGGTCACCTGGCACATGGTGACTTTCCACTGAGTGTTGTTGGTTTCCCCTTTGGCATGGGCTCATGGAGTTGCCATGTTGCCATTCCTCATGGAATGGGGACACTGTGGCTGCTTTGGGGAGGGCAGGGAGGAAGCCACAGGAAGAAGGTGGCCTTGGCAGTGTTTGTGTGTGTGAGCAGCCTCCCCAGTGGGTGTCAGTGGGAAGTGAGTGTGGCACACAATGAGGATCCAAGCCTTGAGGCAAACTCAAAAGAATTTCCAGACCATGCACTCTACATCTAGCAGGCAGTTGACATTGTCTGCCTTTGATAAATAGAGCTTATTAAAGAGTTAGATATTTCTCCTTCCCCAGAGAAGCTGTTTCATACATTTTTCAATCTTTAGTTGAAATGAAAGTTTAATGAAAAAGCTCCTATTCAAAAAGCCTTGAAAAAAGCCATGGAAATGCCTCCCCCAATGAGCTTCCAGTCAACGTTTTCCTCAAGTACATAAATTCTTAATTTGTTGTAGATAATGTCTACCAGATGATAGTACCCGGAGCACAAGTGGAAATGAAAGAACTGCAGACTTGGAACAGAGGTTATTAAGCATTTTTTCTCTATGAGAAACGCTAATGAGTTGACTTAAGGCAAGGCTGTCATGGCAAGAGAGGCCGGACAGAAAGGCTTTGGAGCTGCCTTGTGGAGCAGGTCCGCCCTGCAGGGATGGGTACAAAGCTGATTTTCCTGAGGGGCAGTAAAACACCCCTGAGAAGGAAAGCACAGACCCTGTGTCACATCTGCAGAGAGAAGCGTGCCCTGGTTCCCACAGGGGACTGGGAAAATTTTCCTCTGGGAAGACTTTCAGGGATACAGTATATAATTTATACCTCAAATTTGTCTAGTTAGCAACATTGAAAGCCTAAAAATATAGGGGTTTTTTATCTTCCCTTCCATATCGTTGATGGTGCTCACGTGCAATGCAGCGGTGTTGTTGTAGCATATAAATCCAAGATTTCTGAAGGAGTTTTTAATCTCTGTTGTTTTGGAGAGAGGACCTCTACAGCTTCTCCAGAATGTAGGTAGATGGCCTAAAATGTAATGTGTTTTAGTGAATGGCTGAAAAAGCAGAAAATACTAGAAGGGAATAATAATAATAATAATAATAATAATAATAATAATAATAATAATAATAATAGCCTTTTTGTCATATAGTAAGACTCAGCAACAGCACTTATGAGGCTTTGCACAAGAATTTATCACATCATCTCTCTTTCTTAGATGAGGAAAAAGAGGCTTACAAAAAAGCAATTTTCCAAGTGCAAATAATAAATCTGTGGATGAGTGGGGGATAGAGTGTGAGTTTTGATTCCAGGATTCCTCTGTCCAGAACCAGAGTAGGAAAACAGCAGCTTAACCTGGGGTTTTTTCCTAGGGCTTTCCTAGGGTTTTTTAGGGAAAGGGCTAATTCTTTTCAGAAAAATTTTCATTATTCTTTTTCCCTTATGACATTGACATTTCTAAAGGGGACCAAGCAAATTACCCATTATAAACTATTTGACCTGAAACAAAACATCACAATTACTTTGTGTGGTCACTTGGTGAGACGGCATATTGAAATGAAAACTGGAACTTCTAACTTGCTTTGAAAAGATGTTCCAGCTTTTAGAAAAATCACAGGATTTAGAGTCTGGTTTCCTGGGGAAGAACATCCTGAAAAATGGCTGATTATGTGTGTGTCACTGTGCATGAGTCTGTCCTCAATCATTTTTGAACTGTGCATCTCTCAGTTGAGAACATTTTTACTGATCTACCCACAATGTATTAGTGGAGTGGGGGAATATATTCAATATGTTCCTTCTTCTTACGTTTTGCAAAACAGTGGCTGGTGCTGTGCCTCTATGTTCCAACATGCTTATTCCACTGCAGCTGAAATTCATTTTGAGGCAATTTCTCCTATTTCCAAATGAAAAGGAAATCTTCACATTCTGCAAACTGCAGCTATCGATCTGGCTCTAACCAGAGAAATCCTTTTGAAATTAAATTCCAATAAAGCACTAAAACTTACTGCTTTAACAAGTTTACAGTGCAAAACTTACTTGATAATGCAATAAAATGTTATCTTAATCATGGAACAGATTTGAGGGTACCTTTTAAATGAACTAGTGTTTCCTCTTTGCAGAAACTCCAGTGCCAAGTCACATGCAAGCTTATTCCAAAAATACAGGTCTGGTGCAAGGTTATCCTTGTGACAAGTTTCTAGCAGAGACTGTAGGAGAAATTTTTGTTTTAGAGCTATTAGTAATTTCTACTGTAACTCCTCGCAGTGGCAGAAAGCTTCAGTACTAGAAAAACTGGAGGATGGGTTGAGATTGAATTTTGTTTTAAAATGTATATTAGTAACTTTAAAGTGATTTTTCTGAGAAAAATTAGGCTTGTCAACAATATACTTACAAGTTAAAGAGAAATGTCTTAGCATTAGAAAACTTATTACCATCATCTGGATTTTTTTAAAATAAAATATTCATAAAGCCAGATCTGAATTTCAAAAAGAAAAATAGCCTTTAAATTCTGAAGTAATGTATTCTCCCATCTCATTAAAAAGCAGAAGTCTATCTTGGATCTTATATGCTCTTCCTCATTACAAGACTATTTATATAACACTCTGATAGACATCAGCTCTTCTTGGGCTTACAGCCCTTGAAAATCATATAAAATACTTTCCTCACTGTTTTAGCCTATATAGCTAATTTTCCATTATTTATAGCATACAAGAGCTTGACTCTCAAGGTCACACTCCAAAGAAGGTTTTGTCATATCTCAGAATTCCAATCAGCTGAAAGAAAAAAACACCACAGAAAATACAGTTAAGGCAATCAAGAACATAATATGGGTTTGGTAAATGCTTTTCAAGGGTGGAGAGTTACTGAGGAGCTTTTTAGCTAAGGCTTTACTTTAATGGTACATTTAACTAATGCCAAATTGCACCGGCCTTGAGTGAATGTCCGTGTGATGTGCATGTAACTACCCAAGAAATTCATTCTGACAGTTCTTTTTTTTTTTTTTGCAAAAATACCCTAAGACAAAAGGAGACCTTGGAGCTCTCCCTGCTTTGTATTCTGAATGCTGCCTCCCCGAGGTGCGTGTCCAGGCATTAATCTCAGGAAAGGTTTCATGTCAGTGCATTATTCCAGGAGGGCAGAGCTGAGCTCACGGTGAGCAAGGCAGGCAGAACCCACCCTGCAGTCACTTTTGGTTGCCAAATATCTACCACAGTGCACCAGATTTTAACCCTGCTGGCTCTTTGAGGCTGCAGGCACAAGTTGCTGTGAAGGGTGGAGGGAGACAGAGGATGTGAAGTCCCAAGTTGGAAGGGCTGGCTTTTGAGAACAGCTCTTGGCAGGCACACACTGTATTCTCTAAACAGCAGAATTACATGGACAAAGGACTGTGAAACATGCTGTGGAGCTCTGGAAATTTGTATCAGGATGCAGACTGGCTTGGACTTGAACACAAAGCATAAAATAAAAAACAGGAATGGGAAGGGTCAAGATCACATGGGAGTTCAGTGTGCTAACACTCTCCTCCAGAGAACAGGAACTCGTTAGACACAGCACATCCTTCCAAGCTCCTAATGTGGCTAAAGCTGCATGTCACTGCATACCCAGCAACCACGGCACTGGTAGCAATGTGCCAGAAGAAAAGTCACCCTAATTCCAAGTCATCAAAGATTCCATGTCATCCAAGTCATCAAAATGGTATTATTTCTAAAATAAATAATTACGTAACTAACTAACCAAGTAGGTAAATTCAACTGGATGGTGTTCTCATTCTTCTATATATACCCCGTTCCTCTCTTTCTGTTGAAGATTTTATGTTGTCATAAGAATGTGTTGCGGACTGCTGGCAAAAATGCTAAATATTCAAAATTCCCTGATTGTATATTTATGGCCTAGAACAGTGTATGATTTATTTCATCCATTATCCACTGAAAGGGTTCATCATTTATTTGTCTCTTTACTTTCTAGTCTGAGAAGGACATAGGAACAGCACCATGGAAAGAAGGATGTCCTTCCCTCCTCCTAGAGGATTCACTCTTCTGAGCTGTCTGCAGAGCTGGGCCAGAATCTTCCCTTGGGAAATGTAGGCCTGCAGCATTTATCATGACTTGCATCATGGGTACCCAGTGGAAATTAGATGAGAATTTGGCCACTGCATCCAAGTGCTTCCCATCTATCTTTCCTGATAACATTATTATTCTAATACCAGTGGTATATTGCAGTTCAACACCTTATCTTCAGGAGTGCCACAGCACAGTTATGCACTACTGCTGCCCATAATACACACCTGCTAATGGGATTGCTTTGATTTAAATTTGGAATAGGCCTTTTACTTCTGATACTCATCAGTAATAACTTTTGTGACCAAACTGATGCCTTGTCCAGGCTGACCTAGAACAGAGGCTAGACAGAGCTAAAGAACAAATGAGGGATTTATTAAAAGGCCTCAATGGATAGACCCTGGGCAGCACAAGAGCTCAGCCAAGGCTACAGTCAAGGTGAACCAAAATGGTTCCAAAATGCACGAGCGCTCCCGGGGGCTCTCACTGTGATCAGTTCTGCTCCATTTCCACATTGGAGTTCATTATCCAATTCCAGCTTTAGCCCATGCAGTCCTATCCTGCTTGTTTTTCTCTCTTCAGCCCACGTTGTTTGTGCTCTTGGGCCTGAGATTTGGATCATTTGTCCTTGGTCCCTGCCGCCGTGCCTGCCCTGAAGCTCCCTGGCTTCGCCTGCCCGGCCGAGGCACGGTCAGCAGCAGGGGACGCTCCCCTGTGTCTCCAGGAGATTCAGGGAGCAGCTAAGACAAAGCGCTTTGCTGTTTGCCTTGTTAGGAGGAGAGGCGGCATCCGAGGAGGTAATGAGGGAGTCGACTCAAGGCTGGGGAAAAGGTCTCAGGTTTAATGCAAGCTCCGGGGAGCTCTGAATGCCATTGTCCCAGTGGCGGCCAGAAGTGGCCTCGAGGCTCTCACAATCGCCTTAAGTACCGGGGCAGTAACCAGGGGGAAGGGACGCCCACCACCAATGGGGGAATTCGGAGGAGTGGAAGGCAAAAGGACAGACAGACACACAAACCAATGGGGAAAGTTTAAGGGAGGGACCCCTGGCCCTCGTCCGCTCACTCAATGCCCAAGGTGGAAGACTTTGGGACAGTGGGATGAGGAGCTGAGTGATGGACAAGGTACCAGGGAGGGGACAGGGGAATGACTGAGCATTTTCAGGGAGCTCGGCATTGAGGGAAGGGCGGGAAAGCTCGGGGTGTAACCATTGGGAGACAATGGGGAGTGAAGGGGCAAACCATTACAGGACTGTTACAGAGATATAAAAACACAATACAACAGGTCCCCAGCTAGAGAAGGAATTGTTTTGTCTCCCTACTCTGTGAAGAGAGCTCACCATCCCCTAATATGAAGCCCAGACCCACACACTAAAGCAGCACAGAATCTGAAAAATATAAAAGCTAAACCTGAGGCATCATTGGGATGGTTCACAATATTTTTATGCAATGAATCTTCCTAAAAGCTAACGTAACTCAGGGCACTCATTGGCTTCATGGGCATCCATGCTGTGGCTGGGGTCAGTGAAGAGTCCCCGAAAGCAGAGCAGACTGGGTTCCTCACACTGAACACTACTGTTCCCATCACCGGATAACTCCCACCTGTGAGAGTCTGAAGGACTTCTCAGCCCCAGTGTGGTGCTACAAGGCTGACTTGGAGGCTTTGTCGTGCTGCAGAGATCTCTTGGCTTTTGCTAATAGATCTTTATTCTAGTGCACCAATATAAATACCTTTTATAAATACTATATGGCACCTCCCATATGGAAATTCCAAGGCAACTTAAAATATTGGTTAGCCCAGACAAGAGGGTCACCACTGAGACGGGAAACCTGAGGCTTTTGTCACTCAGCTGTCCTCCCAAAGTGCCTGGAAATGAATGGCAGCATCAAAGCAGCCTTAGAGCAGATTTAGGGCTTCAGCTGTGAACTGCCTGCTAACAGAAGGTAAAGCCGCAGCTGGGCAGGTGCTCTCTACAGTACCATTGTTACCTTCCCTTACCACAGGTGATGCCTTAGCATTTTAGCTTCTATATTTTTCATGTATTTGTAATCCTGCAATTCTTTAGTGTGTAACTCTAAACTCCATATCCAGTGTGAGCTGCTGCTTTCCCATTTGGGCAGACACAACAATTACTCTCCAGGCCTAGCAATCAAGGACACCTCACTGACTCAGGCCCCAAGAGATGAAAAGTGAGTTGGAGGGAGCAAACTTGGGGTAAATGACTTCATGACCTGAAGCTGGAATTGGAAGATTAACCCCCAATATGCAAATGGACCAAACTTATAAAAGTGTGAAAACCTGTTACCTGTAGTCCATTTTTGGGGGGCTTTGTCTGTACCTGAAGGCCCTTCAATAAATAGAACTGCTTTTTATTCCCTTAATTTTGTCTGGCCTCTATTTTTAGGTAGCCCAAAAAGGTGTCTTAGATGCCAAAAAGGCATGAGAGGTACCAAAGATACTGCATTCTGGCAAGTCAGAAAGTCAGATTTAATTTGTTTCCAGCTGTGATTTTAACTGGCAGCTTCTGCAAATGAGGGAGGAGTGAGAGCAGCTCTTTACCACATGGATCAGCATCTCTGGGGGTGCACTTGCTACGAGGCCACCAGCCTTCTCCTCTTTACAAGCAGTGTTTTCTTTGACCAGACATTCACTATCCCCTTTGAGCTGACAGTGGTTGAGGCCCAATGAAACTTGAAGGGAAAATAAATGGAAATATATGACCCTTCGTTAAAATAACATTTTAAGAAGGAAGGTAGACTTTCAGTGATTCATAACAAGAATTGTGACAATGAAGAAGAGAGGTCACCCTGAAAAATTTAAGGAGCCTTAAGCAGGATTTAATTTGTACAAAAGGATCTGCAGCTCACCTTAAGGCTACAGAGCTATAAATCATGCTGTTTCAGGGCTCATTTATCACCACAGTTTGCCCCAGGATTTGGAAAAGGAGGTAGAAGCCTTCCAGCTGTTTTGTGCAGCAAAATGTCATTGATAAATGCAAGCCTGCAAAGTAAACAATAAAATATCAATTATAAATTAGACAGTTGCAAGGAGGCTGCATAGAATCAGGCTTCCTCTACCTTGCAGAGCTGTCTAGATAGTGTCTTCTTCCTCACTGGTGACACAGATTCCTGCATATTTGGAGATTCCTGTGTATTTGGAGCAGTTCTCACAGCTGAAAGCAGGGGACACAGGCTTCACAGCCACTTTTTCTAAGTAGCAGGTGGATAGCAGTGAGCAAGGCTGGGGGAAGGTGCTGGTAAGACAAGGTGGAGGTGGTGGCAGGTTGGGTCTGGGACACATCCTGCGCCGTTTGGATTTCTTGGAGGTGGCCGCCCACTCAGGGCTACAGGTCCCTGCCCGTGAATGCCAGCCCTTTTCCCTGTGAAACAATGCTCGCCACCCCAGGTTCCTGATGGCAGTTTGCAGGATGCTCTTAGGACTGTCAGGGCAGCACAAGTTCTAGGAGGTTGCAGGTTGGGTCTGGGACACATCCTGCACCGACCAGAATTTTTGAAGTCAGCCGATAACTCAAGGCCACAGGCCTGGTCCAAAAACGCCGGCCATGTGCTCTGTGAAACAAAGCTCACCACCCCAGGATACTGATGTCAGTGTGCAGAATGCGCTTGGGACTGTCAGGGCAGCACAACTTTGAGGTAGTGGCAGGTTGGGGCTGGGACACATCCTTCGATGTTCAGATTATTTGGAGGCAGCCGCACACTCACGGCCACAGACCAGGAACACGGGCCCCTTTCCCTGTGAAACAAAGCTCGCCACCCCAGGTCCCTGAAGTCAGTTTGCAGGAGGTGCTTGGGACTATCAGGGCAGGACAAGTTTGAGGTGGTGGTAGGTTGGGTCTGGGACACATCCTTACGTAAGGCTGCTAGAGAATATGGAAGTGTTATAGGTAAGTAATGTAATAGTTGGCTCTTACAATTAAGAGATAGATATTATATGGATGTGTAGTAATGTTATTGTAATATGTTATTCCATAGTCCTCTTTCCCTCCCTTCCTTGTAGTAGCCGTAGTAGTCAAGACATTTAGAGAAGGCTGGCTTGGTACCAGGAGGTGTGGCAAAATAACCACTGACCTCCAATCAAGATGTAAAAAGTAATCTCCACCAGTGGATGGCAGAGAAAGAGTTGACAACAAAACTTTCAGAGAAAGTTTTTTCAGAGAAGCTAAAGATATAAAAGGCAGAGCATCGATTTTGTAGAGGAGCCATGTGGCTGGTAGTGACAGTAGGGGGCTCCCAGCACTGTGATTTTTCCTTATTCAGTTTTTTGTTGTAATTTTTGTCAAGGTTTATTAAAGCTATTAAATTATTTAAAAAATTTAAAACTGAGAGTTGTTTCTCACAGAAGGAATTCACCACATTTTAATAACCTAATGTTGGCTACCTTTTTGGCACACATGCTGGTACCCTATGATATGAAATACATCATGACAATGTTGTTGTCCCCCACTGAGTACACCCTTTGAGAAGCAGGGTGGAAGAGACTACTAAATCAGCTGCTAAATGACTATGCTGGGGACCAAGCACAGGCTGCCTTGACCATTGATCATCTGGCAGGACAAGGAGTGCCAGCCAGAAGATCAGGCACACCACCTTCCAAGGCCAGTACTAAATAATATTAAAGATGCATCCAGAAAGGCCTTAATACAGGTGCCTGACACTAGCCAACCATCCTTAGATTTTGTGTACATTAAGCAGGGCCCAAGTGAGCCCTATATGAAATTTATTGTCAAACTCCAACTTGCTATTTAGAGACAAGTCCTGCAGGAAAAAGCTAAGGAGGAGTTGCTCAAAAAATTGGCCATTTCAAATGCTAATCAAGAGTGCAAGAAGGTTCTGAGAGCTTTATTATGGGATCCTGAACCTACATCGACTCAAATGCTTGAGGCCTGCAATCACCTGAGCACTCCAGAGCACTCTACAACTCTCCAGGCACAGGCAAGATTGAGCAAAACAATCCCGGCGTGTTAGACGATAAGTGTCAGAAGCTCTGGAGCTGTGGCTGGAACCGTGGGACATCCCAGTACTCAGGGGGTGTGGGGCTACAGCGCAGCAAAAGCTTGGAGCACTGCTGAAGAACAGGACAGCAGCAGACCAGCTCCCAGCAGGGCAGAGAGGGGTGAGCCGAAGATCCTGGGCACACAGGCAGATGGGAACAGGTCCCTTTTCTAGTGAGGTGGATGTTAACAAGGCTGCTCCTACAAGCAAAGGCTCACCTCATGGCAGAAGAAACAGCTCTGGCCTGGCCTCTGGTGACAGAAATGAGCTCCCTTCCCAAGCAGCTGCCCCAACCATCCTCTTCTGCTGCTGAGAGTGAGTGCGAGCCAGCAGCTGCCCCAGCCCCATCCCCCTACTTGCTCTACTCCCCCGGTATCTCTGTCCCTCAGAGACAAACTCCCCCAGACCAGAGAAACGCAACCAGATGCCCTTCTTCCCCCTAAGCTTGGCCACTTCTTTGTTTTAAGTACCTAGCCATCAGTGCTTCCTAGCAAAACAATTAAACAAGCCTCAGGTCTGAGGGGCACCGTCTGCCCAGAAAGCCCAACTGTGCATCCAGAGGAAATGATCACAAACAGATCAATGAACACCAGATGCATGGGATACTGTCAGTTCGGACCTGCAATTAACTTTAATTCAGCAATGGAAAAACGTGTGCCCAAAGGTCTCACAGGAGAGCACAAAATGTATTAAACACTGTTTCTAGAAGGTGACCGTATCTTTCCTTAAAGGTGTGGCTCAGTTAAGGAGCAATACCAACAAAGCCCACAGATGAAAAGCTTGTTGTTTTATTTCCTTTAAAAAAACCTCAAATATCTAAAGCATGGTTTAGTAATTCAGGTGAGTTCAGCCTACCACTTTCTGTTGAAATAGGATCAACTAAGTCTATGCTCTAAGATATAAAGAGCAGTTCAACGTATGAAGGAGGTGAGACACACAGTATCATTTTCCCACTGAACCTTGGCCACAGGAGAAGCTTCTCTCTGCCCGAGGAGCTGCAAGGAATTTGGGCAGGGGAAATGATATCAGAGAATCCTGTAAATTCAAAGGCAGAAAGAGAAGATCTACCATTAAAAGGCAGAAAAAAGGGAGAGGTTTCAGAAAACATCTCTGCACTCTAATTAATAATTATTTCCCATTCCCCAGTGAGAAGAACAGGATCCTGCAGCAATTAAGGCCACACAGTCCACAGCAGCGAGAGCTCAGCACACATCCAGAGAGGCAGTTCCAGCATCTAAAATAAAAAAGAAGAAAAAGTTGATTTATTTTGTTTTAGAGTTACTCTAAGTTCTTAAAACCAAACCAACCTTTGCTCCTAATTTTGGCTCACTGACACACACAATAGCTAAGGGTCGCACAGGCATGCAGAATTCCTGATCCAAACCTGCACCTTTCCAGCCTACTGCTAAGGAAATCTGAGGATTATAGAGGATTAATAAAGATTAATAAAGAATAATATTAAATATTAATAGAAGATAAATAAAGAACCTTTGCAGTTCTTTATTTAGAAAAAGAGAGAGAGCAGTCATCACCCCAGGCCTCCAGGCTTGGCAAGATTTGGTAGTGAACTGGCCCAAATTCAACTCCTCAATCTAAATCTCTGACAAGTCTTGTCAGAAGGATACTGGACAGTCACTCAGAGCACATAATTAAAAGACTGCACTAGGAAAAACCGAAGCTTTGCCATGAGTTGCACGAGTTCCTTTTCCCCCCTCATCGCTCTGGGACTGTAGGACCCAATCTGCAACCTAAAGCAGACCTAAGGCAGTGGTTCCAGCAGCAGTTGCAATTCCGAGCTTCCTGTTCCCTGGATTGCCCACCTAAGCACTCACAGCAATCTCATCTTGGCCCAGTGCCTCTCTGTCCTCACAGCGAAGGAAACACAGCCTGATGTGACACAGCTCTGGCACCACATCTCCTCTTCCTTTCTCCCCTTTTCCAGCAGACCAGGCTGCTGGAAATGGCATTCCTTACAGAGCTCATCACAGCAGAGAGGAAAAGAAGAACCTGTGATTTACTCACACCATGGGCAGGACCAGGTTTGGTTTGAATGCTCAAATACCAAAGCTTGTGGCAAGGATGGGACAAGTTCAGTGGTTCTTCCTATCCTGAAAGAGAGGACAAAAGGGAAGTTAAGCCCACTGTGGAAACAAAGACTGCTGCATTTCATCTTTTGGCTGGGATTGCTCACCAGGGACTTTTAGCCATAAAAAAGGAGAGGTGGCACCAAATCAAATAGAAAAGTGCCCTTTCCCAGCATTTTTATTCCAGGCATTCCAAAGATGCTCATTTTTCTTTGAGTGTTGTTTCCTTAATTTAGCAGAACCGTTTTCATCCCAGACCCCACTCATCAGTTGTTCAATCCTTTGGCACTGGAATTGGACAAAGGAAGGAACACACTCGGATCACAAGGAAGCACAGAGAGAAAGCCCTCCAAAACCTGACAAAGAAAAATGACAGGAAATGCAGGAAGACAGAGCCCTTATTTGCATGTCTGCATTTCTTTTCTAAAGACTTCTCTCCAGCTGGATTGTCTTTGTGCTTGGCTTCCTTTAAAGGAATGGATTTGCTGCTAAATGCATCTCAGGCCCAGATGTGACCAGGATAAGTTTGGATGGAGATGAAGAGCCAGACATGGAAAAGCCAGGGAGATGCAGGGCCTGGGAACATCAAGGATGGAGAAGAGAAGGAATAGGGACTATTCTCCTTGTTTAGATCCACCAGTGCTGGGAGCTCAGAAAGCACATAGTACCGGAGGAATCCTGGGCAGGAGCAGGATAACTCCAGCATAAAGGGCAAACTGCTCCCACTCCAGGGCTGTGCCAGGGACAGAGGGGATTTTTTTCTCTCCACTGTCCAGGCACTACCCCCCGCAGAGGCAGGCAAAGTGCCTTGCAATCCAGTACAAAACCTGCCTGGCGAGCCCAGGATGCCAGGAGCCAGCAGTCATTTCTCCTGGATTTCTTGCTCACAGACATTTTAAGCTTGCTTTGCCTCACAGGCACTTTTTATGCCAAGAGCATTCCCATCTCTTTTGGATCCTGAACAAAGAAGGGTTTGGAGAGCTGACTTTCATGAGAGAACTGCTTCCTATTTTGATTAGTCTTAACTTGGAGTTTCCCTTGGCACCAAAATCAGGTGAACCCAACGTGGCCTCGAAGGGCCATAAGATCCCAACTATCCAATCTGCAATTTCCTCAGCATTGGTTTGTTGAAGCTTTTCAGGGTTAATTTAGCAAACTTAAGAGTTTAGCAATTTCAGAATCAAAACAACCAGAAACTTGTGAAAAAGAAACTGAATTAAGGCCGGCTAAAAGCAGTCCCTGCTGATGAGTCCTTAAAACAACTTGTTCACAAGGAGGCAGGATTGATTCAATACTCACCAACCCACCTGGCCAAGATCAGAGTTCCCTGCCCATCGAGGACACAGCAACCAGCAGGGACCTTTCTCCCACTCTCCAGTACAGGCTTGCTCCCTCCACACGCAGGGAACTGCAGCCACTCAGGGAACAGGACTTAGTCCTGGGCTGGAAACAGGAGAGGCACTAGGAATATTTGGAACTCATTCTGACCTCAATGCTATCCAGACCCAGGAAAAAGCACTTCCCACCGCTCCTGGAATTGTCTTCCCTGTCCATTCCAGTTTCGGAAGGTTCCTGTAGCAGCCAGGATTATCAGTGCGGTTCAGAAGCTGCACGTGCCTACAGCATTCCCTCGGGAGCATGGAGCTTCCCTCCTGCCTCTCATTTCTTTATCCCAAATATTCTTCCCAATGCTCAGCAATCTAGAAAGAAAAAAAGGGGAAAGATTCATTCTGACATTAAGGAGGGTTGCTTATCCCAATACATTTCTAGGTGAAAAACCATTTCTGCCACTCTAACAAGTCCACTAGATACTGTCTCAACTCGATAGTAACTATTTAAATACTGTATCAAGAACCATAGGCCACGAGGCTTAGAATTCTCAAAAATGGCTCAGCTTGGCTATTTCAAGGGCTTTCTCCCCCAGCATATTTGCTACAAATGTGATAAAAACACTCAGCTGCCCAAACGCTAAGAGCTGCTTCCACACAGACCACACGAGTCTGCCGCGAGCTGCCCTTTGGGCAGCAGCAGCTCGCGGGGACACGAAGAGCACCCCCAGCTCCCAGCTGGCTCAGCCCGGACTCCATGCGGCACTCAACAGGAGCCGCGGGGAGCTGAAATTCTCCCTGGGAAAGAAACCCTGTCCGGCAAACCGTGCCGCCCCGGCAGCGCACCTCTCACCTCCCGGCAAAGAGCCGCTGCCTCCTCCTGCTGGCCGCTGCGGGCAGCTGCCACCCTGCGGGCTGCTCAGGCAGCTCCGGCGACTCTTCTTCCCTCATGCTTTTATGTTTTCCCCATTTCCCCGGGCCAGAGGGGAGCGAGGGGGAAGAAAGGGGGGCGGGTGGCGGGAGCGCAGGGAGGCGGCGGGCCGGGCCGGGCCGGGCCGGGCCGGGCGCTCGGCACAGCACAGCACAGCGTGGCGAGGGGTCCTCTCATAGGAGGGGAGCAGAAGGTCGCAGCGCCCTGCGACAGCTACAGACGCGTTGCCGCCGCGGTCGGCGCCCGCACGGCTCCCACCCGTCCCCGGCGCTGCTGAGCCCACAGCCCGTGCCCGCACACCTGGAACAGCCGCGGAAAGCCGCACCGCGGCGGTGTCGGTGTCACGATTGTGTGCAGGCGGCCGATTTGGCGGAGTGGGGTCCTTGCTTGCCCACCCTTTTCCGTCTCTACTCAATGCGCACGGTCAGACTGACACCATACCTGGAAGGTCAGGCGAGTGCCGCACCGAACCGCCACACAGAGCGGGGCAGCGCTACTTCCGCCCTGCGCCGCCGCCATCTTTGGTGATGGCAGAAGCCACTTCCGGTCGGGCGGCCATCGTTGTTGTGGTACCCGTGAGCCGCCCCCCCCCCCCCCACAAAGGTGTCCAGTCAGCACCTGAACCCGGCCCGACAGCAATCCCGCGCTCTCAGCACCCGAACCCGGCCCGACAGCAATCCCGCGCTCTCAGCACCCGAACCCGGCCCGACAGCAATCCCGCGCTCTCAGCACCCGAACCCGGCCCGACAGCAATCCCGCGCTCTCAGCACCCGAACCCGGCCCGACAGCAATCCCGCGCTCTCAGCACCTGAACTCGGCCCCGACAGCAGTCTCACGCTCTCAGCACCACTTCCCGCTGCCTTTCTTGACGTGAGGACATGGCCGGCAGGCTCAGCGGCGCCGGAGCCGGGTGTTCTGCCGCAGCCGCCACCTTGAGTGTAGCCGGAGCCCGACCCGGCTCCTGCAGGCTCCCGGCATGTGGTGGCTTCTGCCATCGTGTGAGAGGCACACGACGGAGCAGCTCTGTTCCGAGCCCGCTAAGTACACTCCATTTTTAACGGAGTTTGGCCAAAGTATGTCAAGTAACTGCGACAGACTTAGTGTCACGAAGTCAAAGTTTCTGGATCGCTCTGGCAAGTGAACTATGTCAGCGTATAAACTGCGCTTTCAGCTTACGCACTAATGGGTTTTCTTCCCTTAGAACCATAAGAAAATTGTACCCAAGTCGTTTGCAGCTTCTTGAGAGGGGCACGTTTCTTCCGACGCCGCTCGCCCGCCGGCTGCCCCCGGCCCGTGCTGCACTGTGACCGCGCCTCCGCCCGTAGCGAAACCGGCCCCGCCGGGCCGCCCCCACCGCTCTCATTCCCCTCGGTCACCGCTCCGCACGGCGCCCGCTCCTTGCAGCGCCGCGGCCCCCGACTCCCCTCCAGCCCTCGCCTCGATCGACAGACACCGCCCCGCTCGCCGCTCGCTCCCGCCCCTCGCCCTTCCCGCCGCCGTCCTGCCCCCGCCACCGCCCCGCGGCGAGGGGCGCGGTGCTGGCCGGGGGGCGGCAGTACCGCCCTGTGTCCACAGGGCGGCAGCACTGCCACCGAGCTCAGCCCGCCGCTGGCACGCGCGTGGCGGACGGGCACAGAACGGAGGGAAAAGTAACGTCCAGAATCCCCTTCAAAAAACCCTCTAAAATAATGCCCCCCAAAAACCTAACTACAATTAAAACCCCCCTGCCTCTAGCCAAATGGAAACCAAAAAACCCACGTATTTTAAACTGTATAAATTCATTTACCTAACACATCAAAACCACAAAAATAGAAAACCTCAGTCAACACTAGTGCGGAGTACACACTAATCTCATTACAACATACAAAAACAAAACCTCTAATATAACAAAAAAAAATCAGAAAATTTAACCGTATTAACAGCTGAAATAAACTAAATATGAAAAACGCCAATCACTTGTTTTAAAATTTTTAAAAGTTTAATGGTATAAAACAGTAATAAAAATTAGAGCAATTAGTATTTAGACAATCAGAGTTAGGACCATAAAGGACAATAAAACAAAGGATTAGGGACATCCGGATGCTCTCGGGCACTAAGCCCCGAAAAGCATGCCTTGTGAACAAAGAATGAACCCTTAAAAGCAATGGTCTGTTGCATATTCATATATCTCATACACGATGCATAAATTCTGTCGAAACAAAGAGCTCTGTCTGATCAGTGTCAACGTCTTCCTCTTCATCCTGTGGCATCTTCAGGGCTGAGCGAGGCAGGAAGAAGTTAGTTTCTTCTGATAAGGGAGCCATCAATTCTTTTTCTCTGGAAGATTTAGGTGTCCTGTGGCTGCTATCTCGGACTCCCCCCGCCACCGCCCCGCGGCGAGGGGCGCGGTGCTGGCCGGGGGGCGGCAGTACCGCTCTGTGTCCACAGGGCGGCAGCACTGCCACTGAGCTCAGCCTGCCCCTGCACGCGCGTGGGGGACAGGCACGGAACGGAGGGAAAAGTTGCCGGAGAGCCCGTTCTATTCCCTTCAGCCCTGGAATCAGTCTGTTCTATTCCCTTCAGCCCTGGCATCAGTCTGTTCTATTCCCTTCAGCCCTGGCATCAGCCCGTTCTATTCCCTTCAGCCCTGGCATCAGCCTGTTCTATTCCCTTCAGCCCTGGAATCAGTCTGTTCTATTCCCTTCAGCCCTGGCATCAGCCCGTTCTATTCCCTTCAGCCCTGGCATCAGCCCGTTCTATTCCCTTCAGCCCTGGCATCAGTCTGTTCTATTCCCTTCAGCCCTGGCATCAGTCTGTTCTATTCCCTTCAGCCCTGGCATCAGCCCGTTTCTATTCCCTTCAGCCCTGGCATCAGTCTGATCTATTCCCTTCAGCCCTGGCCTCTGTCCTTATGGTTTCAGGGCACTTGATTGTTTCATTCCTAGATAAAAACGTTATGGCATTTTTTTCCAAAACTACTACCCATCTCTAAGCAGAGTTTCCTACATTCCTGTATGCAACAGAGTGGCTAGAGAGTTTCTTTCCAAATGAATTTAGCGAAAAATTCCTATTTTTTGCCACTATCTATAAAAAGAAAAAAAAAAAAAACAAACTTGAAAGGTTTTAGTATTCTACCCCCACCCCTCCCTGTGAATTTTCTGGCAGCTTTGGGTTCCTCTGGGGGAGGGCAGCCCAGCATGACCCCCCTCATTGCCGACTCTCCTGCTCCTCTGGCACAGCCTGGCTCTCTCTCCTAGGGACCCTGGGGTGGCCCAAATAACATCAGATCCCCCCGGGTCTCCACTCCTTCCCCCTCAGCCTTTGTACCTCACCCCCAAAGGAGACACAGAACGAGTCAAACTGCCCTGAACAGTTTGTGTTACTTGGTTTTGGGGGATGTTTATGTTAGTGAGACCGGTGGTTTTATTTTTGGATTAATTTGTAATTATTTTTAAGATTTTTGGGTGATCTAGATTTTTGATATGGGTGCGCTGTGTGATGAGCGTATTTTATTTGTTTTATGTGGTACTGGTGGGATGGTGAGCAGAGGGAATTTTTATTTAGAACATTTATTTTAGTATTGGTAGTCGGAGTGTGAGGAGGACTCGTATTTTAGTCTTGGTGATTTTTGAGGTAGTTTGGATTTTTTGATAGGTTGTTAAGAGTTTTTGTTGTTCTTGTTGGGGTGTAGTTAGTTTTGGATTTTTTTGTAGTTTGGATTTTAGAATTGTAGTGGTTGATTTTGAGTTTTGTTAGATATTCTTTGTTAAATGTTTTAGGACAGATTATGGATTTTGGTTGTTGAGTACAGTACAGTTTTTATTTTTGGTTTTGTTTTGATTGGGTCAAGGGCTATTGTATGATTTTATGTTTGATATGGGTGAAAGTTTGTTTAAGATTTTACTGGAAATTGGGGGGTTTTGGGGTAACTCGGTAGGGAGCGTTTATATTTAGGCATATAAAATAGTTGCATTTAGAAATATGGTTTTTTTAAGTTTATGGTATTTAGGAAAGTTTATGGGGGTTTTTTTGGTGTTTTTTTTTTTGTTGTTGTTGTTGTTTTTTTTTTGCTTTGTTTTTGTTTTTTTTTTTTAATGGTGAAATCGGTTTTTAGGAGAATTTGAATGATTTTTAAAAAAATTTGTGTTGACATTTTTATATAATGATGCTGATGTATTGTAGATAATGTAGAGTTTTGGTGGTTTTAGTTTGGATTAGTTTATGGTAGACTGTATGATTGTGTTTTTATGTTTGGAGTAGTTGGTTTTCAATGTATTGTACTTTTTTTAGGTGAAGATAAATTGAGGTTGTCTTTTGCTGTTAGAGGAATAGAGAAAAATGTATTAGTAATGTTAACAGTTGTGTATTATTTTGTACTTTTGGATTTCAATTTGTATTGGAGTTTTAATATGTTTGGCATAGTAGTGTTTAATGCTGGAGTTATTTTATTTAAGGTACCATACTTTATAGTCAATTTAAATTTTTTTACAGGTCGGCATTCAGGTTAAATGGGATTGTTGAAGGGTGAGTGGGTTTTGTTGGTTATTCTTTGGGTTTTTAGTTTATGGATTATTTTCTGTATGGGAATTATAGTATTTTGAGTTATTTGGTATATTTGAGGTGGTAATTTGTATTTGTTGTTTTGGAGTTTTTTTTTGGAAGTTTTATTGCAGATGGATTTTGTCATAAATTAGGTAAGGTGTTTAATTCTGTAAAGTTTTAAAAGTAGTTGTTTTAAATTTTTATTTGAGAGATTTTTTAGGTTTTGAAATATTTATTTTGGAGGAAGTTTATGTTTAGAACATTTGGGGGTTTTGGGCTACTTATAATGGGTTTTTCAAAATTTATTTTTAGTGTGAAAAGTGCTTATTATATGGCTCTACACAGATATTTACTATATGTATTATACTATATTGATTAGTAGTGCTGTATTAACATTTTAATAGTATGGTAAATGTTTTTTTGTAGTTACAACAGAACTTTTGTAGTTAAAATAGAAACTATGTACGTGGGAAGAAAGGAATGAGGTATTTGGATCGAGATAGCAGCCACAGGACACCTAAATCTTCCAGAGAAAAAGAATTGATGGCTCCCTTATCAGAAGAAACTAACTTCTTCCTGCCTCGCTCAGCCCTGAAGATGCCACAGGATGAAGAGGAAGACGTTGACACTGATCAGACAGAGCTCTTTGTTTCGACAGAATTTATGCATCGTGTATGAGATATATGAATATGCAACAGACCATTGCTTTTAAGGGTTCATTCTTTGTTCACAAGGCATGCTTTTCGGGGCTTAGTGCCCGAGAGCATCCGGATGTCCCTAATTCTTTGTTTTATTGTCCTTTATGGTCCTAACTCTGATTGTCTAAATACTAATTGCTCTAATTTTTATTACTGTTTTATACCATTAAACTTTTAAAAATTTTAAAACAAGTGATTGGCGTTTTTCATATTTAGTTTATTTCAGCTGTTAATACGGTTAAATTTTCTGATTTTTTTTGTTATATTAGAGGTTTTGTTTTTGTATGTTGTAATGAGATTAGTGTGTACTCCGCACTAGTGTTGACTGAGGTTTTCTATTTTTGTGGTTTTGATGTGTTAGGTAAATGAATTTATACAGTTTAAAATACGTGGGTTTTTTGGTTTTCATTTGGTTAGAGGCAGGGGGGTTTTAATTGTAGTTAGGTTTTTGGGGGGCATTATTTTAGAGGGTTTTTTGAAGGGGATTCTGGACGTTACTTTTCCCTCCGTTCTGTGCCCGTCCGCCACGCGCGTGCCAGCGGCGGGCTGAGCTCGGTGGCAGTGCTGCCGCCCTGTGGACACAGGGCGGTACTGCCGCCCCCCGGCCAGCACCGCGCCCCTCGCCGCGGGGCGGTGGCGGGGGCAGGACGGCGGCGGGAAGGGCGAGGGGCGGGAGCGAGCGGCGAGCGGGGCGGTGTCTGTCGATCGAGGCGAGGGCTGGAGGGGAGTCGGGGGCCGCGGCGCTGCAAGGAGCGGGCGCCGTGCGGAGCGGTGACCGAGGGGAATGAGAGCGGTGGGGGCGGCCCGGCGGGGCCGGTTTCGCTACGGGCGGAGGCGCGGTCACAGTGCAGCACGGGCCGGGGGCAGCCGGCGGGCGAGCGGCGTCGGAAGACACGTGCCCCTCTCAAAAAGCTGCAAACGACTTGGGTACAATTTTCTTATGGCTCTAAGGGAAGAAAACCCATTAGTGCGTAAGCTGAAAGCGCAGTTTATACCCTGACATAGTTCACTTGCCAGAACGATCCAGAAACTTTGACTTCGTGACACTAAGTCTGTCACAGTTACTTGACATACTTTGGCCAAACTCCGTTAAAAATGGAGTGTACTTAGAGTCTTGGACAGGGAATGGGATATTGTTACCAACTGGAATGGATCAAAAATGGCTTGAAAGGATGTTTTCCTAAAACCTGAATATCTGTTTCTATCTGTTTTCACTATCTGTTTTCACTAAAACCTGAATACAGTTATGCATCATAAGAAGTACATGGAGCGTTCATGTAAATCTTTACCATGTGAAGGAGAGTAACATAATTGAGACCTTTTGAATGACTGAAAGTGAAAAGGCTTCTCTAGTTACTGTCACTTATATTTTTTGAAGCTTCAGCCCTTGCAACTGGGGAAACTGGTCCTGGAGTTTCTAGGTGGCTCTATTATTCAGAATTGTTTGTTGATAAGTGACGAAAATGCTACAGGTTGTTTTGAAGTTTTTAATTTTTAGCTTTTGTCAGATGTTTGCCATTCTGGTCAGTCTATTACCTGCCTTCCCTTGCGAGCTAAGAGGTGTTTAGAAACAAAATAACAAATGATGCAATTTCTGTGTCAATTACTTTTATAGAGAATGTTAAATGTTTATAAAGTGAGCAACATTTTCTGTTTTCCAGGGTCAATATGATGATTATTCTCATTATATTACACGATCAATGCTATCAAATATAACAATGAGATTAATTTGTATATGGATGAAATATTTGCAAATCTAAGTTTGTATTTGACCCAGAGCTATTGTGGACAAGAAAAATATCCCATAATAAAAATTTTGTAGCCACTGCCTTTTATGTGTAGCACAGGATTAATTGTTCAGTTCAATGAAAAACATTGAAAAATAAGTGAAAAGATTATATTAAGAAATAGATATTCAGGATCAGTATCTTGGAGCCAAATTTACAGTGTAAAACCAATAGTGTACATTGATAGCACCGGAGAGTAATGCATGTACTAGAGAAAATTATTTTGCAATATGCCTCGATTACCATCTGCTTGATTTTAATTAATTTTCTTAATTGAAGAATGATGCATTTTCTAATTACACATGAAAACACCTAGCTTTTGCAGACTTTCTCTAGTGCACCAACTCTCCTGGTAGACCCACTGCCTGTCTGATTTATAAAGCCTCATCTCAATGAACATGGGCTGTTTGGCAGACTCATGACAATTACTTGAATTAATTACATATGAAGCAACATTCCAAACTTGTAATTTAGATGCAATAAAATTCTAACTGTGAATAACTCAGCTCACATGGATGTAAGTGTGAAACCCCCACCAGAAACATAATTAGAAAACAGTCCAGTTGAAGCTAGAATCAAATTTAAAGTGAAATGTACCATCTGAGTAAATGCTTTGGAGATAAAGGCTTTGAGCACAGGAATGAAAATTAGTCTTTCTACTTCAGACCAAAAAGGTAGTATAATATAAAAATAACTTATCAGGTAAATAATAAAATATTAAGTCTCAAAATCAAAACATCAATCCCAGAGGATAAATTTATTCTACTTGTAGCTCTATTGACAGTTAACTTAGTTACAGACAAAATAAAATTGGCTTGGTGATTTGAACTAGAATTTCTTCACATTAAATGTCCCTCTTTTCTGCAGACTAATGGAATAAATCCAACAACATATTTCTGTCTTGTGGCTTAATCTTGTTTTGGATATAGTCCATTGCAGTTCAGCAAGGTACCTTTCACAGATTCCCATTTCTCTGGCTGAAGCTCAAGAGTATCCTGGACAAGAGGGGGAAGTGGCTCTTACCTGACTTATCATCTGCCTCATTTTTGCAAGATTAATTCTATGCCAGGTATTTGAGTTGTTTTGAAATGGGATCACATTTGCCTGTATTATGTGTTCATGCCTTCAGGGGCAAACTCTGAACTCGAGGCGGTGCCTGGAGTGGGGGGAGGAAGCAGGGGTTCAGACAGAGAATTCCAGGGGTTTCCTCTTCACCTCAGAAGAAAGCAGTTTGCAATGCTGCAGCCAAATAGTGACCCTGCAAATATCTGCTGCCTAGTTATTCATTTAGACACCTCTGCTAGATGTACTTTGAGATCTAATCCATTAAGTGACACATTTCTGAAAGTTTGAAAGGCTCAACCCGCCCCCCCACCCCGCAAACTACAAGTCCCTGTTCATACTTTGCAGAGTAGAATATCACTGATATGATATTAAAAAACATCAGTCTGGTGCAGAACTCAGTACAACCTTTTCAGTACATTTGACCAATATCTTACTGGATATAAGATCAAGTTTCTCTGCATGGTTTTGATTCCCCATTCTTTAATACCACTATTAGATTAACAAATTTTGCAGTGACTGAGATTAACTTGGATGAGAAAGAGGAAAATAGTTCAATTTGCAGCATATGCAAGGCCTGGAAGAAGTATCAGACAAGAAAATTCAGGCAACTGAATCAGCCAGAGGGCAACTTAAAGGGGTTTCATTTCCAAAGAGAGACTGAAAAGGAATTCGGGAGAAACTGCAGCACAGGTGAATACCCAGCCTGACATACATATAAAGGGGAGGGCCTGATTACTTTGTTCTGCAGTTGTGTTCCTGACTGAGATGGGACTTTTTGGAAGAGCTGACATGTACATGATTGCAATATTTCCACAGTAAACTGCGTGGAAATATATAGCTGTTATTAAAAGAAACTAACAGAAAAACGTCTCCAGTGCATTCTTTGGATCACAGTTTCTTGTTGCTTGGGTAGAATATGTTTGGAGGCTTTCCTGTGCAGGTTTGAATTTCTCTGTAGGTATCCTATTGTCTACATATGTGAGGTCTATACATTTGTTTTAAACCCAGTTTAATTAAAGTGATGTTTATTTTGACTTTTGATGTGCTTTTTGTGCTGCTCTCATACTCTAAACCATTTCATTTGTGTGTTGTCTATGTTTGCCAGTGGCACTAAAGACTCGGTATCATTCCTTTAAAGGAACTTGAATGGAGCTCTTTGAATGTGTCAAAATGTTTTTAATTATTCAGTATCAGGAAAGCAACAAGGATATGGGAAACTGATCCTTGGAAACAAAATACCTGTTTCAGGGAGAACTGATTTGCCTCAGAACTTACCATCCAGGCTGGGGTTTTGTGATGCTCTCTGATAATCCAGTTACACAATTTGACAATATTGTCCGTGATCTTATGAATTTATTTAACCTCTTGTTGTCATGCTCAAATGCAAAGGCTGAGCCTGGACCTCCACCTCTGAGGACTATTGTCACCTGAGGTAAAAACACAAGGTCTCCCAGGGAAATAGACAGTGCAAAATGATGGCATTGGCACGTATTATTTCTCTCTTTATCCAAGTAGGTGTGCTCCCCTTGCTGAAGGTAGCTCCGTGTGATCATTTTTTCTCTAACTGCTGCATGGAAGTGTGTAACCTGTGGATTCCATGTCCAGGAGCAGGATGATGTAAATTATATGAACTATGTGACTGTATAGACATAGATACTGATATGGTAATGAGTTTGCTGAGAAGACCTAACAGGTAGACTTTTGGAATGCAAGCCTCTCTGAGTTCCTCAGAGAGAGAGATGAATGCAAGCGTTGAATTAAAGCCTTTAGCGAAATTAAGATATATTAAGCCACATAGATATGAAGTGGAAGTGTAAGTTATAGTTTTAAGCAAGTAGAAATATATTTTAAGTGCCTTAAGAAACTGTGTTAGCTAGTAAAGGCCCTAAGGCTTAGTTTAAAATTCAATAACTTAGTTCCAGACATAACAAAAACATAGCAGAACTTTGCTTATGTCTCTAGACTAGAACAGATAGAACTATCTGCATAGACAGAACTATTCATGTAAATAGATAAACTTATATATGTAAATTTTAAGTAAGAAAACAGTATGTTTGTGTAAATAGATAATATATACATAGTTTTTAGGTAAGAACTGACACTACTTTTGCACTACTTTTGCACATTAGAATTAAGTTTAGATTGGTTTAGAAATAATGTTTTAGAATCATGTTTTTAGTTGATTGGTTGTTTTACGTATAAAAATTCCCCTGTATTGGGAAGAGGACAACAACCACAAGAAGAAGAAGAAAGAAGAACAAGAAGAAAAGAAGAAAGAAGAAGAAAAGACTGTGGTTCCTGCTGCTGCTGCTTGGAACATTGGACTCTATGCCAGGGAACAACTGTTGCAGCTGCAGCTTTTGCTTGGGACTCTACGCCAGGAAGTTTTTAGCACGGACTTTAATACTTTAGTACGGACTTTAATACCTTGAACTCTTTGCCTTCGAGACTGATGTATTCATGCAATAAACAACTTTATAGCAACAACTGCTCGTGTCTCTTTGAAGACCTGAGGCCCAGCTAAAGCTCAACAGTAGACATAGTGATGAAATGAATTTTTCCACATAGTTTTTAAAGTAAGAAAAATGACAATAGTCCCGTTTCTCCTGTGCCTTCATTTTTCAGGGTAATACTGACACTCACTAAAGTAGTATTTTGTTTGAAAAACGAACCTCCTGTAAAACTGGGCTTACTCTGTTGTTCTGCCAATTTAATCACAGAACCCAATGAAGCTCTCGAATATCAGCTTGAGTATTGTATTACAGCTGCACTGTAAGGTATGTCCAGGTTATCCCTTTGTGGCTGTTCACAAAGGATGTACTTGAAAATGTTTGGCAATAGCCGCTTCTTTCTATGTGAACTTTTAAATTTTTGTTAGTGATTAGAAACTCATTGCATAATACAGAGTTCTCTGGACGCAGTTACCTGCCCTCCTTATTTTCTTCCATCTCATAAATGTTCTATTTTAACATAATTATCCACATAAATAATGGTGATTTTTTTTTTCAAAATGAAAGACCTAACTCACTCTTAGAAGTATTTATAATGTAGTAAATAATAGTAGTAAAAATGTATATGCAATTCTTCTGTATCTGAAGTACAGAAAGCAACTCAGGAGAATTTTATTCTCCTGGTTTTAATAATTTGCCTCATATACCACCAAGAAAGAATAAGGAAGATATTCAAGCTCTCCTCATAAACTCCCTATGAATATTGCAGTTCAAATATGATACATACAGATTTCAGGAGGGTTTTTCTGGGACTCTTAGATGATTTAAATATTTCAGTCACAGGAAATTAAATTTTGACTCCTATTGCTACTGTAACTTTCAATTATTTTAGAATATTTAAAGAGAAATTCAATTGCTTGAGACATGTATTCCTGAAGTTGACTCTCAAACAGTCCATCTCCTCCATGTGGAGCAGGGATTTCTGGTTTGTTCTGTGTCATTCCTGGAGCTCCTGCAGATTCCCAGCTCTGGATCAGCTGTCACAGGAGGCAGGACTCTGTGCCACTGTCTCAGCAGGCACAGAGCTGTTCCCTAGATCTGAAGCAGAGCTGTGGGAGCTCTGGAATTCCAACTCTCTGACCCTTGCTGTGCCTCCTGAGCCTTCTCTGCACAGCTCAGGCAGATCTTGGTGACACCCTGTCTGCCACCAGGACACAGAGACACCTTCTCCTGCACTGCTGTGGTATCCTGCATCTGGGAGCTGAAAGGAAGTTTTTAACCTGCTTAGGCTGCATTTGTTAGCAGGAACCTTTCCACTTACTGCCAAGGGAATTCTGCACTAGCAAGAAGTGTCAAGCCTGGATACCCACTAGGCCAGGAAATGTCAGTGGATATTTCATACAGTTTGCAACCAGCTTTGTGGTCTCAGGCATTCTTACACTTATTTTATCAAGGCCTTATTTCATGTAACTTTCAAATCCAAACCATATATATTTTGGTATCTATACCAAAATATAGATAAAATGGGCAGTTACACTCCTTTGTGTAAAAAAAGTGTATGGGATTACACTTTTTATAGCAGCAGCAGTATTGTCAGAAAAGTGAGATAAGAAAGTTTAAGGGAGTAGAATTTTGTTTCAAGTGGCTTAAATTATTGTGCTAGGTGTAAGTTGATATTATCTCTACTTCCAGTCAACTAATTTTTACATTTAGAAATATAGTTAATGAACATGCTGTATTTGACAAACTCATCGAGTCCTTGTGATACCATGAATAAATATTTAGATTGAGGCAGGACAGTTTTCTCTAGCTGAAAAAACAGGCAGCCAACAGAATTGAGCAATGGTGATGTGTGTCATGCAGGAAATTAATTTCTTCTCAGGAAAGTTTCATGGAGATACTGGGCATACCAGTGCAATGCAGTATTAGGGAATTTATTTGACATCTGTGCCTAAGATTAAATCTCTCTAAGAGTATTTGAGGGATACTTTTCCCTATAGGACATTTTTGACAGCAATTGGTGGAGCTCACAAATGTTGTGCCTTTAGGTGACATTTGCCTTGATGCAATTTTGACAGAATCCTGCAACTCTTTTGTTAACAACTGATGGGAAGCCAGGTAGGTGCAGTACAGCAGGAGGGTAGGACTGACCTATTTGCTGGATAGTCCTGAAGCAACAGTCTCCTCTAACAATGATTTGTGAACTGTGGTGGGTGAATTTCTTGTCAGATGAGTTTGTACAACTACCAAACCTCTGCTAACTTTGACAGCAAAATGATGAATAAATGTCTCTACAGTCTTTTTTTGACATGTGCATGTAAAGCCTGCCAGCAGTAAGGATGCAGTAATGCAAACTTAACAGTGCATCTTCAGAGAACTGTTCCTGTGGGATTTAAGTTGAAAGGAATGATTAGAGAGTGGCTGTATTTTAAATGGCATAATTCTAAATTATATTCCATCAGCTTTACAGAGGAGGTTTTTCAACAATCAGAATGTTGTCTATTGAGAGTACCTTGGGTTTTGTTTCTAAGGTCAGTGTCTCTCAAAGATTTTCTGCTGAACTATTAAACTTTCTGACTCATTTCACTCTGAAGGAACAAAAGATAAAATTGCAGGGTAGGCTGTAGAAGGGCTAAATTTCTAGAGATTAAAAAGTAATGATGGATTGTGTGCAAAATGGCTCTGGTCCTCCTGCACCCTTTCCTTGGCAATTTAACTCCCCTGTCTGGAGATTCAGTTGCCTAAAACTATTCCAATATCAAAAATGAGGAAAGCTTTTCAGCCTGGAGGTATATGATATTTCATATCAACAACAGAAGAAAATGGATTGACATGATTAGCTACATTTTTTATCCAACAAGAGCTTGCCAGGAAGATAAAGAATGTTATTGATGGTCAATTAATCTTTTCTTTTTGAAAGCTTAGGATGGGAAAAGGCCCCTTAGGGTTGATTTGCAGGATCAAATAGGCACTATATCTTCTTTTAGATGCCAGTATTTAGATGTCACTAGCATTCACAAAAACCTTTACTCAGCTCTTGACTGGCCATGGGGGCAGTTGTCCCTCAGCAGTGAAGATTTTGCTGGTGAAGCACCTATAAATCTTTTTCTGTGTATTTGTGGAATTACTTGATGACAGTCTCAGCCCATACCTGAAATGTGTCAGGATTTACCTTGTACCCATGATCTGGGGTCCTTTATAATGGTGGTAAAACACCTCTGTACAGTGGTGCCTCTGGGAAACAGATGAGACCTGTCCTGCCTTGGGCTAATGTGGAGTGGGGATTTGGGTATGGGTCTTCCATTTCTCCTGACAATATCTAATATCTGATGCAGAGAATGTTCTGGAAATAATTGCAAATCTCAGTTCTTCCCCTTGTTCCAGTTTATGTATAAAGGGAAACATTTCTTAGACTGTACTTCTGAAGTAACCAAACTGCAGAGTCACTCAATTTGCCACTGGCCCAAAACTTGCTTAGAAAGGGCAGATAAAAGCCACAGCTTTTAACAGAACAGACTGGGGATCGACCAGTCACATCAGTGCTTTTGGCAAAGGTAGAGTGGAAATGGTAGCTTTATTTTAGAAACTTCATTTATTCTACAGATTTCTGAATGAGAATTTTAAGAAACAATCATGTCTATAAATTGAAAAGTATTGTAATGTGCACAAAAAGATTTCTATGTAGGGCTTACATAATTCAGCTCCAGTTTCTTTCAGTCTATCCAACTGCTCTCAGAGGTTTCTCTAAGAGTGTTTTTATATTTTAGGAGCAATTCTGAAACAAATTGTTTAATTTATTAATTGCTTCTAATGGAAATCCTCTTAGAGAAATGAGAGAGAGAAATGGGCAGAAATTGCAGTACTGGACAGGAGAAGGTAAGATTCTACAGTCCGAAGGTTAATGTCATTGGTAAAACATTTTAGTACTCCCTGATGCAAATTTAAGCAAAATATTAGTCTTGTCTACCACTAAGATTCCACATTTTATTTTGAAAAAATGTATTTCTCTTTTGAGAAGTACAGATGGCAGTGTTGACTAAATTCCTGAAGGTGTATCTTCACAGAAAATATGGAGATTTAGTTTTTTGTGCTGATGATCTAAAGCTTAGAGAGTGTCTCTCTAATTATTCTCCCAGGTCAGTGACCACCTCATTGTAGTATCTTTAATAATTAAGTGGGTAGAGCTTCTGCTAATACTGGAGAACAGCAAAGAATTTGTCTCCTGTATAAGTTGAGCATGAGTGACGTGCTTGCCAGGTGAAAGTAAAGGGCAGCATTTTGAATCCAGTTTTTTAGTTCATCTAAAATGGTACAGTTCTGTCAAATGCATTGAAATTAGCCATGAATTTAGCCGTGAATTTACTGAATTCCTATTTTGAATTTTTTCTTCCTATAGTTAAAAGCTCTTTTAAGCTGAATTATTTCATAATTATGTATTAGTTGAATTCAAAGGCATTAAAGGCATTTACTGGCTTCCCAGCTAGGTAAGGTCAGGTGCTGGCACTGTAGCCCTGGGTGCTGTCAGTGTGAGTAGGCTCTGCTCAAAGCTCTTCACCACTGAGAAACAATCCATCCAAGTGATGGTCACAGCCCGAGTGTCAGTAGTCACCAAAAACCCTGGGAATTCCAGCATGATCCCTACTGAAGGCTCTGCTCTGAGCTCAAGAGCTGTTCCCAGTGCTGCAGAGGACTCAAATGTGGGGTTTTTGAGCTGTAACTGAGGGAGCCTGGTTTCTTCTGGAGTTGCGCATTGTAGCTGAGTGCCGGTCATGTTAAAGAAGCCCTGACTGAAGTCTGTGCCAGAGTAAAGATATACATAAAGTGCTTTATTTCATGTAGTTTCTCTGGTGTCTAGCATGGAATACTTTTAAGTCTTCTGTCTTGTGGTTAAGTGTCAGGGAATCTGGCCAATGAGTCTATTAGGTAAAGGCTGAGAATTTTTTTGTACCTACAGTAGGAAAGACTCACTTTCCCAAGAAAGAAACAATATTTGTGGGTGAAGAGGAATGCTCAGAGTGTGAGAGGGAACAGGACTGTACCAGCTCTGTGCAGCTGCATGTCTTCTGCTTTGTGGGGACAGACAGAAGTATAACAAATCTAGAGGAGAGACAAGCTTTGATACAAACTTCTAGCCAGGACGCAGGGGCCTCACCTCCAGGCTGGGGATGGCTGTCTCTGTCATCGCCAGGTATGTTCTCTGCCTTGCAGAGTCATTCTAGGGCAGTTCCTCCCTGTGTATTTTGTGTCTCTCCATGTCACACACACAGACAGACACATGGACAAGAGGCTATGAGAATGGGCAATAGGGGATGCCACATATATATCGCCATTACCTCTCTTCTCATTTCTATGGACTTTGTTCGGTATGACTGAGACATCTACACTTCATTCAATTTTTTCAACTCCAACTACTCTCCCTTCTTCATGAAGCAAAAAGAGTTCAGGCCTTTCTCTTAAAAATAAACAAAATAATGTGTTTTTCTCTAATTTTATCTTCAAAATCAACTGAACCTGTTGTGCTGAGGGATTGCCAAAATATTCATTTTTAAATGGGGCCAGAAATTAATCTGACAAGATATTGCAGGAAAGTACTAGTTGACTTTTAACAAAAAAAAACACCATTTACATGTGTGAAATGAGTCTAGGCATTCAAACACCAAAAACTGTGTAAGTTTAAGGAAAATAGCAGCATATTTCAGAAATGGCAAATCTTAGATATAACTGCTGTGGATCTATGGCTTCACCCTGTGATATCCACAGTCACACTGGAAGTATGTTAATGCTGGCAGAAATGTAATACTATCACTTCTGTCCTTCATTTAATTTATCTCCTCCTACTTCTCAGCATACTCTTACCTGAAGTGTCCACTGAACTGTGCTAGGGTGTCTCATCCACAGATGAAGCCAAGGGAAAGTACATAATCCCATCTCTTTGTCAGGGTGTGTTGAGTTTAGTGTACTCACTGCACCTCCAAGGAAAAGAGCAGGAAAGTAAGCAAAGGCAGCAGAGTTATGAAAGGTGTTTGGCATTTAGTTCTGCTATTTTATGAAATGTGAGCAGAGAGGACAAAGTAAGGGTGAATATTTTTTTGTTTACATGATGCCCTGCTGGTAAGACATAAACCTTTAGATTACTTATCTATGTCCTGTGGAGTACCTGATGGCTGGGGAGACATACTGAAGATCAAACTGCTGTGATTTTTACATGCAATATTTTCCTAGGCAATGTTCTTGTTTTCCTTTATAATTGCATTTGTTGGATAGCACAGTTATGCGTGGGCTGGCTCACCTGCAAATGCAATCACTGTCACTATCACAGTTACATAGAAACTGAAGGGCTTTATTCACATCTACATCAAAGCTTCCTTAGTCTTCTTTGGTGTTTTAATGTTGCAATGAATATTCTTCAAATCTCTTTACACTGTCAGAGTGGGATGAAAAACCTTACTGCATATGAGAATCTGGCTGATAGCGTACACTCAGTTGCTCACACCTCGGCACAAGTCACAGAATGGTTTGAGTTGGAAATTACCTTAAAGATCATCTCCTTCCAATGCCCTGCTGGGGGGAACACCTTCCACTGTTCCAGGTGGCTTAGAGCCTCATCCAACCTGGGCTTGGACACTTCCAGGCCTGAGACAGCCACAGCTTCTCTGGGCAACCTTGCCAGGGCCTCTCCACCCTCACAGGGAAGAATTTTTCCAAAATATCTAATCCAAATCTTCTGTCAGTTTGAAGCCATTTCCCCTTGTACTGTCACTCCAGGCTCTTGAAGAAAGTCTCTCTTCATCTTTCCTGTAGGCTCCATTCAGGTACTGGAAGGCTGCAAATAGGTTACCCCAAAGCCTTCCCTTTTCTAGGCTGAACAACCCCAGTTCCCTTAGTCTTTCCTTGTAGCCAAGGTGCTCCATCCCTGTGATCACCTTGATGGCCCTCAAGTCACAGAGCAAGAAAATGCAATCTATTTAGGACTGTATTTTTTCTTTTCTTTTTTTTTTTTTTTTCTTATATGCTGATGAGTTTTGCATTCATTTTTATATCTAAATGCCACCTTTTTCTCTAAACTCCGAAAGTAAAGTTTTGGTAATTTTTTCCTCCTATGTCATTGTAAGAGAAAGAAATCTGTAGAGTACCATGGGAGAAATCAGTCAGTTCCAAGTTTCTCTGTGTAAGGGCAGCTTGGCTGAAGGGAAGGCATGCAAGGCAAGCTGGCAAATGGGCAGATGAGGCTGGGAGCTGTGCCCTTAAAAGCATCCTAGTAGAGATGCACATGTTCAAGGGAGTGCTCTGGGAACTCTGAGACTGTGCTGCCTCATTTATCCTTGGAAATTAAAATGGAGAAGAAGTTGCTGTGAGCAGCTCAATACGATTATCATTTGTAACATGGACCTAAAATTGCTTGTGGCCATGGCCTTAACTGCTAATGAGTAAATTAATCCCTTGGTTACACCTGTGCTGCTCCACTGACTCCATGGATCTGTTATGGCAAATGGGAGTGAAACTGGAATAAAGCACTTAAAATGCACAGCTGTAACTGAAATGCTGATCACAACAGTAAGTATTTTTGGAGAAGACGTTGTAAGAAACTGGTACTTGTGTTTTGTTTGTATTACTCATTTACTGTCTACTTCTCTTTCTCCTGTGAATAAACTGTAAAATGATCAAACACAGGGTACATTGTTAAAAAAAAAAAAAGTGTGAACTAAACATAATGAGTGTTGTTTATTTCTCAGAAGATTCAAATGAGAAGGTGCAAGGGCTGCTTTGCTGTATACATGTATTTTTGGACACATATAGGAATTCTGTGTAGATGGACCACACTGATATTCAAATTAGCTCAAAGGCTGGCCTTATGGGATTTGAACTATTTGAAGCTGAGGCTGGACAGTTTCCCATTAATATGGCTTCATGAGTTAGGGCTCCGCAGTGTCCTGTTTATTCATAATTACTCTCAAGAAGCCCTTGTTAAAATTCTTGCTGGTTTTGACAATAAGATAGAAGCCTCGTAGTGAATGGCATCTTTTAAATAAAACATTTCTGCTTGCATCACTTAATAGCAATTTTTTTCTGACATGTGCTAGTTTTCCATCTTCTGTATATCTTCTGTGTTGTTTGTTTTGCTTAAGAGTCATTCCCCTCACTTGAGGTCGCAGACATCCACTTGCAAACCTTCTGCCTGAAACAGCTCCAATGAATTCTCTAAGCATTAGCATTGCTTAGCTATGTGATTGATAAGCTCTGATCAGTCCCTTCAGAGGAATAATAGTCAGCCACTGGCACTGCTGAATTAGGGCAGACATGTGAGAAGAACCTCTTTTAATTGTGGTCTCATAAGAATTCACAAAATCAGCTATATGCAATGGTGAGTAGACACATTGACACAGCTTGAGATACTGGTAATATTCCACACAGGTTACACAGCTGAATTTACCCCAGTTTAGAAATAGCTGAAGTTGTTTGGTGGCTACTCCTTTGTCTCTGCAGCATGGATAAGAGGGTTTCCAGTGCTAAACAGACAAAAATTTGGATCATTCATTAGTTGTAGCCACTGTGGTAACAATAAGATTGTTGTAACAAGTTAATCAGAAATAAGGTGGTAATGAAACTGTCATATTTAATTGGATATTAATTAGTATGGCAGATAAAAAGCTATTCCCAGCCCTGGAGGCAGCCATTCCAGAGCTGGACTGAAGCACAGCAGTACACAGGAGTGGCTGTTGTCTTTCCTCCTCTACTAGTAAAAGAGGGACTTGGACTCCAACAGTCTGGCCCTTTTCACAGGAATTAACAAAACAAACTTGGCCCAAAGAATGTGGCAAATTGAAAGGACTTTGGTGTATGTCACATTTTATGCAGTTAGTGTTGTGGTTGGTAAGAGAGTTACTTGCTGGGTTAATGCACTGTGAAACTTCTCCTGGATTACTGTTCAGTCCCTTTGGCCTGCTGTATCTCCTTATCACATAATTCCCTATTGGACCAAGGTTTAAAATGATGAATCAAGGTTTATTACGGTTAAATATGTTCTGATTAGGTCAAATGGTTTGATGGGCAGGGCAATCGTTTGATGGATGCATTATTTATAAAGTAAAACACTCCTGTTGGTGACACCCTGGCTGTTTCCACCTGGGATGGGTGCCAAGGGGACACAAAACTCATCTACCCTGGGCATTGCAACCATGGTTACATTTTCTGTGCTACTCTTTGGATAATGCTGTAGGAGCTGAACCCATTGCTGAGAAAGAGTGTGTGGAAAAACAAGTTATTCTGGAACTGCACTGATGCAGTGTGTGTGCAAATTTTGATAAAGAAGCAATTTCCTGGCCCTTTGTGCTTCACCAACTTTGCAGCTCTAGCCCAGTGAGCTCAGCATAGGAAAGTTTTAACCAGGTGTCTCTGTGACAGGTAGATTGTTTTCAAAATGCCTGGAACTTTAGTTCAATATGGAGATCTACAGAGGAAGGGGTAACAATGCTGTTTTACTGCTGATTGTGAAATAAATTTGACAAAGATGAATCACTAAATGGTTGTTGCCTTAAAAATACTCTGGTATTTTCTTTACAAAGTTTCTGTTGCATAGAAGTTTATTACTTCTTAATTGGATTTCATTTTATAGTGAGAACATCTTGAATGCATGTTAATTGTGTGATATCAAATGAGCCATGGATTTCTGTAAATGTGTTAAAATAAAATATACTCAAGAAATAATATGCCGTATGTCCCTCTCCCTCTGTCATAATGCCTAAAATTCCCTAATATTTTATCATTGTTTCAGCACAATTTTCCAAAATTACTATATATAACACCAGTTATGAAAAGCAGCTTTTTCTAGTACCTTTTCCCAAGTACCTGGGGTGGTAGTTAATTTTAATTTTAGCACGTGAGAGAGAACTAAGAACTATTACCACTACTTATACAGTTTCCTGATGAAATCTTAAATTCATCTGATAATTAGTGCCTGGTTTAATTCGATTACTTCTGCTATTTGGACTAAAATGTTAAGTGATCTCACCTGGAAACAACAGCAGACATGCAGCTGAGATGAGCACCAGCTCACAAGAGAGACAGGAGCTGATGAGCTTCTCATGAAGAGGGATTGTGAAGAATTACCAGGACAGTCTGCAAAATATTACCAAAAATCTTGTCATGTGCCTTGTCACCTCACCAGGGCGAAATATTTAATTTCCCTTCTCTAGGCTGTTTATTGTAACTGGAACAAGGGAAGAGCCAGATCAGGTCTCTGGCTCCTAGCTGATAACTTGAGGACAGGCTAAGGCAAGGATGGAACTGGAATCAGGAACATTGTCAGTAATAATTTCAGGATATTTTTAAACGTTTATCTCTCCGGCTGGAAGTCCCCCAGGGGTATATCTACACATGACAAAGAGCCAGCTGAGCTCTCTTTAAACAAGACGATTTCAGGAGAGGGAATGGTCCAACTTTTTTATTGTGTCATTACATGACTTTTATAATGTATTGCACAATGTAAGTATCTTCAAAGAGTTTGTTGGTAGAAAACTCATGTTATTCTACAGCTCTTTCATGGAAGTATTAATATACACATGCACATAACCAAATTGTTTATTTGTTTATTTCAATAATACCAGTGTCCTCAACACAAAAGCAATGTTTTACAACTTCTTTCTATATACATATAGTCATATGTCTTCCAAGTCTCCTTTTGTCTTTTCAAGATATTTTCTTGTTTCACGTATGTTTCTAATGCTCTTTAGCTGGCAGGTATTTTTCTGAACACTGGTGTTGTCCATATTCTAGGAGTTTATGAACTGTTCCAAAATTAATGTGGATTAGAGTAAATGTAAGAAGTTAATGAAGAATATCCCTTTGGACAAAAATCAGTAGTCACTATTTGGATTATGTATCAAATGCTCATTTTAGTTTGGATTTTTTTTTTTTTTTAATGCAGAAAAAGAGAAAATATGTGTTACCTGTAGAGATTATTGTATGTCATATTTTCAGTGCTAATTCCATTATTTTCATAGCATTCATCCTTCACTTAACACAGTGTTAATGATGTGGCTGGCAGGAGGGCCTCTAATGATCCAGACTGCTTTTTCACTGCCTATTGAGAGGTGTCCTCTATCGCAGTCCATATCGCTGTGATCCCTAGTCCGGCTCATCCAGGGGGAGTGTGTCATAAAATAGAGGAACGAGTACAATGAATTTGCCCAAAAATAAAGATCTTTAATAGCAAAATAACAAATGCAGAAACCGCGCAGTCTGAGGGGCAAGATCCAGTGACGCTGGTGAACACAGCCAGGTACAGGGGTATTCCGAGGGTGAGGGTTCAATCACGAATGCAAACTTGGAATATGACCTTATTTGTAACAGGTTCCGAGAACTGAGAACAAGAACCAGAAACATGACGTGTTGCCCTGTTCTTTTGAGAGTTTTAAAGTTCTTCTAAAAGTTTTCTATGCCTTCTGATGTTTACGTATTTCTACTGGAACTTTCTCACGCTGTTCATATAAACAATGATTGTTTCGCATTCTTCTTTGTGGGTGGAGAGAATTGATGGACTGTTGGTTTGACCACTGTGGTTGGAGAGGTGGCAATTTCACCCTCCAATCCACTGCCACTTTTGCTATTCTTTATATAGGGAGTCAGAAAATAAAATCTCTCTTTTGGTTCTTTTCTCCCCTCTTTTGCATCTGGCGTCTGTGTGTGAGTTATTTGATGTCGTAGTGTGACACATGACCTAATATAGAATAGTGCCATTAACATATTGACTCCCATGACCACACTCTTCTCACCATGACCTGATGAGATATTTCCTTTTCAATACCCTGCTTCCCATGGCCTCAGGTTGATGACTCCTGTATATGATACTGAGGCTAAACCACGATTTATCCCAGCTGGCTTTGTTCCCACATGGGACAGGCACTGTTTGGTTGATTCCTTGGCTATTTGCATAATTATTAATTCAAAAAATAGTGCATATGTGTATTTCAACAGCAGAGTAGTAGGTAACATTAATCAACTTCTCTGAATAATGTATTATTATTTACTTATTTTAAGTATTGAATTTTAACTACTTAAATGAAAGTGTTAAGAGTTTATTATAATTTCACTAAAAAGATCTACACTTCAGGTAAATTCTGCTTTCACTTGCTGTGATGAGACCTTTGGATTTAACCAGAATTAACATTTTGCCTGACAAAGCCTTTTTCTCTTCTTATCCTGCATTTCCTGTTTCAATCCAGTGTTCTCAGGATAGTACACGTAAGGAAAAGGATTTCTCTTAGCCTCTAGCAAAGTATGATTTAGTCTACAACCAGTTAATTGTCCTCATCTTTTACAGCATACTAGAAATCAGCTTTTGAGAGAGTTTTGGTAGGAATATCAGTGCTTATATATTAAGAAAGAGATCAACAAATTCCTTCAGATTATTTTCATCACTTTTTTTAGAAACAATAAAACAATACAAAGCAAATTCCTGTATAATGGTTAAGCTGTAAACCATTTTACCATGTGATGGCCCTCCTTGGATGTTAATCATCCTTGTCTTAATTATAATTAGTCACAGTTGTTGTTTATCAGAAGTAGTAGGACGGACTACTTTGGAATCCATAATTCTACATTTTTCTAAGGAAAATGTAGAACAAACATTTCAATATGACCAAAAATCCCAAACACATACATTTCAGGATGGAAAATTGGTCAGGATTCAGGATGTGAATTGGTCAGATGCTTGGAGCCAAAGAGCAGAACTATAGCTGTTATTGAAATTTAAGATGGTAAGCTGAGTGGAGCACTGCTGTTAGAGACATTTAGAGACATCACTGGGGTTTGTGGCAAGACGGCCAAAGGAATATGTGAGGGATTCTGTGGAACAAGTGAAAGCACTGAGAAGCACAATTACTGCACTCTGTTTTTCACGCAGTCACTGAATTCAGTGTTTCACTTTCTTTGGTATTTTTGCTGATGCTGACAGGAGGGGTTGGATATTTATGCAAGGGAGATGACTGATGAGGGCTGTGGGAGGGAGCGTGTGTTTTGTCAGGGTATTAACACAGCTCAAGGTCTCTTAGCACAAGTGTTTATGGTGATGAGACAAATACAGAGCAATTACCAGTGACTGCGTAATAACTTGGCAACATTTTCAAAGTGGTAAACAGAAGTGACTGGAGTAATATATGAGTTGGGGCATCATCCCAAAAATATATCAACACTAATTGCAGATTTCGAGCACCATGTGATTGTTCAGCAAACATTTGCAGCTCTTAGGCTTTTTTTGTTTGTTTGCTTCCATGAGATGCAGTCCTCAGCTTGGGACCATAGTTCTTCCCTGACAGTCTCCCGCACTGATTTCCTGGATTCCTTTTGCACATGGATTTGTCATGGAAAAACAAGATATTTGATAATTATCTGGGCTGGAGAAAACCAGTTGCACCTCATGGGCTATCTTTCAAGGGTGAAAATTATAGTGTTAATAATTGATATACATGTTAATGTTTTTAATAAGGATAATAAGGAATATATTTAATTGGGAATTATACATGAGACACCTGACATCTGTTCTCAACTCTTTCTGTGTCAGTATTGGTTATTGTTTGTGGTTACAGCTCCTGCTTTTAAAGGGAAAGGATATTTCTTTGTGAGGGTAGCAAATGCACCTGTGACTGAAGGCAGATACCTCATTAATAAGGCTCATATAAATATCTAGAATAGATGTGAAACTGTATATAATATAGGTCAGCATTGTGCTGAGGGACAGCTTTATTTGTAAAATCAAAATAATCCAGTTCATAAATACACTGACAGGCATACATTCTTAATGAATGACTGGGGGAGGGGAAGCAAAGAATCCAAAACCCCAAACCTTAAAACACAACTGAAATACCACCCCCCCAGACCTAAAAAGACAAAAGAAAAAACCAAACCCTTATAAAAAGCCAACAAACCAACAAAAAACCTCATCAAAAGACTATTGAATATGGCGGTTCTTACATTAAATCTTTAAAGCAAAATTTTTCCAGCAGACTGCACAACCTCATTTTCAGCTTATTGCTCCCATCTTCTTCCATCTTCACCTGTGCAGGACAACTCTGTGTGCACAGGTGAGTTTGAGCACAGCAGCAGGTACACTGAAATTAGTGAGGCCTTACAGCTTCCTACCTGTACAGGCTGCAGCTGAGCTGAAATGGGGACACACTTAATAAAACTTTGCATTGCTTTTTTTTCTCCTGGTTTCCTGGCATCTTTAAACACTTTTTCATGGCATTCACTCCCTTGTGAAAACAGGGAGTATGGTGGCAATATTGCAACTACTTCAGATTTATATTCTTACATGCATTTTTAACACAGGGATAATGTGAGAGGAGCTTTCAAAGGGTGAGAGAGTTGTACTGTGTTGGATCTTTCTTTCCGAGGGGATTTATTTTCAAAAATATTTCTATTTCATGATTGTGTTACTGTACTATGTGTTCTGATTTCTGAAGGGGAGTTTAATGTTCTTGTAGTTTGGTAGGTTTTCCCTTAAATTATAGATGGAATGATGCTGGTGGGAATGCTACTGCTTGAAGGAGATAAAGCACTACTCTGGCATGTTTCACTTCAAGTCTCACATGGAACCAGCCTATTGGTCTGAGCTCCAGCTGGTGACAGTCCTCTTGTGATGCAGGGCCAGCCTTTCCCTCTAACAATTGCCACAGGCACTTGTTTCGAGGTTGTCCTCCCCCTCTAGGGCCTTTCTACACCACTGGAACAGCCTCTGTAAGAACATGGTCTAAGTGACCTTCTGTGATGTGGTTGGCACAGTCTCATTTACTTTCTGATCAAGCCTAGTCCTGATCACTGCAGTCTGTAGCACTTGTCTGCAGGCTCTGCCAGGGGATCTGATGCTTCAGAGAAACATTACATCTTCATGTGCTAGTGCCTGGCTTACTGTTAAATCTGTTACCAGTGCTTGCATGAGCCTTGCTGAAGCTGAAAAAACCCCATAACTTGTAACATGCTGTCATAAATCCATATTTTTTTTCATTTGCAAAATAGGTATTTTTTTTAGGGTAAAAGCATATTAGCTGGATAGCCCCTGGACACTTCTCCAGGGAGTGTGTTTAGTTGAATCCCTGGAGCTTTGAGACTTTCTCAACAAGGTGTCAAGAATTTCAATTTACATTAAAGAGTTTAAGAATTCTTTCCTTGAAACTGAAATAAGAGCCAGGATAGTAGCCCAAGCAGTTGACTTCTCAGAGTAGCCAAGGATGTTAAAACATTTGACCTTACCTTCACATTGCAAACTGCTGGTGTTGTCTCACCAGTTTCTGCAGGCTGTCTGTATTTATCCTGGCTTCTGGGAGTAGCGGAGTGGTGATATGAAAGGGGGTTTTTTTTGTGTTAATTTTGATATTATCAAAAAAGTCTCAGTCTAAACAGGTAAAGTTGACTAGTTGTTTAAAACCCAAACATAATACTAAGTATTCTAATTATTAATGCAGTAGTTTTCTGTGGATTGGGAAGACTTGCACTTTTAGACCTTTGGTAGCTCATGAAGTATCAGTAAAATCTACGGAGTGAAAAAAGATTTGCCCAGTTAGCCTGGGTTCTTGTGAATATTCTGGCACTTGTTTAAATCACTAAGTTTGTTACATGTGCAAAAAACAGCAGCCCTATAAGTGCTGAAACTCTCTGTTAATAAGTAGAACAAAACATCCTCATTATTTTCTTGTGACTGCAAGAAATACAGTGTGTTTCCATAGGTAAGTATTGTTTTGGATGTGGCAGGCACATTTCTCTCTCTCTCAGGATTTTTCATAAAGGTACACAGAGAGAAATGAAAGAGAAAACAATTTCTATTTCTGCTCCTTGTTTTTCTATTGTGGAATGTGTTTGGAGAATTGTTTACCTGGAGTGATTGCTTGGTTGGACCATGGTGGATTGTTTGGGCCTGATGGCCAATCCAACCCACCTGTGTCTGGACTCTGGCGAGAAGGTCATGAGTTGTGAGTTAGATATGATAGTTAGAGAAAGTAGCATGTAGTTTTTAGTATCCTCTTTTATATAGCATATTAATGTATTATACCATAATTATAATAAAGAAATCATTCAGCCTTCTGAACTGGAGTTAGACATCATAATTCTTCTCATTGGGTTCGTCAGCATCTACAACATTTGGACAAGTCTACCTCTTTTTGTTAATAATCCCACCTTTGTCCTGATTCTGACTTAAATTCATCCTCTAGACTTGAGTTGTTTAACAGACTCTTCTGGCTTTTACCTCTGGGTGACCAGAAAAATTGGATATTACCAAATACAGATAAAAACTGGAGATTGACAGGATCTGTAGAATAGTTTCTGCTCTCCATTAACCCTAAATGTGCTCCTGAGGGTAGAAGAAAAGGAGTGGCAGAGAGTTCCACAGTCAGGGGTGTGGCCATAAACTACTTCAGAATTATTAGCTCTAATGTTTTCTTTTCTTTTTTTAATAGTGAATAGAGGAGTTTTGAAGGCTAGGATGGGAGTTTAAATATCTTTCAAGAAGGAGTGGCAAAGAGGTTGAAAGCTGCTTGGTTTTAAAGAAAGAAGTGAGAACGCGAGATGAGGAAGTGCAGCATCCAGAGGAATACAGGAGTTTTTTAGGGCCTGTTTAAACACAAGCTCAGAAGTTTGTTTTGATACACCTTGGTGGTTTCGTTATACCTGCACTGTAATTCACAGTCATCCTACACACAGCCCAGTGTTGTTGTGTTAATTGAAGATTTAGTCATCCAGGAAGATTAGCCCAGTGTACTCCTTGAAAATTGCATATCATGTCTTTAAACTAAAGTTAATGCTGGACAGTTTGTTGCAGAAAGTTAATAATTTTAACTTTCCTCCAGATCCTTGGAGAGCCATGAGAAAAATTATACTCTAACTCTTTTTCAGAGTGTACTCTGCATTTTATTTTTCTGGCGCTAGTGGGTGTGCATTTAATCCTCATGGTGTTTTCTTTTTGATTCTGTTACTCAATGACCATCACAAAATATACAGCATTAAAAGCCAAAGTGCTACATTTACCAAGAACTCCATATTATATTAGCCAAACTTTGTGATTAACATTTCATGAGCAGATATTAATAAAAATTACAGAATTAAATATTTAATATTATCAATTGCTTCTGATTAGCAAGCTCATGAACACTGCAGAAAAATATGATAGGTTGAACACTCCCCAGTATTATATGTGATGCTGGAAGGGCAAACCTATTACTTTAATAAATCATAGTTGATTTGGTGCAAATCACACATAAATTTAGCAAATTTCTTTTAACCAAACTAATAATAATTGTTATGTCACTACTTGTCAGTTATTAGTTTATACTTTAACTGGCATGCAGACAGTTTAATTTTTTTTTCAATAGGTTTCTTCCTGCATAATTTGAATATTTGCATAACTTTGACTAAATAATTCTCAAATTGACCTGGAGGCGGTTTGTTGGCAGAAAGACAGTATTTATTGCACATGAAAAATTTGTGTTCATGTATTCTGTCTTCAGAAGAGCTGTTTCATAAGATGCCTATCTTTAGAAAGTATTTATGAGGCAATTACATAGTATTTATTTATGCCCTTATGCACCAAAATCAGGCAGTTTTAAAAGTCTTGCTCAGGCTGAGGAATAATTTGCAGGAGTGGATTGAGCAAAGACAATCTGACACCACTTATGCCACTTCTAAATGCTGCCTCTTTCCCCAGTGATGGAGATTTTTCCCCTCTCAGTACTTTTTTTCTCTTCTCTCCATTTTTAAAGGCTTTATTCTGGTACTGGGAGAAGACTAGTAATAGAGAGTTATACTAATTAAAGCACATGCTCCTCTAGATACCTTTCTCTTCAATTTTTAGCTCTGAAATAATTAATCTCCCCATTCAGGGTTCTCTCTTCTCTGCATGCTTTCAGTTTTCACCACTTAAAAAGTGGATATTTTCATGAGTCATGTATTAAAACTTATATTTTATGAATTGAAAGGGTTTTGGTCTTTTCTACAGTGGTTACTGTAAAGAGAAAATCAACATCCTCTCAGAGCTTCGCTCACTTGGGAATTCAGCCACTTTTCTGGGATTTTTTATGGTCCCCTGTGGTGTTTGATGATAATTCTTTAAATTGCAATGTATTCTGTCATCCTCTTCTGTACCTTGAAGCTATTCTGTTTGTCCTGAAAAGCTCTTCTGTTTGTTGTGGAAATTCTCAGCTTTTCTGAGAAAGGGACTGGTAAAAATTGTCTTTATAGAAATTATTCATGTGTTGACAATCCTGCAACAACACAGGGCACAGCAGCAGGGGGAGGGTTTAGGGAGAGGAACACAATGAAATTAAAGGTAACTCAGACTGTCCTTCCCTCTGCCACACTGTGCCTGTAATGGTGCAATACTGATCCAATTTGTGCCAAGTGCCCTCAAAAGCTGGTCTGGGAAATGTTTGAAATAAGGCTAACAAGCAAAAGATGAAATGTAATGTCTGTCTTTTCTTTCTTCTCACTTTTTTTTTTTTTTTTAATATAAATTACTTTAAACCTTGATAGCCATTTAGAATAAATAGCAAGGCTTAATCAAGACCCGTGAAGACATTTAATTTTCTTTGCAACATCTTTTAGCCAACTGATACAATATTAAACTTCTATCACAATTATATCACGATCCAAAGGAGAAATTCAGTACAGCTGTTCATTCCCCTTGTTTACTTAAAACTGTGAAAAGTGCAGTTGATGGCAGTGTAAGAAGGAAAATACCTGAGGGTAATTGTTTCAAAAGAAATAATTCAGGAATATCTGAACTGAACTTGTTGAAAAGGGAGGATGAGCAAACATTTACATATGAAATGTAAATTTCATACACAGTAAGAGTGGCCAGAGTTAGAGAGCTTATCTGCGTTGAGAAGATTACAAGAGAAGAAAAATAATTTTTCACATAAATGAACTATGTCAAGTAAGTGCAAACAAAAGAAGGACAGAATTCACTGAACTCAGAAGTTATGAAAGGAGAGAGGGAAAACGAATTGTTTTCAAGGCAAGTTACCATTCATACTTTGAGATTTTTTCTGGGAGAAGCCACTGATCAAGAAGTAAGAGTGAATTTTTATAAAAGCATTGCACAGGGAATTTTGTCTTTACAGAGGCAGAGATCCCTTTTAGAGGTGAAACTGGAACATCTCAGTCCTAAGAGTTAAAGGTGGAATCCTGGCTGCATGAAAATCAGTAGTAAAAATTGTTAACTTTTTTTAAAAAACTGGATTTTTCTCATTGTTACCTATTGGAGTAAGCACTGAACTAAGAACTAGAACACTCTGGATTCTGACTCGTAAGTCTGTGTGATAAATTCATTGTCATGATCTTGTCCTCCATTTTAGACCTGCATGGGGTTTCTCATGAACTGCACAGACAATTAAATAAAAGTTCCTATTCACATGAGCAGTCTGCTACGGGGATTCAGACACAAGAAGCAAAGGAGGAGGGAAAAAAAACCCAAGTTTTTTGCCTGGTATTTGCACTAAAATTAAGCTCTGCTATAAAATGTGTACCAAGTGTATGTGGACACCTAAGCTGTTTCTGGGTGCAGGGGTAGGCATCCCAAAACAGGTAATTAACACCCTGTGGGGCTAAATGAAGGAGGAGAGGATTTGGTCTGCAGTGAAGTTCATTGCTGTGGATAGTGCCCAACCCTTCAGACTACAGAGTGATCCTCTCACTTTCAATTTGCCATCTGCTTGTAATGATCAGTTGCTTGATGCTTAAAACACCACCCAGGGATGTGTGAAGGAGATAGACAGTCTAGTCCCAGCCACCACACCTATTTCACCTCACATGAAGCAGTCCAAGAGTCACTGCCTGAGAGTGAACAAGCATGAACAGGACTCTCCAAGCCAATGGTTAGAGGATGGAGAAGTTCTGGTGCCAGAACAAAGGCCCTACAGAATTTTATCCTCACAGGAGGAACCCAGGAGGGTTCCCAATCCAGGATTCTCTAATTTCTGTTTGAGAAATCAGCATGTGCCTGATCATCATGGGTGCAGAAAGGCTGATATGGTTGCACTGTGTTGTACCTACTAAGCATACTCTACAAACTTAGCCATCCATCTTGAATATTGGAAGGAAAAGTATCTGTGTTTTTCACATGATTTAAAAAATTAAAAAACAGTCAGCGCACAGCATGTTAAATGTCTTTCAATGAAAACCAGTGGGTGATATAACTACAGAAATTCCCAGTTTATGTGTCATGGGTACTGGCCACAGTAAAAACATCTATGTTTGTGCAGGCACCTGAGACTCCTCATGTAAATACACATATACAAACATTTGTAGTTACACCTGTATTGTTTATGTCTACATAAATTTATAGACTTGAAGAAATCTGCAGGATTAAGAGACCATTTGAATAAAAGTTTAGAAATTAACAAGGATCTGGGTCTAAAATAAAAATTAGTGATGCTTTAGATGATTTGGTTATCTTGGAATTCGGTCCTAAGTAAGCAATTTCAATAAAAAGGTAATACTGTGTAGAATTTCTTTCTCTGACTTCAGGAAACAACTTAAATACTAAAGTTCCATGAACTTCAGTGTGACTTATATGCACTCAGAGTTGTACACATGCTTCAGTCAGGATTGTGGAATGCTTTTGGCTCTCTGATTGATAGATAGGACTTTTTCTCCTGGCTATTTTCATTGAACTAAAAATAATCTAATTCAAATGTAAACTAGATATTAATACAGTACATTTTTTCCTATGGTATAAAAATGGTGTTTTTCAAGTACTACTGATTTTGAATACTCAAATAGCAAACTCGAAAGTGCCTAGAAATAATAAACATTGTCCAGTATTTTAAAGTTAAAATATAAGTAATTGTACAAATTTCTGAAAGAATTTTGAAAATACTTCAGAGCTTGAAAACACTTTGAATCTAATCTACTAAAAATATTTGGTTAGTTTCCCCTCAAACATGTTTTGTTATCAGGATTTAATTAATTGACAATGATTTCTGGCAAAACACATATTTCTTTTCTATATCAAGAGGCAGTCATGAGAACTGATTAGAATTTCCCAGTATTCAAGTTTCCTACCACTTTTATCTAATATTCAGGATTCTGCTTAAATATTTTCCAGGGTTATCAAGCATTAACCATTTCCTGACACAGGCAGCTTGGTTTGGATTTACACTTCTAACCTGCAGATGAATGACATCATATCCAGTACAGCTGGAAAATATCTGCAAAAATATTACTCATATAAATGATTGATGAATTTTTCTACAGATCATTGAATAATTTATTTTCATGACTGGTATTCAATAAACTCTGCAGCCAGCCTTAAACCTATCCTAATAAGTAGGCACTATCCATCATCTGTCAATGACTGATGCAGCACCCCTGCCATCCAGGTCCCAAAATTCTCCATTTTAATGGGGAAAATGGTAAGTCTGGTCACCTTTCCTTCAACCCTTAAAACTTCTTATGTAGTTAAAATACTGGATGCTTATGTTAACCTTCCTGACGATTCCCTCCAGGCTTTGTGGCAGATTGCCCAATTCTGCTGTGGTGGGGCCGTGGCAGCGGCAGCGCTGGGCAGTGCAGCCGGTCCCTGGCTGGCAGTGATGGTGCTGCTTTGGGGCAGCATGGAAAGGACATTCTGAGCCAGTCCTCCTGCAGGCTGACCATCAGTTAGAAGGCTCTCTGGGTCTGATTACCTACTGCTTTCCTTAGAAAGCTCTCTCCTACTTTTACATATAGCTATCTTTCCCCTCCCAGCTCTGTACCTGAAAATAATGGAAGCGATCAGCAATTCCATTCAATAAGAATTTGTTTTTTGCATACCAGTAATAATTCTCATTTAGGCATTCCTTTTTCTGTCTGAAACCATGCTTCATTCACACAAGTTCTCCTGTAGAAATTTAGAAAGAAACAGTTTTTGGGATGATGATTTTTACCCAAAGTCATGATTGCTTCAGTTTCTGCTAATTATAGATTCCAAGATTGTTGATCTCCAAAAAGATTCTAAGAGATCTAATGTAGTTCACCATGACAGTAGGTTAAATTTTGAGGGTTTTAATCTATAATAGAAAAAATGAAATAGATTGCTATGTTTTATAATGGTTCCTTTACATAATCTTCTCAACCAAATAATGAGACTGTATTTATGAATATTTTCTTCCTAAAGGTCTTCCAGCTGTTGAGTGGTACCACGTGCAGGCAGTTTTTTCATGCTTTGGGTTATCATCAGTTATTCAAGAGCTGTGTCATCAGCTGGATACAACCTTTTAAGGTGAAATTTTTTCTCCCCTTTGGAATGTCTTTTCTTCTTTAGGCCTTTAAATTTTGGAATTTTAGACTTGGAAATTTAATGATCTTCTTTCTAAAATGATGCATGTTCTGAACTGAGAGAGAGTGCCCACAGGAGCCACATCTGTATGCTTTTAGCTGTTATTTGTATACCTTATTTCTACTCTTCTTTTGTATGAAATTTTTCCTATGTTAGTACCTGCTACTCAGTGATAAGAAGAATTGGGACATTTAGACTAGAATGTTACATTTGAATTAATGAGAATTAGTATCACATTTAGTGTTCAAATGACTGTTTATTTTTTGTTTTGAATTAAAATTTAGTCAATGCTGTGTTCATAGAAAGTTAACTTAGATATGTGTATGTCAATAATAGAAAAGTGGTTCCAGAACAATAGGGTCTTTCAAAGAGGTGTAATTTCTTCTAATGTGTATTAAGATACACAGGTAGGACAGTTACATAATTTTGTCAGTGGACAATTTTAAAATGAGTAAATATCATGAGAAACTTTCTGAATCACTTTGAGCTGCAAGAATATTTGTGAAAGCAATGGTCAGTTCCTAAGGTTTTTTTGTGTTGCCCTTTTTAATAGGAAGAGAGGATAGCTGGGAAAAGTGGCGAAACAATTGTCTACATCCCTGCACAGGTGGAGATGGGAATACATTTGATATCAGAGTTTATCAGTGCTATTTATAATGATTAAGAGAATTGTTACCAGACTGCAAACTGCTGCTGCAGGCCCACGTCCATTTTATATCATGTTCTGCCTGCATCACATCAAGAATAGTGAACAATGTTAGGACAGGACACAAAGATCAGTGCCTCGCTCAGGAAATGTGCACAGTTTGCAGATCTACATTCAATGATATAATTAACTGTGGTATTTCCTCCTTTTATAATTTCTTTTCTTCTCTGTAATGAACATTGTTTAGAGTTTACACTCATTGCCATCTTACATATAATGAGCCAAAATTCATACTTCAAACCTAAATTCACCAAATTAAGTTAGAGATTTTAATATTTTTATTTTTCAAATATTGTACCCATTCCAATTTATGACCCTTTTCCTACCTCTTGCAAATTCTTTCTGATATTGTCTTTGACAAATATCTGCCATCTTCCCAATAAAATGTGCAGTAACTTCCTTTATGTAATTGAGAGCCCTTTAAAACTTATTCTTAATTGCTGAGGGACTGCCTATGTGACTTTAAAATATATTGAGATTTGTAGTTTTATTACTTTTCCACTTGAATATTGCAGTCCTATTTGAAGTGCCAGAGAAATTGGTGAAAATATTTCAATTAATACAAAATGCCACTGCTGGAATTATTACTTGCTTCAAAAGTAGAAGTATGTTCATGCTATTCTGAAACTTTTTATAATGACTTCTGGTTCAAGCCTTCTTGCATTTTAAGACTTTTCACTTGACTTACAAAATACCATTGTTGGACTTTAAATTTGTGTATTTGCATGATTTGTCCATCCATAGGTTTTCAGCCACACCCATGTTTTATTGTCAGCTTTGCTCTGTCCCTTCTCTGATGTGCAGCTCTGACTTGATGTGATCAGTTCAGGGTTAGATCTGCATTTAGCTTGTCCTTCCAGCTTTAGGAGTACCTCGACTGCAAAGCTGGCTGTATGGTCATCTCCATTACAGCAGGGCCAAGCCAGTGTAACTTCAATAGATTTCATATTTGGAACTATGTTTCATTAGTTGCGTATCAGATTGACTGCCTGGAATGAGTTTATCATTTTCATTGCCACTGCATTTGTGTATTGACCTGTTCCTCCAAAGGGCTGTGTTTGCTATGGAATGTGCCATATCCTCCATGCTCTGGGAGGCCATGAACATTTGTTAAGTGCTTAGCCCCAGCATGGCTAATCTTGAGAGTCTGTCATAGTTCCTGTACCAGCACCAAACCAATGTGATCTCCTTTTGCACACTGGGCTTTGGGCAGGCTTTGAAACCTTGATTGCACTCAGGCTCTTCCTCTTTGACCTGCTCATGTGGGGCTTGCTCTTCCCAGCAAGAGCCTGCTGAACAGCCAGGAAGAGGCTACAAGTTTATGAAGGTTTTCCTCATATTGTTTTGCCATGCCATGGGAATATTTTCTTGACTACACAGATGGAAAAGGAGAGGTAAATTCTTCAGACTGCAAAAGCTGCATGAAGGATCGTCCTTCCATGATCCTTCAGTGCTCAAGATAATTAGCACTGAGTGTTGCTCATCTTGAAAGTGATGCTCATTAGCATTAATTGAAAAGCACAAAAAAGAAAATTTATTTCATACCTCAGGAAAAATAAAATATCAAAAGTTCAACACATTTTAATTTTCTAGATTTCTGAAAAGTCAAATCATGTATTTTTTTTTTCAAATAAAAAAATCCAGCAATCTCTTAGACATTCCAGTATTCTCAAAAATGGAAACCAGGAATTTAATATGTCAATAGAGACACAGTAAAATAATCAGCAGTCAGATAACAGGAATTTAGTTGAGTCTCCTGGCCTATGTGTGAGGCAGAAATTCACTAACCGGAAAGGGCTAAAAGGTCTGCGGCACTTCCTCCTTAAGTACTCCCTTGTTTGTTCCTCCAGATCATGGAACTCTGAAATAATTGTGTGTTCAAGGCAGCCAGAGCAGCCATGGATTTTGACCTCCAGAAACTCCAAGCTACCCTTAACCATAGCTGCCATTATCAACTCCATTCCAAGAGGAAACTTCATGTACCGTTCTCAAAAATGTTAATATGAAATGAAATGAAATGAAATGAAATGAAATGAAATGAAATGAAATGAAATGAAATGAAATAGGACAGCATAGAACAAAACTTGGAAAAGAAAACAATGTCCTTTGAGCTGTCTTTACCATCTTCACCTTCTCTGTTATTCAAAGTAGTTCAATGTGACTTACCAAAACCTTCATCACAAGTACTTATGTAGTGATCTTAGGCTTTGTTTAATAAAGCAGTGATATTATACCATTTAATACATATTCATATTTAGGTACTAGCAAATCATGTCTTCTCATTTGTTTCACATTCACTGAATGGGAACATTATGGATATAAACCCTTTCAATATCAAAAATTCTACAACACCTATAGTTATATTCATACCTCACCATGTGCTCATACTTTAACTGTTGGAAGTACTTCAGTGTGAAGTTAATAGAGATTCTATTAACTCCTTCTTTTAGGAATAGAGAATCACAACTGGACATTGATAGTGAAAGGATTAAAAAAAAATCTTGGATATATCTATTGCTAATTTATCTTAAGATAATTGGAGATGGAAGGCACATCTTAAGGTGTTAACGCCTCTCAGACAAAGGTCAATTTTGTATTTTACTAAATTATAAGAGACACAGACAAGTGATTGTAATGTAATTGCACATCAGCAGGGCTTATGCAGATTAGATGAGGTGGTTCTCTTTGTGAAAAGTTTGGTATTGATGATTATGGCATTGGCTTATCTGGTGGAGTAAAGATCACAAAGCTCAAATATAAGCTTTTGTATTGGTCGTGATGTGATAGAGCTCTGTAAAATACCAAGGTCTGAAGCAATTAAACAGAGTGTGAGTATTCAACATTTCTAATAATTCTAGAGCTAAGGATCACTTGGTAAACTTATTAAGCAGGTGTAAATCAAACAAAGATATTTTTTTTCCTCCTTTTTTGAATGTTAAGGTTTGGAGTGATCTGTGGAAGCTGAGCTACAAATCAGCTTCAAAAGGTTAGACATCTTTTTCGAGTTACCAATAAATACAATCTCTACCTCATAGTTTTAAGCATTTTTATTTTGAAAGCAGAAAAGTCTAATTTAGCTAAGAAATAGTAGTAGTTTGCCCAGTTTCCTGTAGTTTTTCCATAATCATGAGGTTCTGGCCACTACACTTTAGCTCATATTCTCCATTTAGTGTTTGGTGTATATTTAAAATAAGAACTAGTTCTGCTAATTAGAAAGCTACTTTTGTCTTAGTGTTTCTTCTCTTATGAGTGAGCTTAAAGACTGTTGAATTTGTCAAGATGATAAAAATGTCAGTGAAACATTTGAAAGAGAACTAAACTATTCTGAATAATTACATTAGGAAATGAAAGGGCTGGATGCCAAATGACAGCAATGGAACAGCTTGTTCCATTGTTGTAATGTGTTACTTCAGGGTGTCAGAGAATGGAAAACTTGCTATTTCTGCTACCCAATTCTTAACATGATTTTCTGTTGACACAATAGTCTGAATTTCAAGAAAGGACTTAAGGAAAAAATTTTGATATTTGAAAGTAAACTTATAAAAAAACTAATTAAAAAAATCAGAATGCCTACTGGTTATCTGTATTTGAAGACTGTACCTTCAGCTAGCATTGTACCCAAATGTGGAGAGTTCTTTGCCAAATCAGCTCAGTTCCTTGCAATAGGCTCTTGGGGACTGGCTTTTTTCCCTTTTCTTTCCTTTTTACTTGTGGAATATTTTCCCATTGAGTTGCTAAGATGCACTGATGGCTGGGTGCTTGAGACAGCGGGGCGGTGGCCAGGCCGCAGGGAAGGAGGGTGTATGGTGGCACTCCTCTGGTTTTTGGGAGTTTCTCTTGGAGGGGCAGAGATACCACAAGAAGAGAGGCAGGTAAAGGATGGGGGCTGTCACTCGCTCTCAATTTTCAGAGGAGGGCGGTTGAGCTGCTGCTTGGGGAAAGGGATTTCACTGCCACTGCTATAACCCAGCCAGGAGCTGCCTTTCTTCTGATGCTGGGCCCCACAGCCCCTGTCCTGCCAGGACATCCCGCAGCTCCAGCTATTGCCACGGAGTTTCTGCTACATCTTGTTCACCTCTGCGGGATTTCTGCTCATCCCTGCCATTCCAGCCTGCTGCTTCCGAGAGTCCTGCTAGGGCACCGGGATGGACTTCCTCAGGGGGGTTTGTGAAGCAATGCCTCTCTTCCATCCCTTCCCATCTTGGACAAAACCACCATTGCCACGTGGCCCCCAAGCCTGCAGCCAAGGCTGTTGATGGAGTCCAGAACATCCCTCTGGCTGCTCTGGATGCCTCGAGACCCTGGCAGGGGGCTCAGGGATCTTGGCAACAAGTAAAAAACACTTGTGGTTTCGATTTTAGCCCATGGGAGAGGCTGCCAACCTTGTATGAGGAATTACAACCCAAAAGGGATCGAGTAGTGTAATAAGGGAATTGGCACAGGGTGAAAAAGTAGAATTTTGGGGTTTTTTAGAATGTAATTCAGGGGTACAGGATGGAGGAATCTGGGCATGCCCTAGCCTTTTCTTCCTTCTTTTTGTCCTCCATGTCTCAGTGTGATGGTGACACTTTTCTGTTGGTCTAGGATAGGGACACACTGTCCAACACAGATTTTAGATATTGGTATGGGAACTGTAAACATGGTACATGTAATTTTGGGTATATAATGTGGGAGATGCCCGGGGCTCGCAGCAGACTGCCATGGCTTCTGTACTAGATGGACCTCGGCAGGTCAGAGAGAAACTGTTATAGATAAGGAGAAATAAACAACCTTGAAAACTCAGCTTCACGCATTCCAGACCTTTTCTTTGGCTGCTGGGCTAGGGAAAAAGGACTTTCACACTGTTGGGGTCTTGCCAACCTGACCCTGACAGGCTGTCTCTGGTTCTGTTTGTTGTTGATGTTGTGGTTGTTGTTGTTTTGTTTGCCTTGTTGTACATGTGAAAAATGCATATTTTATGATTGGCTTTTCGCAAATATTAAATTGAATACTTATATGTATTATGTTATATTGATTAGAAGTGCTGTATTAACATTTTAATAGTATGGTAAATGTAGTTTTGTAGTTAAAATAGAAACTATGTATGTGGGGTTTTTTTTAAAAGAATGAGATACTCGCTTCGAGATAACAGTCAGAGAACACCTAAATCTTCCAGAGAAGAGGAATTTATGGGTTTCTTATCAGAAGAAGCTAATTTCTTCAGGCCTTGCTCAGACTCGAAGACGTCGTGGGGATTAGAAGAAGGAGTTGACATATTCCAGACAGAGTTTCTTATTTTAAATAGAATGTATGCATAACCATGAAGTATGTATGAATATGCAACAGTGTGTGGTTTTTAAGAGTCATCCCTTTGTTCACAAAACATGCTTGTCGTGGCTTAAGTGCCCAAGAGCATCCGGATGTCCGTAATTCTTTGGTTTTTATTGTCTTGTAATTGTCCTCACTCTAAATTTTATTACTCTAATTGTATTGCTATTTTTATAACCATTTTATTATTATTAAACTTTTAAAAATTTAAAAACCAAGTGATTGGCGTTTTTCACAACATACTAGTAAAGAACTGTTATCCCTATTCTCATATGTTTTTGCCTGAGAGCCCCTTAATTTCAAAATTATAATAATTCAGTGTTGCCACATATCACACTACAAGCGGGTTTTCCTAATGGAACCAGCCCCTGGCTTGACTGACTGATAGGGGCTTCGCCCAATCACATCTCTCCTAAGGCTGCAGGCATTTCACTGGTCTAGAACCTGAAGGGGCATCAAATCCAACCAATGAAAATATCCGGATTGGGTTTTTAAAATGCCCTTTATAAGGAAGAGTTTGAGAATAAACTTGCTCTGTTGCCACATGAACATCGGGATGAGTGGTCTCTCTGTCTCCAATGCACTCCCTCCACCAAAGCCAACCTCACAATTCAGAGGGAGGGGGTTTGTATTCTCCATTCCAAGGGAGGTTCCTGCCTTCCCTAGCAGACACTTGTCTTTCAAACAGAGACATGGGCTTATCTTGCTTTGATCTTCACTAGCTCCTCAGACTCATGAGTGTGATCACAGCTGTTTGTGGATGATGATCTATGCTATCACCTAGATGCCTTTTGTTGGAAATGCAGTTCAGAGCTTGTCTAGGGGAAGGGAGCACCTTGACCCAGAGAGAGATGGATCAGATGGCTGAAGATCACAAAAGATTGCCCCATTATTACCCACCAGAGTTTGGCTCCACAGGTTCTGATTGTCAAAAACAGTATATATTTTTCCTTGATTTATGTATTTTTAATGGCTTCATCTTGTGCTTTCACACTGTCTAATCATATCACATTCCAGAACATGATGCAAGGCTATTCCATTTTTTTCTGTCTCTGACTAAATTAACAATGGAGAAGAGGTATGGAAAATGTTCTACAGAATAACTTATTCACCTTCACCTTCTTAGCTTTCTTTTAAACTTCTGCAGGATTACTTTTGGCTATCCTTGTAACTGAACAGCTTGCTCCCTTGAGCCACATCCTTGGAGAGTTTTCAGTCTTTTACCTTGCCATTTATCATTATTACTTTCTCCACTCGCACTGTTTCTTTCTGCAATTTCTTTTTCTGTTCTAGTTGTTTCGTATTTCTTTGGTTTGGGGTATTTATTTTTATTTTCAATTTATTCTTATTTAGATTTACACTGTGTAGATTCAATTATCTTTGCCAGACATGGCAATATTTTATGATATGCTCACTTTTCTTTCCTTGAGGATTATTCACGTTAATCCCCATAGTTCCAATCTCAAGTGAATAATGTTTTATTCTGTTATTCATCATGCTTTTATTTTATCTTTCACTGTCTGTGTCATTCTGTTTTGATTAGTTTCTTTGTATATATTTGTTTTGTTTTCTATTTACCTTCTGTCTACACCTCTCTTGCATGCCTGGTCATCTCTTTAAAATGCACAAAGTAAAAACAGTGACCTGTAGTTTTAAAAAAAAAATGTATCCCAGATGGTAACCAATTATGAACTCCAAAGCTGGCAGCTTTTAACAGGACCAAAATGCCTTCTGCTCTTTGTCTGCACTGGGGTGTCAAACTGCAGTTTGAGTGGCTCGTGGTCCTTCTGACACCTTGGTTTACAGTGGCAGTTGTGCTGGGAGCAGACAGGGGCTGAACACCAAGTGCAGCACAGCAGCTGTGCCTCTACAGCCCAGGTCTGGATTTGCAGCTCACTGAAGGGGGAATTCACAGACTTGAGCCTTCACTCCTTAGCACAGATATGACAGAATCCCACAGTTGTTTGGTTAAGATGCAGTGATTCCTCACACTTTCATGTGTTTTTGTAGAGCACAACAAACTTGGACAAACAGCAGGCAGGACTCTCTGCTCTAAATAATGCTTGTTTTAGCAAACAAACTTAAGGGAAACACTTTAGTATAAACATATGCGGATGCCACTGAAATAATTAATTTCTGTTCAAAGTTACCCAAGAAACAGGTCTGCAGAATAGAAGCAAAGCTGATATTAACTTGTCAGTTTTATTCCAGATCCATCAAAAATAAAAGAATCATCCTGCTTACTCATATGTAAGTTCAATGATAATCATAGTCTGAAGTCTCCAACAGACTTTCCAACAGGAAAAAATATGATTGCAAACACTGCTTGGGGTCTGAGTTATTTCTTTAGGTGGACCTGATTGATTTTCTGAGCATGGTAGCAAATGCCTCTATTCTCTCATGGATAACTGAGCTATAGGGGAAAAAACAGCAGTTTGATCTCTAGCCCTCAGCATGTGACTTAGCCTTGCTGTGCTAAGATTTGCTACATAACTGGTTTAAGGATATAGGTTGAAAGTCTTAATTTTTAATACTTTGACCCCTTCAAGATTCATTTGGCTAAGAAGGCTATATATATGCACAGGATCGTTTGAGTAAATTAAGTAATGAGATTGACTTATGTTGAATCCTACTTTTTTTTCCTCCTTAAACAGTAAATTCTAGAAGTTGTTCCATTTAATTAGGATGTCAGGCAGCGATCTCAACTCCTGAGATGCACTTGCTGTTTGCCAGGGGATCCCCACAGGAGGTAGCAGTGGTTTCCGTGGCACTGAAGCAGCCGGCAATAGAATACTGACAGTGCAATGTGGGGAACTCTGCTTGAAGCAGCAGACTGAAACTTTAAGATGTCACAAATCTAGCTCTTTCTATATAAACTGGGTGTATTTTGGATATTGCTTGGATAGCTTGATGTTCTTCTTTTTAAATTAGCAATCAGTCTCATAGAAGGCTGCACCTGATTATTTCATTATTAGAAATGGAAATTTGGCTCAATATGATACTGCAGCGTTTCATATACTTCATGCTCTTGAAATGTCATGCAAGCTATGTACTTGCACAGATTTTTTCTTTGTAATCTTTCACATTCTTTACATAATCCCATTATTAGTTAAGAAAAAAACTTCCACATAAGCCAAACCTCTCTGAGCTAAGGAGCTAAATTTCATTCAGTGATGTGTATCGTGCATCTCAGTTGCAACAATGATCATTCTCCCTTTCTTTTACACTTGTCTACATTCAGCTGGCTTTTCTTTCAACCAATTTTTATCTTGTTGTCATACAATTCTAATAAAGAATTTGGCTGATGACTGGAATCTCAAAGGACCAAATTATGAAAGCTGATATAAATAATTTTTCTTTCAAACAGGAAAAAAAAAGGCTCATTGTTTCCTGTTGCTTGTGAAACTCCTTCCATGTTCTTACACAAAGTAGTTGGTGATCAGCTTTTTTATGTTCATGGGCTGATCTGAAAAATTCCATCAACTAATGATGAATGAGTGGAATTTAAGCAGAGGGAGATTAACAGCACAAATTTCCTGGTTGCTACAGAGTGCAATGGGCAAGGAAAATACCTTGCTTTTCCTGATCCATGATGATGAATCACAATTATTACCATGAATTTGAGAGTGTTTCCCACAGCTTTCTCCTGGAAAACCTGGAAGGCGTGTTCTTTACTGGGTGAAAAACTGTCTGGATGGCTGGGCCCACGGAGGGGTGGGACTAAATCCAGCTGATATAAAACTGGATATTCAGATCTTTTGAGAGGATACAAATAGCAGAATATGTTTTGATAGTTTTGATAGTTTTGTCTGTAGCATAGTTAGTCCTAGTCAGTTGAAGACAATCTTCCTTCTGCACTTTAGGCTGGATTCTTCCCTCCCTACTCTGTGACATCTATGACTCCTTAGCACTGGAGATGTTTACTATTCAAAATTTACTCTGGTTTCTTGCAGCCAGTTTAGCTTTATTGAAATCCTCTTTCCTTGTGTAGCTTTACTTTTATTTTGTAGAATGCTTTTGCCTTAGAAGGAATAAAACTTGTTATACCTTGTGGAAATAAATTCCTTTTTTGTTACAAATGAGTTCCAGAAAACTCCACAGACTTGGGAGGAACACCAAAGGTGTTCTTTGTATTCAGTGGAACAATAATAGTTTTGGCTTTAAAGGTGGTAAATTTGAGAGCTCTTTTTGTGCAGAGTGCAAGCCTGGATATTGCCAATGAGACATTTCTTCCTGTGCTAAGGGAGTGCTTGATTTGCTATTCACACAGGATGTTGAGAAAATGTGGAATTGAACAAGCCAAGTTACTGCCCCAGAGCTGTAATTTGTGACACTGGAGCTTGACTAATTAGCAGATGTCAGATCAGGGTTTTGTCTTAATTCTCATTTATTAGTGTTTATTTATCCCTAGAAAGGAATTGTCATAATTCTTCCTTTGTCCTAACCAGATTTTTTTTAAGTATCTTGGGCTTTGTGAAGAAAAAGGTTGCCTTTCCACATAAAAATGTCAGTACTATGAGTCCTTCTTACAAGGAGGATCATAAGGGAGTATTACTTTACCTAAATAGCAACAGATGAAAAATCAGGCCAGCATCCATCACATGAACATACCTTCATTTTGTTGTGATAAATTTTTCCTTCTGCTTTCATTTTCTGCTGTGTTTTCTCTTGAGAATTGACCACTGTTTAACATTTTGTTCATTTCTAATCCAGTTGTTATTGGAGCAAGCTTTCTTCACATACTTCAGCTATACACTGTAATTTCTACTCCCAAAGCTTTATAACAGCTTAGTCTCTCTCATTGTATGATACAGATATTTTCAACCTAAAAAGCATGTCTTCCTGTCATATGGTTCCCTCTGTCAGTTCTGCCATCTCAGTGTAGGAATTAGCTTTGGAGCAGTCTGCTCTCACACTAAAATATTGTAGACAGTATTGAGATCAAAGGATACCCAAACCATCCCACTGTTATAATCTTAATAAGCCAATTTATTTAAGAAGCCATATCTTTTAGTATTGCTACTTCAGTGGCAACCAGGAAAACTGTGATGATGAATCTTCAAACCCAAGAATCCAGAGTCAAATACAATTTTCCCCTACATACTGTAACTATCACTCAGTGCACTGTTTGTGCTTTAACTGTGTTCTAGAAATTCCTCCTTGTGTATCAGTCTGTGGAAACCAGACTCTATGCTACTGATCACTTTCATTCTACTTACAAAATTGCAAATTCATTTTCCTACACGGAAATTTTATTACTCAGACAGAGAAGGGGCGGGGGAAAGAGGTGTGATTTAACTGACTCATTATGTTCTCCCAGCAAGAAGTACCTGCTGCAAATGAACAGCTTATAGGTATAATATACACTGGAGTTTGCAATACAAGCCTTTTGGCCAAGTTATATTAGTTAATTTGAAGACAAGAGGATTAATTCCATAAAGTTTCTTAAATGGAAAGCATACTACATCTATTTGCACCAAGTAATGTATAACTAGAAAAGTCCACCATGTCTGTGGATCAGGAATTTAGGCAGACATGGAGCACATTAGATAATGATTGCACATTATTTTCTGCAGCAGCAACGAACAGCAAATTCAGTTAATTATAATCACCACCATCATCACCTCTAAATGTAAGCCAAATGATTGCAAATGCTGCATCATTTTTCTCTTACAACAGCACTGATATATTTTGGTGCCCTACTGTAATACAGTAATGAAAATACTTTAAGGGAAAAATAATTTAAATAGTTGGTATAACAACCTAAGTCTTTAGGCAGAAGCATTCATTCTCCAAATCCCTGTTAAGTAACTGAAGAAAAACTGTCCACAATGGAAACTTTGTTGACTCCTGTTGTGTTATATAGAGTAGGACAGAGGACATTTAAAGAGAACCCTCTGCCTTTCCAAAACACCAGACAGAGGCATGTTCAAAAGTTAAATAGGGAACAGAAGGAACAGCAATAAAGGACTGTCTGTTATGGTATAGAAAGTGGAATTTCCAGTGGGAAATGCTATACATCAGACTTGAGCATCCTTTACCTTACTACTGATGAAAAATCTCATAGAGATAAGCCTCATGCAATAACACAAATATTTCTCTGACATTCTCATACAAGAGGTGTGGCAAGGTTTTGGTGGTGGGGAGCTCCCCACAGGTGGCTTCCCTGTGTCCAGTGGAGGCACTGCCAGCTGGCTCCAGGATGGACCTGCCCCTGTCCAAAGCTGAGTGATGGTGGGAGTGCCTCTGGGAGAACGTAATCAAGGAGAAGGAAAGAAACCTGCTGGGAAGAGTGACAACATGTGAGAGAAATACCAGGGTCAGTAAAGAGGAAGGGGGAGGAGTTGCTCCAGAAGTGAGAGCAGAGACTCCACGGCAGCTGGTGGTGGTACAAACAGGGAGGAGCAGAGATCCACCTGCAGCCAGTGCAGGACCTGGAGTAGGTGGATGCCTGCATTCCTGGAGGAGTTCAAGGCCAGGCTTGGATGGGGCTGTGAGCAACCTGTCCTAGTAGAAGGTGTCCCTGTCACTGGAAGGGGTTTGGAGTGAGATGATTTTTAAGGTCCCTTTCAGCCCAAGACATTCTATGGTTCTCCTCGGAGGAGGCTGTGACCTCCATGGAAGCCTGCACTGAGGCAGAATCCTGGCAGGACCAGGGGATCTGTGGAGAGAAGGACCCACAGTGGGACAGGGGAAGAACGTGAGGAGAATGGAGTGACAGACATGGGGATAAACTGACTTCAACCCACATTCCCTGTCCCCCTACACCACTCACGGGAAGAAACTGAAAGTGAAAAGAAATTCGGAGTTAAGCTGAGCCCAGGATAAAGAGAGGGATGAGGGGAAAATCTTTTAATTTCTGAGTGATGTCTCTTTGTCCTTATCTCAGCCCATGAGCCTTTCTTATGTTTTGTCCCTCTTCCACCTGAGGAGGGGAGTGATAGAAAGGTTGGTGGGCACCTTTTGCCAGTCACACTGAATGCATAAGAGGTAATCACAGAGCAAGCACAGGGGCAAAAGATGGAGAAAAAAACCCGGAGCTGCAAAACTGTAAGTAAAATTGAAAGTTTACTGTTTGTGACACAATAGTTCCAGCCCTAATTCAAGTGCAAACATAGACTCACAGCAAACAACTTTGTTCAAGAAGCTTTTTCACCTGTGCAGTGCCTGCAGGCAGGTATATTCTCCGTCCTCTCCACAGGGGAGCAGCAAGCATCGTCTTCAGATTTTAATTACAGATGAAGTGTTTACACTGGTTCATTTCCTTGCTGGGAGCTCTTTCCCTCTTCACAAGTTCTTCTAAAAGTAACTTATTTTATTTTTCTTTTACATATATGATAAACCTTCTCAGCTGGCGAGAAGGAGGAACTTCTGGGGTGAAGGAAAATCTTCACTTCCCTGATCACAGGGAGCTCACAGCTTTAATTCCTTGTGCTTATTCCATAAAGCCTTTACTCTCACCTTTGCCACTTCATTTGTATTTTGCTCTCCTCCCCTAGGCAGTGTAAGTGATAAAATGAGTATTTTTTTTTCATATTTTTTCCCTTTTAAGCAGAGCCAAGTTATTAGCACATATTTCATTTCTCAGCTGGGCCTCCTAATCAGGTTGTTACTGCTTGGAGCCAAGCTAATCAGGTGAGAAGTCAGGATGTCCAGCAGAGAACCAACACAAAAATAAAAACCAGACTAAAAAGTGAGGCTGGAGCTTGATCCTAGGCTTGGGAAAGCAGGTAGACCTTCAGACTGCCAGTCTGAAGGTGAGCAAGCACCTTGTCACTGCTGACTAATGACAAAGATTTGGCATTAACAAGCACAGTTGCATTAATGTCCAGTTTTGTAATAGAATTTTAAAAAACTCAAAGAAATTTAGTTGGTTTGTAGGCACAGACAGTTGTTTAACACAAAGTACAGCACCTTTTAATGCAGCATGGCCATAAATTTGCAATGTATTGGTTTGCAGCTGCTACATTTGTTCTGGCTAACACTGCTACAGTGTTTGCTTTGAGCTGAAGTTTCTCCTCTGTGGTCTGAATAGCAGCACAGGCATGCCTCACCTTGAGGAGATGAAGATCCTTACTCTGGGAATAAGCAAGTTCAAAAAGAGTCCAAGGTGATCCAAAAGTGAGCCAACCCAGCAACCAAAACACATCAGGCAAAGGACATGTGTGTAACCACCAGGGTAAGGACAAGGTACACAAGGGCTGAAGGGGAATCTGGGAGAGACAGATAATACACAGTCATTCTGTAAAATGCTTTTGTAACTTTTTTCATAACTTTTATTGGTTCCAAACAATGACAGGACTCACCTTGTAAAACTAATGTATAAAAACATAAGGCTTCATACAGCAGGAGAAAGAAATAGGTTGGAAAAGCTGATGCATTCAGACCCTTATATGAAGTATTCATGCAGACCGTGGTAACAGTGTTGTAGTTCCTTAATATCCATGAAGAATAGACCCTCTTAAGCATCCTGGAGAGATTCACTGAATGCCTTTGAGATTTCTGCAAAGAGGAATGAAATGCTGTGATTTCTCTCTCATATGAGCATTACAAAGCCCTTGTTCTGTGAGAAATGTGTCTCAACCAAAATGAGATTCTTTTAGGTTTTCTTCTAAATTGTGTAATATTAAATTTCATCTAGTCCTGTACCTTTTCCAACATTTTTCATGTGTTCTCAAAAATAACAAATCCACTGTGAATACTTTAAGTACTTGTCTATATTCCTTGAGTAAATTTTATTGGGACCTGATACTTTGAAAATATTAGGTTCATTTAAATGATTTTTTAAAAATTATTCTAGACAGCTCTTATCTAAGTATTTCACGTGCTAATTGCTTTACTATATGATCTCAGTTTGCTAACAAGTTATATTAGAAAATCCTTTCCCTTGGCACTGCATACCCTCAGCTTTCTCTCTGGCTCAAATAATATACTCCTCAAATACAAGATTTCTCATTCACTGTCAATCTAACAGTTGCAGTTTTTGTAGTGTATGGTAGTTACAAATAGTTCTGAAGTCAAAGACAGTTTGAATGACTATAGAATGTAGATTCATATTACATGATCAACGGAGTGACCTCATAAATGAATCAAATTAAATTCCTTGTATCTATAAGCAGGAAGTGGTAGAAGGGAATTTGTAATAATTTATCATCCATTTCTTTATCTGGGGTAAAGGTTTCTGATATTCAGTGTGATATACTCCTTATCCAGCTTTAGAGCAATGAACAAGCCTTAAAGCCTACCAGGGGTTTGTTCTTAGCAGATGTTGACCTTGAGAGCAAATCCCCATCCCTGGTCTGGTCTGGCTGCTGCCTCCAGTGTGCCTCCTTAACAGCCAAAACTCCTACTCAGTTGTGAAGATTTGAAGATCATCAATTCTGCCTTTTTTCAGTAGAAGGTAGCAAAATAATTCTGCTGCTAGAAACAGAAGTCAAGGGTGGCCATTTCACTACAGGCAAAAAGTTGAATGAAGGATGAACAATAAGCCTCATGAAAATTAGAAAAGATAAGTACTGTAAATTCTATTTCTTAAGTCACTGGAATTATATGGGGCAGAAGACAAAGTTGTCCAAGAAAAGTAGAAAAACACAGTTCACAAAAATGCAAGAAAAAGCAGTGTGTTCCTGAGAATGATATATGCACAAGGTGCTATTAACCTTATTTTCATGTGAAAATGAAAGAGAGTCCAAGTATCAGCATGTGGTACACAAGACACACATTTTGTTTGTTTTCTTACTGTCCTACTTTTCCTTCCTAAAAAATTCCCCATGTATTCACAAATGAGTTTCAAAAGTCAGACAAGCATCACAAGATCCATTATTTCTAATGATTAAATTCAAAAGCCTTTAAATTCCCCAAAATTAAATATGCACAGTAAAAAAAAAAAGCATTATCATTGCTTAAACTGGAAAGACAAAGGGAATAAATAACATCCATTAAAGATTCACGTTATGCTATGGAAAGCTATTCACCACACAAATTTAGTACTTCTGCATGAAAATCCAATTGACACAATAGCTTATAACCATTCCAAAGAACCTATTATGGCCCATCATGTAAATGGTTATACATAATGACACAGCCATTATGGCCTGTAGGGCTCTGGATCAGTGAGCAGAACAGACTTTGAGCAAACAGGCTCAAAGGAGCTGTTACAATAAACTATGCTAAGACTGGTCTAACCAACTCCCAGTTACACATTAACCCACTAACACAACTTGATTTGCTAAATTTTGGAAAATTAAGTTTGTTACAGTATAGAAACCAACGCTAAAAGTCAGTGTTCTTGAATATGTACAGTACAGATGTCACTGTCCTTTACTGTTTCAAGAAAGATAATAAGTTGTTTCAGATGTAAGTTGCAGATAACTCTTAGAAGGTAGATTTCCTTCTTTCCCCTATCAAGTAGGGCATTTAGATGGCAATGGAAATAGGGTGACTACCAGCTCTGTTAAACTGGATGTCTGTGTCTCACCTTCAGCACAGAACAAATCCATTTGGGGAAAATCACATCATATTAATACTGCCCATGAAATCATGGACCTCCTAATACCTTCCTTAAGGCAAACAATAAAACTCAGACATATTTATTATTAATATATGATTTTTCTATTGCAACTTTCATTTCTGAAGCTCTGCTTTAGCTTTGCTGCAAGGTAGTGATATTCTACTCACTTTGTGGATGGCAAACATGGCAAAACAGTCCAAACAAAAGGGCAGCAAAGCTGAAATCTGAATTCTGAGAGTGCCAAGCTCTTTGTCTTGTGCTAGTTAGCAAGGTATTAGTGATGTTTCAGTTAATGTTCAGTTCATGCCAAGATGTCTGTGCAGCCTTTCCTTGACAACATACTTTTCTTTCAAACAAGTCTGTAGATAGGAGTAAAGGTTTTAAAAGAATCTTGAATTTTCAAACCTATTAAACAATTACAGTGTTGTCTGATTTTGAGAAGCTTATTTTGAAATATTTAGAGTGACCTCATATCACACCTGCATTCTAAAACTTTTGCTAGATTTTTACAGAAATCTAAATGTCAGCTCTTCGTATAGTAAAGCTGAATTATTCCTACGATACTCATAGTTTTAAAAAATCATTTCCCAGACAGCAACTTTTCCCACTTTTTTCAAGGACATGTGAGTTTTTGTTGATGGTCTGTAGCTCTCCAGATACTCACCCATCTGGTGTCCCTTTTAGTTTATTTCTCTGTAGATGGGTAAGACTGCAATTTGGATCAGGTGGATAAAACCCCTATGCAGCCCCTGGCCACCCACGGGAATGGCAGTCTTCTATACCCAGCAGTGCCAAGAGATGCCATTTGTATGCACAGCTCTGTGCAACAACCAATTCCCACTTCACTAAACCGTGACTCAGATCACCAAGAGAATGTTATCAATATCACCGAGAGATCAGAATCATTCCAAAGTCACAAGCTTTAGAATTTTTGTTAATTATTGTGGGGCTGCTGGAACCTTGCATTTCTTTTTGAACAAATTGCACGTCAAACATCTCTATCTCAGCTCTATGCTTTTTTTTCTCCAGGCTTGCCTCTTTATTTTTGTGGGAGAAAAAAAAGATATGTTAAGTTCTTTGCATGCACTAGGCAGGCACTGAACTGAGCACAGCTGAATCCCCTAGTGACTGGATGTCTACAAGCCCAATTTACTCCTTTCCATAAGCAGGTAAGGCAAAGAATGGAACAATTTTCCTTTTCTACTGCTTGCTGCTCATTTCCAGCAATGGGTAGGGAGGTATCACCATCTCTCACTCCAAGCAGACTTGTCTCAGCTGTATGCCCAGAAATTGAAGTTTTGAGATGTTTATAAATAAGTAAAAACCTGCCTGTATTTAATGCAATGTGATATTTGCATAATTACTTTTCAAGGTAATGAGTATAACAGAAGCCAAACCACAGAAGGTTGAATATTTTTAGAGCAGCCTGTGCCAGCAAATAAACACAGAACTCTTATATCAAATTGCAGAGAAGTTTAAAACCAACATAATTTATTTAGGGAACAATAAGTAGCTATTTGTGCTGGGCAGGTGGCCAAGGTGAACAAATGAAAGACATACATGTAATTGATTATTAGATGAGCCATTGTTTCATTTCCCACCATTTGTCTCTTGGAATATCTGTAACAAACCCTGCTGAACAAAAACATTACGGAATAAAGGTAGCTGTCAAACTACCTCCTTCAAAGCCAAGAAAACAGTTGGGCTGAAGCAAATAATGAAAATTTCAAAGAAAACATTCTGAGATGGTGGTTCCTATCTTTGTTAAGTGATGAAATCAAGACCAACTAGAAACAGTTTTTTTAAGTCACAGCATTTTAAGAAAATAAAGCAGAGCAATAAATACATAAAACCAGCCTGTTGAAACTGTTCTGTTTTGGATTGTAACACTATGGTCTAATGCTGCTGAGGAATATATTCTGAAAATTAGGAGGTTCTGCAAACATAATTAGAAGAGAGAACAAAAATGAAAAAAGAACTAATAAAGTGGTTTGAAAAATCACAACTTTTAGCCCCCCGATGTGTCTTAAGTTAAAAGCATCTGGATAATGTACTTTGAAAATAAATAGAAAAAAAAAAAAGGACTAGATATTCACAAATAAAAATTAAAAAAAATATTACATGAAACGTGTTCATAAATGTAAGGTGTTGGCTACTTGCTCCTGCCCAGAATCAGAAGTAGAACTGTAACAAAATTCAGAATGGTAAAGTCTAGATAGTAAAAGACAAACAAAATTACTGGAGATCAGAGAGGATTCATTTACACAGAAAAAATAACATGAACTTCTCTGTTGTGTCATTGAAGACCTCCAGCTCTCACTAACATTTACAGGAAAGTTAATGTATGTAAGAGAATGAAGTTCTCAATATCGATCCAAGTGACAGCAAAGCAAGGATAAAGCAACAGCCTGCCTGAAAGGTGTTAACATCTGAGAACAGGGAGAAAACTTCCCAGGTACCAGGACAGAACAATGTTCAGAAATTACTGCTTTCACTTAAGCAGCTGGTGTTATACAAAATTTAAATCAACGGTGAATATGTTACATATTGCAAATTCTTTTCATGGGAAAAACTGATTCCAACGCTGTCCAATATTAGAGAGTGCACAGGACAACAATTGCCCATCTCATCCAGTAAAGATGGGCAACTTCAGGAAGAGAAGGAGAACTTTATCTTTAAAATATCATTTACTAGGTTGTGCATGTCACAGGAAGGTCACCTACCAGCTTGAAGCTCTTGTGCAAGCCAGTGACTCAACAAGAGAAATGACCAGAGTAGTTTGACCAGCCCAGCTACCACACCCATACACACCACCTGTAGCTCAAGTACCCAGGAAATTTTTTTGCTTCTGTTTCCTGGCACGAGTTCTTGCTTCATAAAATGGGAATATTTTGCTTTCTTGGCAGCACAGAATATGTATTTTACTAATTTCTTTTCTAGATTAAAAAAAAAATAGTAAAAATAATTATAAAAATAATATAATAAAATAATAATTACTTTTCTAGATAAAAAGTGCTTCAAAAATTCATAGGAAAATTTGGTTCCTTCCCCTGCATTTCTTTTGCCATACATAGGTTAAACAACACTTCAGAGAGAAATCTCAATTGTCAAGAGCTCTTACAGTCATGCATCAATATCTTTAATAGAGTTCATTGCATTTTTTCCCTCTTCTTCACAGTAATAACTAAGACAGACTCTATAAATTCTAGAATTTTTTTCTGCAAATAAAAACCTCCTTGACGTGGCCTTGCATTTATTAATGTGTTAGTTACCATGAGATTCTTGCATTGCTTTCTTTTAGCAGCTCATGGCAGGAAACAGATCATAGTAAATCTAAGATCAAGCCATTAATTCTACTGTAACTCAAATGCAATACAAATATCTCACAAGACTCATAAGCTGAAGGGCAAAAGGTTTCAACTTTTTTTTTTAATTAATTAAAAACAGACCCTCAAAGCTTGCATTCTCCAAAGCATTTAGACACATCAATGACTTCCCTAGGATTATCTCACCCCAGCAAATACTCTGAGCAGAAATGACATTGTATTTTCTGTCAATTTCACCTTTTGAAATGCTCAGTTTTCATCAGAAAGCCTGCACAGAAACTATTATTTCTTCATTTTAACGTTACCAAATATATACCTGATTTGCACAGACAGCTCTGAATGGGTTAACTCTTGTTCTCCCAACAGTTTATCTGAAGGTGAGAAGCCACAGTGAGGTAGTTAGAAAACCCAACCATCCAGAAACCAACTTTTCAAAGCAGTTTTTGAATGTCATGAGACAATACAAACTAATGATGCAGAACCCAGTGCTCCAAGAACTCTTCTTAGGCTAAAGAAGCAGTGGGATTTTGTCATGGATTCTCAGTGCGCAGCAGGTGAGCTGGACAGTCACATTCAGGCAGTGTTACAACTCCCAGTGACGTGGATGATTCTAAAATGTAAAACAGTGAGGTGGGATGGAAGCTTTGCCCAGTGTCCTACCCACAGTCTCCAACCAAGAACAGCAGCTGACTGTCTGAACAGGGATATTTTCCAAGCTGTCAGATGGTATGGCTTAAGGGTTCTGTCAGCCACAGAGAGCCTCTCGATATCCAACAGCTCACAAGTGTTTTCTTTGAATTTGTGTGCTGCCCTTTTGAGAGCCTGACAACTTTTTGCCTGTATTATAACCCCTGTGACAGGAGTTTCACCCTCTTTAGCAGTAAAATCAAACTTGAGTTTAGAAGTTCATTGTACCCATCTGATATTTAAAATTTCTTTCTACGAGACAAAGCCTCTCTTATTGCCTAACTTCTTTATGAATGTCTGCAATCGTGAAAGAAAGTATTTCCAATGAGTAACTCAAATGGAACTAAAATAAGACATCTGCAAAGGGACTTTCTATCAGAAGTGCCAAATAAATGTAGGTGAATCTTGTTAAAAACTAATCAGGATGATATTTAGAAATCTGAAATGGAAAAGGTAATAATCATTGTAAGATCTAAGTTTTTCCCTTATTCACCAAGTTGGTATGTATTTATATGTGCTTGGGTGATCTTCTTTTAAAATAATAGTGAAGAGGGTCCCACGGAGAGCCAGCCAGAGTAATGACACTCAAACCAATATGGCTAGATGTCATCCTCCTTTATTGTCTAATTTATTACTTTTTTATACCTTTATTGCCTTACATAATACAATAGCTAATTAACATTCATTGGTTAAAGTAATATGATTACATATACAAGTCACTTATTGATTGGCTGTTACACTACAAGGTCTGCTCAGGTTATGGTATGTGACAGTTTTTCATAGACTACTCAGCGTCCAGCACTGACTATTGTGTTTGTACAAAGCTTATTGTCTTTTCAAGGATGTCCTAAATGCTTTAAAGTAACTAAAGTAACTCTGTAATCTGCAGGCCAGGGTTGTCCAGTTCCTGCAAAGGCATAGCATTAAGGATAGCATGTCCCTGTTCCATGAGAAAATCCTCTACACAATAGCTTTTGCATAACTTTCTTTTGGGCAGTTATACCTTCCTATTTTTTTTCCAAGATTTATTCAGAAGTAGACAAATGGTCAAAAGAATGCTTTCTATAATTATTTGGAAAACTCTGCCGTACAAGTTATCTCTACCTGCTACATTTAAAAAAAAATAATCTTAGGGAATGATATTTATCATTCTTGTTGTTACTGGTGGAAATATATCTGGAGAACAAATCATGGGGCAACATCTCTGAGTCAAGCAGAATCAAGCTCTGCATTTTCTGCACATCCATGAACTGACCCTAAAGAAAACCATATTAGGATTTTAGAAGTGGATAAGGTCATCACAGTGTAGAGAAATTTGGTTAAAATGCTGGTGATCTTATCTTGTACAGATCCTTTCTCATCAAATAGTTAGCCAGTGAATTACTCACTGAAGAATGAATTTCAAACAAGCCCTCATTCAAGTCCCAGTTTTGCTACAAAACTAGAAATCAAATAATCACAAGCTTATCCAGCCAAACATCCATCTGACTCCATTAAACACATTAAAAGTAGATAAAACAATAAAAAAGCCCTCTCAGCTGAGTTTATTCTTAATTAAACACAACAAACCAACTGTGCTGTGCACCTCAAGAAACATCAGGGGCTACAGAAAGTTCCAGATTAGATTACTGTGTATCATCCACAAACTCAACAGGAATTTTGCTCAGGTACAGGCATGTAGGCATGTTTTATGTTCCACGTGCAGTTTCTTTAGAGGGTTAATCAGAAAATTCTGCTCACAGTTTTCTTCTTTGTTTGTCCTCTCAAACTCAAAGCACTTCTTCTCCCTATGGAAATGTATTTGACAAGCAGAGGCACCTGTGGTATTTAACGTGGCACCTGAAAATGCTCTTCTGAGGACAACATTATGGGGCTTTGGTGAGAAAACATTATGGGGCTTTGGTGTACCGAGCACCACAGGATTTAGAGCCTTTGAGACACACAGCCATTAGAGACACCCCAATAATATAGCACTGGAAGTGGGCTAATAAAACAGCCTATTCAATGGGATAATCTAAACTCAGTGTGGTGTTAATGCAGCAATTAACATTTTATTAACCTCAGAAGTGACAGAGTTTGCTTGTGTCTGCTCAGACCAGAGCCCTCTGGAATCTCTTGGAACCTGTTGGAGGATTGAGACAACCAACACATAAACACTGGAAAACTGTGAGCTCATCTACTCAGCCAAGGGAAAGTTTACTCAATTCTTATTTCCCAGACACAGACGGGGAGAAGAGGGCAGAAAAGAAAGGAAAAACAGAATACTGCTACTACAGTTGGATTTCAGAGTGCTTTAACCTCTGCAGTACTCCAGTGTCCTTTTCACAGTGTGGAAGGAGGGAAGGTGATGGCCCTTCTTTCTTTCACACATACCAGAAAGTCTCACAATTCATGATCTCAGTGCTGCAGAAGGAAGAAATTTTGCTAAGCTTTACAGTGCAATTACAAACAAATAAGAAGGTTTCTGCATCATTCATTGTCTCTATCTGCACAAGGGCCAGAGCTAACCTGAACCTTTAAAATTTGGAAAAGATACATTGCCTCTGGCAAGGCCATACAACTTGTACACTCAACGTTTCACTCACACCTATTTGTCAATTAATTTAATGCATCAGGGAAACCACCCTACCTCACATCTTTTATACTGTGATAGTATTGTTAGAGAATCACATTTCCATTATTTCAATTTCCCTCCCTGGATAGATGGAAATGGAAAGCTGAGGACACTTCCTCAGTGTTTCAGTGAGAAGCATTTTCAGGATAGTCCTTGAGCAATCTTAACCATTACTTATCTGATCAAAACCCCACAAGTAAGCTTTGCACAAAGGGCAGGAGCGAACTAAAGATAAAGCCTAAAACATTCATTTCATCACCATGAAAAGCAAATCATAGCCAGCTATATCATTAGTCCAATTTCAAATGCAAACCTTGATACTCAAAAAAGAACAATGATTCTTATTTCAAGGGCTTTTTTCTCACCTCCTGCCAATGTGACACTTGGCAGCATGACATTGATTAGAGGAACAGAAAGTGCCAGAGATATTGAAAGGGAATGGATGACAATTTCATGGTAATTGAAAATTAATTATATTTATCTAGGAAATAATCACTACATGTTCGATGTTTAATTTCACAAAAGAGGAAAGGAAAACCTGCCCTTCATTTTTGTTATCATAAAGCCTGATTAAACCCTTATAAAAATATATCTATGTTCTCCTGACTGCTTGATTCAGTCCTCTCCCTCAGGTTTCTCCTGCACATTACACAGCACAGTTTGAACTGACTGCTCTGGACTGGGTTCTGCCCAGCAAAGGGCACACAGATAACAGATGTTCCAGCAATGTATTGTTCCATTTATTATAATTTCACTTATCACAGGGTCTGTATGTGTTACCCAGAGCACGTATGAGTTTACGAAAACCCTGTGTATTTCTTTTCAAGAGGCAGGTATAGCCTACTTTCTGTCATTACTTTGTACTTTTGAAGATATATAACTTCAGCTAGAAAATCTCCCTGAGAACACATTGCTTGGCTCAGTTTTATTGGCTAGCCAGGCTTGATAAAGAATATATTTTAATAGGCTACTGTCTGCAACCTTCTTGTTATAGCCTCTTTTCCAGGATGTGTGATATGTGGCAACTTTGTTAAATGCATATAGGACTAATCTACCATGCAACATTATTGTGGGCTGTCACACAATGGAATTCAAATTATGCTATTCCTCTCTCAAAAAAAATTGCCACGACTTCAAGGAGGAAAGTATTTCTGAGAGTTAGGATGTATTATGACGTATTTGAACCTAAGTTTAAATCCTTACATTAAAACCAAATTAATTTTGTGTCATCGGGAACACCCAGAGGAACAAGGATAAAGGAATAGAAATTTCTATGCACTTTCTTTCTCCTACAGCTACTGAGAATGAGGATGTCCATCAAAGTGTAGAATCACAGAATGCTTTGGATTGGAAGGACCTTAAAGCCCATCTCATTCCAAGCCCCTGCAATGGGCAGGGACACCTTCCACTGTCCCAGGCTTCTCAGAGCTCTGTCCAGCCTGGCCTTGAGCACTCCCAGCAATGGGGCAGCCTCAGCTTCTCTGGGCACTCTGTGCCAGGCCCTCACCACCCTTGCAGGGAACAATTGCTTCCTAAAATCTTATTGGAACCATCTATCATGTTAAAGCCACCTGTGTCTCTAGGTTTCCTGTTAGATAACCCTGTCACAGGCAGTGACCTAGTACTTTCAAACTCCATTTCACAACATTTAATTCCTTGAAATTACACATAGGTTTCTGGTAGGCTTTTTCTTTCCAGCTTATAGAATAGATTTTCCAAGAGTTTTGAAAAATATTTCTTTAACAGCTCTATTTCTTTCCTTCATAGATACTAACTAATTTTGCACTGCCTTGCAAGCATGAAGATTTAATTGCAGAAACATCAACTGGTCAATAATCAAGCACAGAGAATCTGCAGGGGGTAGGTGCTGTGGATGAACAACATGTTGAAAACAGTTTTTCAGAAGGAAAAAAGGAAGTGTAAACGTCAATACAGCTCTTTGCACTGACATTTCATTTCCTCATTCCATTTAACTATAAGATAAAAACAGGATTTATGTTGTGAGACTTGAAGTTAAAGCCAAGGACCATACTAAGCCAAAATTCTGAAGCAAATTTAAAGATCTGGTACAAAGAAAACAAAGTGTATATAAAAAAGTAAAAACTACAGCAGGCCAGAAGGGTACTTAAACCAAACAAATAAGCCATCCTGGGAAAACACATTTTTAAACATTATCTGGCTGTTTATATCTACAATGTACTAACAGAGAGTTGGGCAAGACTCTTTCCCTTAGAAGCTCCTCCTCACTGCATGCAGTAAAGTCCATTTACAGCAGCACAGACATGAGCTCAGTTTTCCCTGAGAAGACAACAGGCCACAGGTTAGGAAAATGCCTGTCCTTATAGATCAATGAATAACAGCAATTTGATCATCCTCACAAGCTGCAATAGAAATTAACACTTAGAAACACGTGCAATTAATTTTCATTACCTTCTTCCATTATCATCAGTTCTCAAAAATCATCTTTTACAAAGAACTTCAAAAGAATTTTCCACTCAAAGTAACATTGCCATTCTTAGAGGAAAAAAAGTAATGGGTACATAGTGTGGGAGACGGCCATGGGGAAGACAGGGCCATGGGGAAATGATGGGAAATTATGGTTCCTTGGGAAAGCACCATCATTTAACACAGAGGCTGGTGCAACTTCACACGATTCCTCGCTTTTTCAGGCAAAGGGATGGTTGTCAGTCACCAGTCGCTCACTCCCGGGTTCTAGAAAATACTGCATCCCCTGTTCCCCCTTTAGTCCTCCCTGGAAAACCACTCTCTCCTTGCTTCCCCATGGGTACAGGTCAAGTTACCCCACTCCAACTCCTCCCCTGACTATTCTCCCCAGTAGATGATTTGTATCCTGACCCTTTCCACCTCCCCTCACTGATACACCCTGACCCCTGCCCTGGTCCTGGCTCTTTGCCACCGGTTCCCTTCAGCAGAGCTTGTGGTCCTGTTTCCACCCTGCCTCCTTGGATTCTACCCACTCCTACCCTGCCTGGACCCTCGAATTTCTCCTTAATAAACCCTGCTGGATTTTACCAAGAGCCATTATTCTGGTGAGGCTTTTATTGCACCACCCAGGCTCGGGTGTCTGGTGGGCTGGGGGAGTTGCCAACACAGGCTGGAGTGGAGACGCTCTCGGTGCCGCAGGCACCCCGACAGCACCTGCAGGGGAAGCTATCTAAGGCCACCTGCAACATAGTATTGTAATAAACAAATTATCTGTACCTTCTAAATTAGGGCAGTTCCTTGAAAAGTTTTTTTGGCAAAAGCTGCAGTTGTGATTAGTCCAAAGATAGAACTTTCTGATACCACACGGATGTGAAAAATGCCAATCACTTGGTTTTTAAAATTTTAAAAGTTTAATAATAATAAAATGGTTATAAAAATAGTAATACAATTAGAGTAATAAAAATGTAGAGTTAGGACAATCACAAGACAATAAAAAGCAAAGAATTACAGATGCCTGGATGCTCTCGGGCACTAAACCACGAAAAGCATGCCTTGTGAATAAAGGAATGAAAAACCCCAAAGGAATAAAAAAAAAAAGCAATAGCCTATTGCATATTCATATATCTCATACCTGATGCATAAATTCCTTGCAAATTAAGAATTTTTCTGGTTTTTGTCAACTTCTTCCCCTTAATCCTGGTGGTTCCATAAAGACGGAGAGAAGGTGGAAGGATGTTTGTCTTTTCCAGTAAGGAGGTTGTAACTCTTCAGGTTTCGTCTTGCTGTTATCTCTGTGATAAGAGTTTCTTGTTTATCTTATCCCTTTTCTTGAGCTAGTAAAAAGTATCTTACATCACAGAGTTTCTATTTTAACATTATGTTATAACCTAAAACTATATTTAACACACTACTTAAAAAGGATTAATACAGTATTACAAAATAACCCTCCATAATACATACAGCATTCAATTTAATATTTGCAAAGAGCCAATCATAAAATACGCATTTTTCACAATGAATATAGACAATGATGTCCAAAGTTTAGAGCCAGATACATAGAAAATAAAAGGAAAACTACATATATTTAATTATCTTCTATTTTCTTATATTTCATAATTATTTTGTCTTTCTTTCAATAGCTATGAAACTGTTAGGACACATAGGCCCTGATGAGTGTAGCTCCAAATCCTGTATCCTGGAACTTGGTCTCTATGAGCAAAGGATCCTAGTAATCAAAATATTCCTTTTGGTTCTATTCAGATTCAAACCTTTACCTTCTACCTTACAGATTTTCTTAAAACTTTAGTATAGGTTAAATTTTAAGTCTTTAAATAGATCCACTACCTGGAAAGGTAGTGTTTCAAGACTCATGGAATGAGTCTTTTCCTCTCCAGACAATGAACAAGACCCTGTAATCACTTTATCTGTCCTTAATTTCCGTACGACAAAAGCGATAATCTGATAATTTTTTTTTTTTTTTCTGAAAAAGAAGTCCAAGTTTCAGGTGAAGGAATTTCTGGATGATGAAAGTACATTGTTATGTAAACATAAAGATGAGGAGCCATGTCTGCAAAACCACATAAACCAGATTTTTATGTGGTGTTAAACATCAGTCTGATTAGACATGGTAACAATAAGATATTTTGTGTGAGTAAGGGAGATCTTACTTTTAGTTCAAGAGTGTCATAATACTGAATTAAAAACTCTTATTCAAAATCAGTCAGAATAAGTATTTGAAAATGGATACAACCAATAGAATTGCATTAATCTTCCTATTGTTTAATTTTAAAAAAAGAAGCTTTGTCAGAGATGCACATATGAAAAGACTTTCTGTCCAAAAATTCTGAGTTAAGGTTCTGTCTTGACATCAGATAAAATTCTAGAAAGAGGAAGTAATTTAGACACCTGTTTTAACTCCAAGAAAGATATTCACAAACTCTAAACCACAAAAGACTCATAGGAGCCAGTGATTACTACAGCTGTGTTATTTGACCAGCACTGTAACACAGCCTGCAAAATGTGTTCCCACTTTCTTAGGCATCGGGTTTTCCTTTATACTAATTCAGTGGAATCCTTAAATTGCCAAACATCCCCATTTATTACATATAGTACTGATCTAAAATTTGGTAAGGTTTCAGTGCTCAGCTGCAATAGCTATTTTTTGTAGGAAGATGAAAGTCATCTTTCTCACAACTGATGTACTAACACACCTATCAACAAATAATTGTCACAGCAGGCATGGCTTTGATGCGTAAATCATGTCATCCTTTACCTATCATGTCCTAGATTAAACTCAAAGCCTGATTACAGTTGTGACCATTAAGTTCAACCTAGGTAAAAAAGTGTCACTGCCTCCTGGTTTTCATCTCCCCAGGCAGCTGTTTTCTTTAGGCAGAATATCTCTGAAAGGATGAGGCAAAGCACCCCAGACATCACAGAGCCATCCAATCAGCTATTGCAGACAAGCATATCACATAACTCTGAGCACAAAAAAATCCATCCTAACATCAAATGGCCCTCTGCCCCTGTGAATAGCTGCTCCAGATCCTAATTCCATTCATAGTTCTTCATGATTTCCACCATAAATTTGTTCAGGGGCACTGTAGACTAATTTTTTGTTATGCCAGCATTGTTCATCTTCTGCAATAGCTCTTCCAACCTCCATGGTATTCATCCAAGTTTTTATAGAAAACAGGAAGATCTTCTCTCTAGACTTGTTTTTTCGCTTGGCAAATATTAATTTTAGACACGAAGATACTGATTCCCTCCCTGCCCCTTTCTGCTGTTCTTGGAGAGGGCAAGAGAAAGTAAAGTCTTTTCAATAGCTGCCTGTGTTCATAGGAGAGTCTTCTGAAATCATTCCCTCTAGGAGCCAATCTGATCCTTCTAAGGACCAAATAAAACATGTATTGCCTTGCCATATGCCATGAGAACATCCATACATACTCAAAACCTCCTCTGCAGCAGTTAAGAGGAAGGTTGTTTGCTGAGGTGTCTCTACTGCCCTAGACTGAAAACGTCAATGATCACATTTGTATTTCACTATCAGCAAGGCTACGCTTTCAGAAGAGATTATGCCAGCACAGGGAAAGTCATTAGGATGGATAGTGCCACTAGTTGTTCAGATCATTTAATCAAACTACTCTGCTTTAAGCTAGGAATTATTTATCATAATTTCCTTGACAAACTAAATGTAATACACAATGTTTTTCATTTTAAGAAGCAAGCTTTCCCTGCCAAGTATTTATCTTTCTTTGAAATGTTCCTGTTAATACTGAGTCTACAGATGGATCGGCTTGTATTGAGGGGATAGTACATGATTTGAAACTGAAGCTACTGTCATTTTGAGTCTTTAGAAAAATATTTTATTCTGAAATACTAATACTTTCAGGATTCTACTCCTACAGGAGTCTTCAAATTAATTGACAGGTCATATTTTCATTTCACTGCTATCTGAACAGAAATGGTTTTGCATTTTGTAAATATATTTTTAACCACTTCTAATTGTTTTAATCAGTATAAAAAATTAATTAAACCTTGACTCCAATTGGGTCCTTTACGTAGTATAGAAATGACACTGATCTTTCTGAAGCATTATATTGCTGAATAACTAATACAGACACATGAGAGTATTTGAAATTAATTCTGTTTGCATGTCAAAATTAGCATTTGCTATTTATATATAGACACCTTTTGGTTTTCTTTGCCAATCCAGTTATGCCCATTTTTCTTTCCAAACTGCCCCACTCTGTAGTTATTAGTATGGCTATCTATCATCATTTTTTTTTCCTTTTGTTTTGTTTTTCTGTTTGTTTGTGTTTTTTTGTTTTCTCAGACTTTTCAGTGGCAAAAAAAAAAGATGTGCTAGAGCTGCTACAGGCCTAATAATATTTAGATAGAAAAAGTATTTAGATTATTTTGAAATGGTGCTAAACTTAAGACACAATCGCTCACGAGAGAATTTGGATTTAAGAGAAACAAGTCAAAATTTACTGGATCTGATTCAAAGTCAGTGGGGAATTCCACTGAAAGATTCCCATTGCCTTGTAAATAGGCTTTCAATCAGGTCCATGGAGAGTACATTATGTACTAAGACTCTTCATGACAACTTCAGTCAGTGCTACTCATCAAGAAAACAGCTGTTCCTGGCTTACCTTATTTTTTGCTGCTGCTTTTTCTCCTTTATGAGAAAACTGTAAAAATTTCCTGTAGGTTTATCTGTGTAACTGTTCAGTTATATATGCTCTGCTTTTAATTTGAAACTTCTTATCATTAAAAAAGTCTTTGCAGCTACTTCAAAGTGAAGAATCATCAGAAATGTTATCAGAAGATGTAAAAATAAGATTAATTACTACAGTTAAGACATTATATAAAATCACACCATACCCTACTGATATTAATTCCAGAAGCCATTCACAGACTTCATTTGCAGCAATTTCAAAGGCCACAAACCCCCATTAATTTAAAATATCTCCCTTTACAGAGTGATTTATCTTTCTCCCACTCAGCATTCTGATGTTCTCTTAAAATTTTTCATAGTATGTTTTGCAGTTGTAGGTATTGTCTTTTAATTAATTCACCAACAACTGTGTTCTCTTTTCACAGTAACAGACTGCTCTAGCACTCTCTAATATACTTCATTTATTCAAATTAAGAGGTGAAGCTCTGGATAGGGAAGGTTGAATTTGTGTACCAGGCAACTGTTTAGAAAGTTTTTATTAATTAGAACAAATGTTTGATTCAACCACTGCATAAAGAATGGCACAGTGCACCAACACTCATTTGTATTATGTGTGGCTTTGTTTGCATAACTCAGTAACAGCCTAATTTCAACCTTAGGACTGCTGCTTTGATAATAAAATACTTTCATGTATAATTTAGGCCTGACGTCAGTTTCAGTTTCAGACAAATGAAGCACATTTTATAAAAGAAAGGAGATCAGTTTCAAAATAATCTTGCCCTGCTATATTGATCAAATGATCTAACTTCCTAACTGATCCAGCAGCCCATTACATACTTTCTATTGCTCAAGACTGATTAAGTGATAATTGCAATTGATGTATGTCTTACACCATGAAATGAACAGTTCATCACACCAAAAAATGATGAGGCTGCAGATTGGACAATCAATTGATCCATGCAGCATTTATATCACACTCTATAATATCACTAATAGTATATTCCATTCAAAAAACACCATTTAAGCTGTCGTTTTTTAACCCTTTCCTGCAAATTGTTGCAGGTAAGAGTATTTACAGGGTCAGTAATGCTGCATTACTTTCCTCTTTCCAAATATCATTGAAAATTAGCAGTTCATAAGGCCACTGAATGCCCAGGCAGCTGCCTTTGAGTGTCTTTTGACCACATGCTGAAACATCAGACATCTTTACACTGCTTTTTGTGAACCTTGGATAACGTTGTGGGTTTGGCTTTTTTTTTTAATATTGGCTCAGTATAAGTGGGTAGAATAAGAAAACAAATTTCAGTTACTTCCCTTTTGTTTTCATTGGCAAAAAGTGCTCCTTCAAAATCAGCATATGGATGGTGTCAGGAACAGTATCATGCCTTGTCTCCTGACTACTGAAATGGTACCAACAAAGCCCCACAAAAGACAGCTATAAAACTGTCTCCTCCATCTTGCTTTAATATTCCCCTAAGAAATATTTTCTGCACATGAAAATTTCAGCTCACTCAGAGATTGTTCTGAGCTGGTGCAGCATGTCAGTGCTGTGTGAGCCTTCTGTAAAACAGGAATTACAAAAAGTGAACTCTTAAATCACTTGTCAGCACTCTCTTCTTATTTTCCTGCAATTTGACCGTAACCACAGATCCAGGCAACTTTTCTGATTCCATGTTTGCAATCATAAGTGACTATTTTTAGGATGTTAGGCAATTCAAGGAAAGGAGGCAAAAAGGGGACTGAATGTTAAATAAGTGATTGTATAAGACAAAATGGAATTTTCAAACAGAATAATTAACCACTATGATATTTCATTTACCTGTTTTACACAACTGCCTCATCTGGAATAGTCTTTGCACGTGATAATTTGTGTTGTCAATGTCTCAAAGCTTCCATTCCCTCTGAAACATGAAGATCAATGGAATGGGGCTGAACCAGCTAAGAATTGGACCTAAAAGCTTTTCAAGTAGCTATTTTTCTCCAAAAAATAAACAGTATATCAGGATCTCATTGATTCTCAAAATGTTGGTAATATCACCTGGCTGCAGATGGGGCACTATTATTGTGTCATTTAAAGCATGGACTGCATGTCTGAATCCACTAATGCCAGTCAACAGAAACAGCTGCTCTCAAAGCAGGCTTTTATCCACAGAAACCAGCTTCTGGAAGGGAAATGTATGCTTCTGCTGAATATTGGGAGCAACTAGAGCTGCTTACAGGATAGTGAAAATCTCAAGAGAGATTGTTATAGAACAGACAAGAAAACCAAAAGCAATAACTGAGCTAGGGGAACTGAAATGACTTATTCTGCATCCTGGGTCTATTCATTCAGTAATGAGTCTCATTGCTTTTTCCTTCTTAAATAGATTTTTTTTTTCTTTATTTAACTTGTTTTAACTTATCTCCAGATCCATAGTTCCCAAGTGGACTTCAAAACACTTCCAGAAATACCTATGGCCTGTGTTAAACCAGCTCAGCTGGGATAATCCTTGCTTTAGAAAAATTCTATCACTGTGTAAACAAATGATTCCAAGCATCTTGCACATTTCAAGCAAACAACAAACAGGACATGCTGCTGTGGATGTCTGGATAGTGCCAGGACAGGGATAGGGAGTGCTGCTTGCCAGGCTGCAGTTTACAGTCTTCTTTTCAAATGATCCCTCCCTCACTTTCTTTGAGGTCAGCACGCTCACAATTTACCCAGAAGTAAAGTTTGGATAAAAAACCAAAGAAGCTTGTCAGAAAAACTCCTGGAAATGAGCATTGGCCTGTTTTCTCTTCTAGGAAGAAGCTGTTCCCCTACAGCATTCAAGGGATGGACTGCTCTCATGAAGTGCCACATTATGTAGTCTTGATTATTGGATTATTATTTATAGACTCAAGATTTAGGAGAATTAGATATTCTTCTATGTTGAAGTAACAAATCTTAATGCATTTACTAGATTTCACAAATGACTGGATTAGGCTGACCCTTGCTGGATACGAGCCTTTGCTAAAAAGCAAACAGCCCCACTTTGAACAATTCTGCTGTTTCCTTTCTTGCCTATTCTCTCACATCAATAACGGTTTAGATCATGTTATAACCCTCAAGTCTCTACACTAAAACCAATCCATTTTTTTGATGCAATTTCACAGTAGTTTCACTGCCTCAAAAGCCTGCTGCTCCTCTATTGGAAGCCTGCCCTATTCATTTTGTTTTGAATGCAAAGAAGGATGATAGTAAGATTTTTTGCAATTGCAATCTGAATATATTTTTGTTTTATATGCATTATATAGGCACTTATCTTACTGTATATCTATATTAAATATATGATGATATAGGAGTATATACACAATTCCTGTTAACAGAGGGACAGCCATTAACAAAGGGACATTCACATCCCCTATGACCCTTATTCCAAATGGAGAGCATGTTCCTCTCTGCTATGTATTTTTGTCCATACCACTGACTTTTCCTGTGACCTTTGTCTGACTTAACTTTAGATACTTTTGATTCTTCCTCACTACTTTCCCCTCTTGGAAGTCTTCCATAAATTTCACATAGAAAACCACTAAGAGTTAAATATCAATTACTGCTGGAATGCAAAAGCTTCAGCTCTAAATTTGGAATTGAAGAGATGGAAGAACTTGCAGGATAAGGTATTTTTCATTATCGCAGTCTTTGCCTGAACATACATAACAAATGTGCTTGACAAATCAAGTATGAAATTGCTACAGGCAAGGGGCATTAACGAATTGGCAAATCTGGTGCCTTAGGGAAGTAACCAAGATGAAGTTGCCTATCTGAAACTGCTGTTCTGTCACTGTCTAAATATAAACTTTCTTCAAGTACTGCAGGGTGTAAACTGAAAGTGGCTTGCTGAGAGAGTGCTGACTGAATACTCTGAAGGAGACTTCATTTGTGATGGCAGAGCAGTACGTTGGCACACACCAGTGATATATTCAGGGGATTCTTCTTGGGGTTTAGGAAGGGTATTTGTCAAGTCTGTGTCATGGTGCTGGGTGGAGTATCTTGTCAAACTCACTGGTATCAGATATAACTGGAACTATTTGTAAGGCCCAGGACACTGAACTATAAATTGTCTGTTTCTGCACGACCCACATGGCCTTCTCCTGCCTCATTCATGGAAGCATAAACTGTTCATGTGCTCATTTTCCTTATAAAAGCTTGAGACTGATGTAAGATTGATATGCAAAGTAACAAGGCAAAAGTACACTTTCTGATCGATATAAACTTGTCCACCTGGTAAGAAGTGGCTTAATGTGCAAGAGTTTTAAGAAAGAAGATGATGGAGCAAAGTTATAAGCATTCTAACTAGAATTTTGGTGAGCAGTTAGCTGTGCTTACAGCTATGCATGGTGATCACCTTCAGCACTAAGAAAACCTAAATAAATGCTTTACTACTGCTGGTGGTGGTATTAGTAAGGAACGTGGCTGCTGTGATGCAGCATCAAAGCTGGCAGGAGATACACAGCTACTCATTTATCAGAGATTCCTGGGAGACGAGAGTGACCCGCTCGGTTCTACAGCATTAGTGGAAATTTGCAACTTCAGACAGATTGCAGCGTTAGTGTTACAGACTTAAAATTCACACTGCTGAGGTGAGAGCATAGTTTCCAGGACTTGGTGTGAATTAACAGTTAAAAAACTAGGAGATGCATTTTCTGAGAAAGGTGAGAACCACTGCATTAAAACTTTCACACAAGGTTAGGCACAGCCAAGGAAACAGGCAATAGTAAACACTATTCAAACGTGAAAAGAGAATCATATCAAAGAGGGATGTAAAAGTGCAATTTTTGTAAGTAATAATCGATTCAGTAGGAAGCCAGGCAGCAGCAATCTTTCAGCACTTGAGCTTATGATCATTTGTGATTTTAGCTGATTTGGATTATTTTGGAATTTACACAAAATGTCCTCATTAGGCCTTAGCAGTACAGTTTTCCATTTCCTAATTTGATTGCTACTCAGTAAGACAAAATCTCCTCCAAAAGACACCAAACCCAGGATATCTATAAAATAGACCTTCAGAGCTTAAAGTTTCTCTAAGATCATGGCTATCATGTTTTAAAAGTTATATTGCAGCTAATGAAGTCAATTTTGAAACATAAGCTACTAACTTCCTTCTAGCAGGGGATGTCAACCATTAATTGGAATTTGAGGCCACTGAACTCTGCTCCCACCTAATCTGCAGAAAACCTGAAAAAATTCCACTGCAGTGGGATTCTCCCTCAGTGAAATCAGTGCCACCGAGAATACTGGCAGGTGATAGAGTCCCCTGCAAAGACTCTTACTCAGGTACCCTGTGCTCAGGGCCTTTCAGCTGCCATTTTAACCCAGGGATAATAGTTTGAATACTATTAAGTCTTTGAACAAAATCATTATGACAAAAAAGTTGCAGTACACATTGAATTACTTCCTTCTTTCACCAGACAGAACTCTTATGGCAGAGACGTCCAAAGAGCCAAAATAACAAAAGAGGAGAAAACGTTAAAATTGCATTATACTTGTTTGCAGAAATATAATTTTTGGTACCTCTGGAGTACTTCATACTGTAACATCTTGCCAGTGCCAATCCCAAAGCTTTTCTAATTTTGAATGCCTCAAAAAATCAGTTAATAGATTAATATTGCTTCCACACAGTTTTCACTTTGTCAGAAGCCAAGCCAGATTATTTTGCTTAGCCTTAACTCACCTCAACATGATGCCAAATCTCAGCACCTGATCTCATTGGAGTGGTCAAGAACAGACCTTAGGAGAGCCAGCCCATTTCTAACACAACAATAGGGACTATTCCAATTCCTACTGGAAAAAGGATTAATCACTGAAGCATCAAATATACAGTACTGACATGTTCTAATGGAATTTGGGAAAAGGAAAATTTATTAATGAATTTGCTCTGCACCATGAAGTAACTGCTGTTGTCACTGATACAAAAGCACAAGCAGAGGTTAAAGTGTACACATTCTGAGAGCAAGAGACCAAGAGAGTAAACATATGGAACTATGGTAAAAAACAAACATGTGAAAGAGATGTTGCTTTTTTAAAAAATGACTTCAGTATCTGATTAAGCAATTCTCTATTAAAATCATGGTCACAAGTCAACAGTTTCAGTAATCATCAAATTATTTTGTAGAGCTCTGAATTTTAGAGAATGCTGACTATTCCACCCACCAAAAAATAATTAGACTTCAAGATGCCTCAGACTGCCCACAAATTAAGGCAATAAAAATCTTCAGTGTGTTTGTGGAAGAAAATAATTTTCAACATGTATCTGTGGGGAGTTTGATAAAAATCAAAAGCAGCAGCTGCTACTATCTGCGTTTATTGTATACAATTAATTAGCAACTCCAATGCCCTTACTGGATAAATACTGATGTATCAAAAAATAGCAGCATATTTTGTGAGTGGCAGCCATAGTAAAGTAGTTGATTAAATCCCTATAGCTCTGTCTCCTATGTCACAAAAACTTGAATCTTATACATAGGAAAGCACTTACTGAAGAATGTATTTATTCTGGCTAAATCAATTTCAAACGTTTAGAGGTCTGCAAACTCATATTTTCTCTTCACTGTATTGTAATTGCAGAAATGAATCTGAGAATGGTGATTACATGTTTCTCTAACTTTCTGACCTTTTTCCTCTGCCCTGATGCACAGCATGTTTGGGAGAAGCATCTATTAGGAATTTTGTTGTCCAGCTAATGTGAAAACTGCTAGGGATGTATATCTAGACCATTTGGGCGTTTGGGGTTTTTGGATGGAATATCTAAAAATTAAAGAGCCACCTGTAAGACCAGATATACGTAGGGCAGCAGTATTTGATATACTGTATTTCATAAGGAAATGTAGAGTTTGACCTCATCCAGCAAAAAATGGAAAGAGTCAATGTGGCAAGCACATTTCTCTCTCTCTCAGGATTTTTATAAAGATGCACAGAGAGAAATTAAAGAGAAAACGATTTCTATTTCTGCTCCTTGTTTTTCTCTTGTGGAATGTGGAGAATTGTTTACCTGGAGTGATCACTTGGTTGGACCATGGTGGATTGTTTGGGCCTGATGGCCAATCCAACCCACCTGTGGCTGTACTCTGGAGAACAGGGTCACGAGTTGTGAGTAGTTAGATATGATAGAGGAAGTAGCATGTAGTTTTTAGTATCCTCTTTTATATAGCATATTAATGTATTATACCATAATTATAATAAAGAAATCATTCAGCCTTCTGAACTGGAGTTAGACATCATCATTCTTCCCATTGGGTTCACCAGCATCTACAACAAGTCGATTAGCAGGAATTTGTGCCAGCTGGAGCAACTGATTCATTCCCTCAGCAGATTCTGTTTAAACTCATTTCCAAGTGTGCAAGAGTTCCATATTTCTTAATAGAATGGGATCATAAACCTTCTTTCCTCAGAAATAGGAACCTTTAATATCACTACCTTTAGTAATACTAAAGCAACAGTTCAGTGCCTTACCCACACGAGCAAGGACATGGCTTTCTAAAAAGGCTATCAGGGGTTTCCTATTTCACCACTCTCGGAGAATTAATGAAGTCCTCGTCACTACCACTGGCAGTTTAACTCATGCTTGAAGCACTCCCATGTTCTTAGTTCCATTTTCTTTACGTAATCTTGCTTGGAGAAGCAAACAAAAATATAAACCAAACAAGCAAGTTTTAGGCTTCTCATAGGAAAAAAATATTCTTTAGATTCTAAGCTAAACATAATCAGCTTGTTTATTGAGAGTCTTGCAGTTAATTCATTTTGGCACTGTTTGAGTGGACCAACTACAGCAGCTTTCACCAAAGTGGTTAAAAACTAATAATAAGCCAAAAAATCGATGCTAAATAAGTAATGAGTGTCTAACAAGGCATAAATAATTAAACCAGTTAAATTGACACAAATGAGATGGTGACAAGATGGACTGTGGTCAGTACTGCAATCCTGACCCATGACCCTATAAACAATGCAGATTATTCTCATTTAGGGAGCACTCAGAAATGAAGCTCTCTGAACACATAACATCAGAACAACAGCATCCCACAATCTTACTGCATGGCTAAAGACTGGCAAAAGGATTTACATTTTTAACCTTGTATAAACAAAGTATATTTTCCAGCAATCCTCAGTGGGAAGTCACATAGGAGCTGACACATAGCTGAAAAATAAAATTTCTCCTTGAGTTGGTCAAGCAATCCATTAAGCTATGTTTGAGTTCAGTTCGGGTCATACATAGAAATATTGATCAGCAGTTGAAATATTGGTTGGCAAATCTAAAAATTACATTTAAATGCCAGAAGCCAGAACTTCCTTCAGAAAAAGCCCAAATAAGATTTCATTACTTTAAGTACTTCAACAGATGCAGCACAAGGAAGAAAGCAAAGGCCAGTGTGACTTATTTCAAATTACTCCAGGATTCAGTCACAAGAAATTTGAAGAAACTTTATTGTTGGGGTTGATTCAGCAGAAGAAGGAAACCTTGGCTTAAGGCTGTGGGAAAACCCTTTGTAGTTGTGGTGAGCAAAAAAACTCACTCCCAAGATCCCCCTGTTCAGTTATGCAAATTGTGACTAGAAAGTTCTGGGTTCTTCCTGTTACTATTGGTTACTTTTTGCTGCAGAAATTGTAATATTCCTAATCATTCTCTCCCACTGGATCCTTTCCTCAAACCCTGCCTTAACCCCCTCCCTATATTTAAGTGTATAAATATCTCTGCTCTACCCTAGACCTTGCTCTTTTCCAGTTTGTTCCTAGTACAGTGCATGCTGTCCTGTTTTATTGTTTTCACCTTATTAAAGTTCTGTTTCCAAACAATCAGATCAGAGTAGTCTCTCTCCATAAAGTTGCCAGAGCTGATTCCCAACGAAACCACCAGTCAGGTGTCCAGACAAGGGCCAGAGGGTTTCACTTTATGAAGCTGCATAAGACCTTCAGCTAATCCTTTGATTTATTTAAATCAGTGAAACCCTTGACTGGTAAAGATGGAAACGCAATAGACTAAAATTCAACTCAACCTGCTCTAACCCCTTAACAATCAGTAAACAGCAGTTGAAAATATGGAAAAATGCAGGCAATGAGCATTAATGTATCCGCTACTGACAAACCGTGGTCTGGTTTTTCTGTTGCATCAATAGATGGCTCATTTTAAAAATTATTTTTTGTCAAAAAATTTTTTGTCTTTATTAAAATATACCTTTTTACTGAACTTTGAGTATTTCAAGGAAGCATTACCAGTTTTGAAAGACTTATTTGGAATAGGAAGACATTCAACAATTGTCATAAAACATAATAATTTAGGCACACTGGTAATCAGAGGAAAACTCTGGTCCAAGCTTCTGTTCTGTAATTCAATATTTTGGGAGAGAATTGCTAATTTTATGTTTAAAAAGCAAAAACCTCTATTTTACATGTGATTAAACTGAGAACACATCTTTTACCAAGAGCAATAGTCTTTTTCCACCAAACTCCATTTCTATTGAAATGATCAATGGCATATAGCTGGATCAACATTAATTTGCTGCCAGCCTTACAAATCAACATTCCCTGATAAAGATAGCATACAAATATTAGTATTACATCATTTCATTTAACATCACTGAACATATTTTGTATTTTCAGCCTTTTATAACTAGAAAGTCAATTTTAGGTATCTCCCATATTAATAAACTGATACACTATGTCTTCCATTACCAAAAAAAGTGAATATAATCTAATATTTTTCCTGATGATTTGGACCCCAAATTAAAGAGAAAAAAAAAAACCAAACATGGAAAACATAGTATCAAGTAGGTACCAAAAGCAGATTAAACACTGATATGATGGAAGAAAATTTTGTAAGAGACATTTAAGACAGTCATACAACTTACCAAAAGCTTGGCTTTGGGAGAAAGCAGCAGATGTTTTTATCTAAGAAACAGCCAAACTGATCAAATGAATACAGCTATTCATAGATATAACAGGCCTGTACATGCTGAAGAAGGAAACGAGATCTATGAAGACACAATAATGGGCCAGAGGTCAGAGCTCCTGTCAGCCGCCCTGCAGCAGCACCTTCATTGTACTGCTCTTCAGTGTTGCCCTCCTCAGTTTGCATTTATTTTGACTTACAAGAAACCAGGTGGTGCCAAAAGAAATTACATTCTTCTCACAATTTCTTTGCTGTTTTTTTTTTCTTCCTAAGGAGCGCTTCTTCTTTAGCTGTGCAACAACCCCATTTTTTCTCTACAAAATACCTGCAGCTCAAAGCACCTTCAGCCACAATAGGAAGATGGAGTAGGGCAAGATGCATAAGATATCATAAAGTTGAACCACAGCAGACCAGCAGCTTTTGAGTCAACCCATGAAAAGCTCTCAGAATAAAGCACATTTTCTCCTTGACCTTTACATGCTGCTGGGCTCTGACTCACAAGATTGTGTTTTCCCTTGTGGTGAACACTGGTTAAACCTCAGCCTCATTTATCATGAATTCTCACACAGACCTTTCACAGAGAAGAACTAAATGCCAAAAATGAATCTGTCTTTTTGACTAGACACCTGGGCAGGCATTACAACGACACCTGAGGTGGATCCCTGCTATTACTTGGCTTTAACCATGTTCCTCTTCCATCATCTTGTCATAAACAGAATACTTGTCAATTTTGTCAAGGTGCCACTTAAAAGAAAGATTGGAAAAGTTGCTAAATACTGAAGAATAAAACTTAACATAAATTTCTTGTAGTTTGTTACTGTCACATAAAATTGTGATAAGAATAAATGATATAAAAGCATAGGGAAAAAAGAAGCTGTATATATACTTTATTAGTTCACAGAGTGTAGTCTATGATTATCCTTTCCCTGCTGGCTGCCCAAAAGAGCAGACGTTTATCTTTAAGTGCTGTCATGGATGTGAGAGGCAAAGTTGCAGTGTTTCCAAAAATCACCTTTCAAAATAGCATCAGAAACAGGGACAGAAAACAAAATGTATGCACTGTCTGCTATCCAGGCTTAGAACTGAAGCAGAAATAGGTAATTCTGTTCTGTGAAATACCAAAGAGTGAACCACTCAAAAAGGAGGTTTCAATAACTTTTTCCCTCAGCAGCAGGAGCATAGAAGGCCTCCATCATACCAGAGAACAATTATAACATTCAGAGTTTTAAAAACTCTAGCCCTGCTCCAATGTTCTTGCTTGATCCTAAGTGTAACCCACCAAAGCACAGCATCACTTCCTCTTGTCAGTCTGGTCTTACACCTGCACTGCTCCCACCAGCTGTGCCTGAGGTCACAACAGCACTGAGGCAGAGCTGCACAAAAGCCCTGTGACATGGCCACTGGATCCTCACTGCCACCAGCTTCACTCCACAGATCCCGTCTTACCATCCCACGTTCAAGCTGATGTAGCTACAGCCTCTATCATCCTCCTGAGCCCTGGCTCAGTGCAGTAAACCCAAGCCTAACAACTTCCTAACCCATGGTTTTCTACCAGTTCTTTAAGACTGGGATAGATTAACTATAAAATTGTCAAATTTGCCATAACCTGGACTAGAACAGGCTTTTGCAGGCTGGTAATGTGAAAGGCACCATGAGCAAGTCAGACTTGAAGCTTCCTTTGAAGTGAACCAAGGAAGTTGGGCTGAGCCACAGGAAGGGTCTGCTTTGGGCCACTGCAGGAAGGAGGGAGGATTACCCTCAGGAGACAGGTATTTCCCTTCAGGGTGTGGGAAAGAATAGACACCTAAAGTTGGGTGAAATACATCCACCATTTGCAAAATCTAAAATCTCTGGATTGAACCTTAACATGCCCTGTGCTTAATCTGGTGAGTTCAATTTTTATTTTATTTTATTTTAATAACTTTTTAGTTTAAGTGTAGCTACAAAAGCAATTATTTTAATTAGGGGAATTAAGAGCATAAAGCAGTTCTCAAACAGACATGAAAAGCAGAATTCATCAGCAGATTAGTAAAGTCAAACTATCTACTTAGTTTTAAAAATAACATACATAATAAGGCTTCCCTACTTTTTTCACACAGCTCCTACACCATGCATCCAGTTCCCTTTGAGTTCCCTTGTTTTGTGATTGCAATTGTAGTCATCATTAAAAAGAGTCCTCCTCTTGTTTCTATGGAGCTTTTGGGAGTTTTGCATGAAAAAAGCCTTGTTTTAATTTGAATGCCATTAGATGCAGCCTTCCACACTGTGACTTTAGAGCCTAAATTTATCATTTATGGAAGTGATCAGCTACATGACATTCTATTATATTGCATACCTAAACTGGATCCTTTCCTATTATAACCCACACTTTCTAGTATCTAAATTGCCTTCATGCTGACTTGCACTGAATTACTGGCATGTCATTTACACCACTTATGACACCACTAAACTTTAAGCAAAGTTCCTGCAAGTGGCAGCACGCTGTGCTACAAATAGTTTTGCTGGGCTTGACCAGATGACAAAATTCTGTTTTGCAATTGTGCTGTTGCGAGTGTGTGTCTGTGTGGAAACGACAAGACAAGAAAACAAAACCAAAAAATCCTCACAAGAGAAAGGTGGGGAGCCACTGTGGAGGAGGCACAGCTAGAAGGCAGATTAGCTCTGTCAATGTGTTTATGTATCTCCTTTAATTAAGGAGATCTTGTTTCCCACAAAAACTCCTTAGAGCCAAGCTGGTGGGTTTGATCTCCCTATGGGCCATCCACTTGAGAGTTGGACTCAGTGATCCTTGTGTGTCCTTCCACCTCAAAATATTCTGTGATTCATTTATTGTAACTTTAGTAGAAGTAGTGTTAGTCTTTCAGGCAATGTGAATAATGGCTACTAGGCAAATTCTATCTTTGACTGAATAATTGTGGGAAAGAGAGCAGACACCACTCTGACTTAGATTTGCCAGTTCTGATTCCTAGAGGAGGGCTTTGCATGCCCAGTAAAATATTGAGAACCTGCTTGTTTTGTGCCATGAAGTATGAAAGCTCAGTGACATAACTGATCTGAAATTGTCAGCAGCTGAAAAAATGAAGAAAAAAATCTACATTTAAATCAGAAAATAAATTGAGGACTCTTTTCCCTTTGTTCACTGAAGTAGCACATCTATTCTTATCAGTTAACACATCTCCTCTTCCAGAAGCTACAATTCCTAATGTATGTGTGTATTTCAAATACCCAAAATTCATTAAAAGCAGGTATAAGCAATTTGGTGTATATCATTTAGTGCAAATTCAGACAAAGTTGAGCCAGTTTGGAACTTAACAAAAAGAGATCCTGTTGAATTCTACTATTGAACTCAGAGCTTTTTCTTTTGCTGGGATGTCTATACTTTTCATGACTGAAAAAGACTGAAAATCTCTGAAAGAAAATACTCTATTGAGAGAAAAAAAGAGATCCATTTCCCTCATGTCACACTCACAAACTTAAAATTCATTGCCAGGTCTCCAGTGTCAGCTGGAGAACTTAGGTGCAGATCTCTGTAGAAGGTGAGCTCTAGTTGCTGAGAATGCAGTATCCAGACTAGATGTGCTTTAGGGATTTTATTTTGGAATATTTATAACCTGAGTACTCCTTAATGGTTGTAGCACATCAGGTGAACTCTTTGAGCACATCTTCTAATTTAGTTGTATCTGAGAGCAAACCAACTGGCAGGCTCTGAAACAAAAGCACCAGAGATAATGAGGATATTCTCTTCAAAAGTGTCCATCCAAATTAAAGGCAGATTCATGTACACCACCCATCCCTAATTTAAGCATCAAAGGCAAGCATCATCAAAAGTGGGCATACTGAATTTTAAACTGAATTCTTAGCCAGATGAGTGGCCAGAAGAATGAACAATCAACTCTCTTGAATGCATCATTCTTATTTCAAATGGCTAAAACCTTCAGCATTGTCTTCCTTGCCCTTTTTCAAATACCCTCCTGTTTGATGCAGTGATTCTTCACTAAATATCCAGACCCATTTTGCAATTTCTTACATTTTATCTGTAATATCACTATGACTTGAGTTTGAAAATGCTGCTTCCAGTTTGCTGCTGCAATTAAGACTGAAAATTGACACATTAATTTCAGGGAATATCCCTGGAAAACATATAAGTATTTAGTTAATTTTCTTTTTATCCTAAGGATTTAGAGTCACATTGATACAAAATTCCCTTTTTACTTTGTAACTGTAGCTCATGAAATGTGTTTTCTAAGCCAGACAAAGTCATGATTGCTTTCTAAACAGTAATTGACACCAAGTTTTTATACAATCACTCTTATTTCTTTATACTTTGGGAGGTGGTCTCACTGTTTGAGGCTGCATTGCTCTCAAAGTATGCTGACATTTCATTGCAGCCAGCAGCTGAATTTTCACATCCTCTGCATGGCACAATTATTCTGTGATTTCCCCCCTCCCCTCTGCAATATAAGAAATCACTTGCTACATACACTAAAAACCTCAGGGAGCTCAGAGAGGGTGGAGGGTTTGGGGTGAGGTGTTAAAATAAATAAAATGTAAGTATGTCCTCAGGAGCTGTGTTTTTGAATCAGGGTCTAATCAATACAATCAGAAGTTCAATATGGAAATAAAAATGCCACCACACTTGTTCAACTATTCTGCAGTACTTTTCACAATCCTGGCTAAACAGAAAACATTGTCCAAACCTCACCAGGAGAAGCAATTTCATTGCTTCTGCACCATGCACAGCCCCTGTAACTCAGAGATAATCAAAGCAACACACAAGCAGGTTACTGCATGTGTTTGAGTGCTCTGCAAACACCAGCCTCAATTCTGCTTTCATCTCTATGGTTTCATGCAGTTATTAGCAGTATCTGCTCAAATCAGCCCAGTTCATGACCTGGTCAGTCAATTAATCATTGTGTGCCTTGTAAAAGCAGAGAAAATTCCTTGTGCAAAACCAAAGAAGATGCTAGTACTATCACTGGGGATAAGACTTGAAAATTTCTTCCCTTCCCTTGTGTGCTGAAATTACAGTTTTCTCAGAAGAGAAACTAAATCCATTGGTGGGTAATCATCCTTTGGTGACTCATAAGTACCCTCTACAAAACTTTTTAAAGGGAGAAAAGATACAGTGGAAAAGTTAACCGGATCATTTCAGTTGTGTTAAAAGGACTACCTTTAAATTATCTCTACTTCCATTAACATGTTACACTCAAATTATTATCAGGCCAGACCTATGCTGCAAATATAAGTTAACACAGAAACTCCACTCTTACAATTCAACCTCCACTTTTTTTTTCCCTCATCAAGCAACGCTGACAAAAAAGGAATTCTATAAGGAATCTATCTATATCATCTATATCATCTATAAGGAATTAAAAAACAATGGCTTAACCTTTATAGGCAGGGGAAGAACTACACACCAGAAAATATTTAGGAAGAGGTACTGTGGCCTCCTGTGCATATGCACAGTGCCAGAGAATAGTTCAGGAATTTAGTGCCTACATTCCTAATGTGGAGGAATGAGCCAGTAGACTGGCTGAGCCTACATTATTTATCATTTTTATTTGTTACTGCTGCTGATATACAGAAACATAAGGAGAAAAGATAAAAAAACCTAATAAAAATAAAGCTATGGGGAGCTAAAAACCTTTTTAGCTGTCTAGAAGATTTTTTGCTAGCCCTTTGTAACCTACCTTAATATGCTGAGATACGATATTTTCAACAGAAGAAATGGCAGACAGGCTCTATACATAACACGAATTATGTAAGATACGATTCACAGACATCAGAGGTAGAATTTTTTTAAAAAAACAAATACTGTAAGGTTATATGAGGTGAGTAAAGATGACCTATATGAAGTACTTACTGGTTAGACAACAGTGTCTATTTGTATAATAATAATAATAATAATAATAATAATAATAATAATAATAATAATTCAGTCACAATAATCTCTTCAATTACAAACAGCAGCATTAATGTGAAGGATTGTTCTCATCTACTTTTAGACACTATGAACTTTCAGAGGTATAAATATGAAATTGGAAGGTAATTTGGATAAGAGGGCAGCAGGTAAAGATGGGGCACTCTATTGCAGATTCTCAAAGATGAAAGAGGTGGATCAGCAGTGAGAAGGCTGAAAGACAAAGGGTGTAAAAGTGGTACCCGATCCTGTAGTTAAATGAAGGCTCCCAGATGGCATTCCAAGTCAACTCATTAAAAAGATCACTTCTTGACTTAGATAGATTGAATCTATGCAGTCCAGAAAACTGAAGTAACAACAAAAAAAATGGAAAAAAAAAAGCACTATAAAGTAGATTTATGATTTTCAAAACAACAACAAAAAAGAGACCAGATGCATATATAACTTCCTCTTAAATAAATGCCCCATTTTCATACTCTGACATTCCTTGAAAAAAAGGTGTTACCAGAGGTTCTTGGCCCACTCAAACACTTGTTTTGGTTTTGTTCTTTTGAAATTTCAAACCAAACATTGAGAATACCTCAGTGAACCTTGAACCCAACACAGTAATTTTTTTTAATGACTGTTTTCTCCAAGTTATAAACTGTGGCAGTCTGACATTTGTGCTCCACCTCTCTGTTTTCTGCGAATAATGTCCAAACATTTACAGAAAGCAAGATTCCAGGAAAGGTATGGCAGGGCATACATATTTCAAACAGAATTTTGAAAATTGTTTTTCTCTCATCTAAAATAAAAAAGCAATATGTTTCATTGTTCTCCACAAAAAGGTTTTGACAGGCTGCATCAGAGGCATGGGAGATACATCATCTGTTAGAGCAGAGAAGGCTGTGTGAGAGCAGATCCAGGCAGTGTCAGCTACAGCAAGGCTCTACTAGAATTTCCAGCCCTGTTTTCTTAATGAAAGTAGACTAATACAATCACATAATCTGTTCATCTTTCACACTCTCACACATTCCTAATTTACTGGCCAAGTCACAAACTTTGAAAGAGATCTCAAGGGCAGAAAGAATTTTGGCAGGTTTGAGGTTTGGGACTCCTTTTGGGGTGATGGGGTGCTGTTGGTTTTCAGGTTGGGGATGGGAATTTTTGAGTTTTAGGAGATAAAAGGAAGGAATGTGCAGTGTAAGCAGAGCTGGATTGGATTTGCTTGCTGGGCTATGAGCACAAGTATGGCCCTGGCCAAGGCCAGCTGCTCCTGCCCATGGGACCAGATGGGGCCTGGAGAGGAGCAGAGCACCACAGGAGCTTCAAGGCACATCCTGGAGAATGTCCTGGGGAAGTCAAAAAGAGAGGAAAACAGGAATTTAATGGAGGGACTTACGAAGAAATGAAGCTGCTTCCACAGGCATGTAAGATAAATTCTCAGAAAACCAAGCTTCATTAGTTCTGTTGCTTACAAAAGAACATCTTTAACTTAGCTATCACTGTGGAACATTTTAATTACACCTAATTAGGAAGTTCTGGCAGAATTCTGATAAAACCTTTTTTCAGATGCTACTGATGAATTGCAAGCAGTTTGGGGCACTATAGGCACCAGAAGCAGCAATGAAAAAGAAGCATTTGAGTTATCTAACCAATATTACATTATTAAATTCAAAATCCAAGCACTTGCAGTGATTAAATATGTTTGAATGATGAATACACTTCTGATATCTGAATAAATTAATTATTACTTCATCATTGGAAAGGCATTTCTCCTTCTGGAACACTGTCTGGGTCATAAAAATACAGAAACACAAAGGTGATTGAGCTGAATCTTTCAAAGGTCTGTCCACCTCATAGCCTCCTTTGAGAGAGGTCAAATGAGGAGGTCCAGAGTGTGATACCCCAGCAAGTGAAGTCTGCGTGTGCTTCCCCCTTTGTACTTTTCAGAGCCAGTTTGGAGTCTGACAGTCACAGAATCATGGAATTATTTATGTTGTGAATGACTTCTAAGATCGATTCCAACCATTACCCCTGCACTGCCAACCCCACCACTAAACCATATTCACAAGAACCACATCCAGAGATGTTTTAAATCCCTCCAGAGATGGTGACTTCATCTGTCCTGGGCAGCCTGTTCCAAAGCTTGAATTCCCTTTCAGTGAAGAAATTTCCCCTAACATCCAATCTAAACCTCCTCTGGTGCAATTCACATTGTGAATGGGTCGGAGGGTATTTTTATTGAGCTTCAGTACCAATAAAAAGGCATTGAGTATTTTCCAAGTATCATCCAAAACTACTTGCTTCTTTGAAAGTTTCTTTTAAATGACAAATGAAGAAGCAATGGCCAAGGAAATAGCAGGGAGAATAAGAGCAGAGTTGGAAAATGAATTGTCTAAGACATCCTAGGATGAGGTACTCGGAGATAGAAAAATGTGGCGTTCATTACTGGAATGGTGCCTGACTGGATGGGAAGAATCTGCACAGCCGAAAAGAATCATAATAATGCTGTGGCCAACTTTATTTTTTGTAATTTCTACATTTGCCATTACTTTCCCAGCTCAGTTTTGCTACAAGCTCATTTCCTAGTAATGAGAGAGACTGCTGTAAAGAGATTTTCCTGGGGTATTGAATACAGAAAATGTGTGGCAGACATCAGCTAGAAATGTATAGTGCAGTCTCTCTTTAAGATACAGAATTCTGTAGGATTCAGAAGGAGGGGAAGATATCTTCACAAAGTATTCAGAGATTATATGATTCTTTTCCCAAACATTTCCCAAAGACATTTTTATTTTCCTTAAATAGCAGCTTTCACTCCAATAGTGTCAGTGTACTACTAATCAATACCAGCTTACAAACAGAATGCCAAATTTCCCCTGTGTAACCAGCAGTACCTCAGTGAAGAAACATCAGAGTGAGAATGATGGCCTTTTCTTTAAACTCCTGGTCATAACTTGCAGGAAGATTCTTTTACTCATAAAGTGGCATCAATACTAATTCCTAAGATGGTAGGGAAGATAGAATTAATTTTTCACTTTCTTTTTCCTGTTACAGACTGGCTCTACAAAAATAAAATGTCCTTGTTCCCATAGGAAAGTACATGCCATTTGTCTTTTTCACTCCATTCAATGCTCTTGGCTATCTACAGCATCAGCTTAAGTGAACAGGTAGGACACAGCAACAGCTGCTATGGCAGACAAGAATTTTCTTCTCTATGCTTGAAAATCAGGAACTGATTGAACAAACAAATCATGGGGGGAAAATATAATTTGATCTAATAATTTTTAGTGGAAAGGATAACTTATCACTAAACTCTACAAATAGAAGTGGCAGCAAATGTCTATAAAGACAGAATGTCTGGAAAATTAATTTATTAAAAGAAAATTAAGAAATGGAAAGTACATTTAAATATGTATTACAAGGTCTCAGCCTCCAATTGGGAATGGGTGGTATATTATCCAATAAAAGCCGAATCCACACTTGCTATCATCTGCCTCAGCAGCTGCACACTCATTTCCCATAACAAGATTCTCCCTTTTATTTTCATCTGCTGTTAGAAAAATTACAAATGAAGGATGTAATAGAAGATAAGAGATTTTCAGAAGTTTGGATTCAGGAGCACAAATCACAGCAGCAAAGAGATTTAGGAGCCAGCTGACTGGGATTTTTGAAAAACTCCTTTGTTTATTTTTTGTGGAGCAAGGTCTCTCACTTTGCTTTTATTGTTGCTGT